>NC_089838.1:85107305-85429228 GCF_035609145.1 Eleutherodactylus coqui
TCTATTGGATTTGAAGTTGCTCCAAAGTTGCAGTTTTGTTTAAGATGACTAGCACACACCGGCCTTGGTGAGATAAGAATCAATAAAGTTGTGTCCTATGCCTGAAAACTAATGTGTGTTCTAGCTGCAGTAATCTATAGTGAATGGAAATAGACAAAGTGGTCACAAAGCCAGAAATAAATATCATCATATCAATTACAGCATTGGCACGAGGCTCTTCATAATCATGATTTGACATTAGCCATGAGGAATTAAGCAATGCCAAGAGTAGCTGCCATTATACAACAAAATAATACAGCATAACCCATTTGCTTTAATGGACGGCTGTTCAGACCTGCTGTTTAATTGTTGGCTTGGTATTGTTCATAGGAAACATATTTTGGTGGAGTGATGAGACAAGCCCAGAAGCTTAACTTGTCGATCTTGGGCTCCAATCCTAAATCTGTAATGACTCCCACCATGTGCCTTTTAATAGTGCCATTTTTTATGAGTTAGCTTTAGGGTCTTCAGGCACCAGGGCTTAGGTGCAACTTTGATCTCTTATAGCTGCACCCTTAGAGAAGTCATGCACAGCCGATGTCCAACGTGGGTTATTATAATAAATAGAAGACCTTGTTAATGATTAAAGTGCAGTGCTCTTCTCCGAGCTTACATTGTCAGAGATCATTGTCACACCTGTGCCATGGCTATCAATGGAAAGGCAAGTGGAGGCACTGGTATTCTCTATGTGAGAAGATGGGCAGCTTGCTGCGTCTTGTGATGGCATTGTGCCATCTGTTGAAATGTCTTTTTCATTGCAGTTCTTACTACATGACATAACTGGACACGGTGGAAGAGTCTCCATCACTGTGCCGGAGTCCTGGCAGGTTGTCTGGCAATAATCGCATGTCTCATCCGTGGGGAGTTTCAGAAACTCCGGTAGTACAAGGTCTTCCTTACAGAGCAGTCCACGCTGGTCATCTGCCCCGATATTCTGGACTCTGTTCAGCATTTCTACCAATCCTACGAATGGAGAATAATTCAGTAGTTTTTTTTTTTGTTGTTTAAGTAATAAATATACGAACTTTAGTAATATATATAAATATAGCAAAAATATTAGTAATAAAGCGGGTGATCGTAGGAAAATGCCAAAAGTCAGTCAATATTGGTTAAATATGTATATGTTTTTCATGAGGAGTCGGGGATAAGCAGCTGCCGGACAGCTTTGGCAGTGACGGCTTGTCCCCTGTGGGAACAAAGGATCGAGCACACTGAAATCCAACATACCCAATGCCTCTTTCCATTAACATCTGGGATAGTATTCTGTTCCCACTGGTGGGTTGACTTGCATCTTATGTGTACTTTAGGATCATAAGTAATGGGAGGAGGCCATATATGTCAAATGCCATCTATAGATTCGACTCCCTCATAATCAATATACAATGCTGTTTATTTATTGGTCAAGAATCTCAAAATCTAAGGACTCGTTCACATCAGCCTTAAGGTCCTATTTGTCACCTTCTTCGCTAATTTTCGTTAAAAATCGGGATGAACTAGTACTGCATGCAACATTAATTTGTCCTATCAAATTCAGGAAAATGCTTGATAGCCGCCCTTAAACCAAATGGATCCCATTGTAGTACATGGGGTCTTTTTGGTGCTGTTCAGTTCCATGATATGATCATTCTGTTCCGACAGGGGTTGCCATTTTCCTGTCCGAACAGAAGCCCCTAGTGTTTATGTGACCAAGCTCTAACCTATCAGTCAATTTCATGACCCCAGAACATTATATAATTGGTAAAAGATCTTAGACTATAAACTGTAGGGGCAGAGTTCTCGCTATATCCTGTGATGTTTGACACTTCTTATATATAGATAATTGTATGTGCATTTGTATTATACTTTTACCTCTGGTAACATGAAGCTGGCAGTTTATTCATACATTTCTAGGAGTAATATTAGTGAAACAGCACAACAGAGTTATTAAAAAGATGTATCATTGTTGCATTGTAGAGTATTTACTAAGACCAACATGTAAGGAAAGACAAGTTGTCTTAAAGTAACTGCATATGTTAAATATGCTGAGAAGACAGGAATATAGCGTAGATATAGATATTTTTAAGATGCACGGCTAAAAATCTATTTTAAGGGCCCTTTACATGCAAAGATGATTTTTAAAATGAATGAAAGATTGAAAGATTTAGCAATCTATTTGCATAAAGTGTTAATGGCCATTACTAGCCATTAACACTTTATCATCCTTATTTGCATGTAAAATTACCTCCGGGAGCTGTTTGCAGAGCCCAGCATGTGTTTTAACACACATCCAGCTGTGTAAACAGCTGCCAGCACATTCCTTTGTTTTCCTTGCAGCTACTGACAGATTGCATTGTTCTCCTCATGGCGAGTGTTAACATGCCACAGGGAGAACTTAGTGCAGTCTATTGAAAGATAAGCAAAATACATTTAAATGGAATATATTGGCTCAGTCGTTCAGCGGCTGAATGATGGATTTTAAGTTTAGCTAAAATCCATTGTTTAAACGAAAAGTGCAGGATGCCCACGTTCACATGTAACAATTAACACTCATTTTTGGCTGTTTGGACGAATCTTGAGCGATAATAACCGTTGTGTGTAAAAGGGCCTTTACTCTTGGAACATGGAACATTTTGGTCTATTATAAAGGACCTCCACATCCTATTGACTATAGTCTATCTTGTACTACAAAACAATTGACTTATCTGCAAAGCAGTACATAGTAAGTATGTTCATACCTTCAATGTCATGGTTATGCTTATAAAGCGGCTCTTTGTCTGGTCTTATTCCACTCCGTCTGTGAGCTAGTGATGTCTGATGATGATTATGAGCCTCTTTCTGTGTCCGCTGATGAAGGTCTACCCTTGGCACACGCATTTCACCAGGTTTCTCCTTTACGGGTTCTTTCTGTATGACGAAATCACTGTCATTAGATCCCATGGGTACACTGTTGGGGTGCAACAGGCCGGTGGTGGCAGCTTCATAGTCTGGGGAGAATTTTTCTGGCATGGCCTAGAACCTACAACTGTCTAGTTCTGTTATTTTTTCCTATTTTCCATCTAGGGAGAGACTTGGCCCTTAGCTAAGAGATGCAGAGCCGTCCATACAAAAATCCTTGAATGGTAAACACTACAGGGACCAGTTAGCTGAACATCTGCATCCAAATCTTCAGGAAGTCTTCTCCAACCACAGTGACAAAGATCCATGTCATCATGCTTGGATCACTAGAGAGTAGTTGGAGCAACAGGACAATGAATTCTCCACAAACTCACCAACTGTAGCCCCATTGAACATGTTTTGGATATGCTGGACAGGACTGTGAGATCTACCCACTTATCCACAAAATGTGCAGCAACTGAAGGAGCTGCTGTGGGCATGGGTTGAAATAAATATGGAGGATATTTGCAACCTAGTGGAATCTTTTCCCTGCTATCTGGAAGCCGTGATCACCCAATGGTGGACCAATGTGCTATTGAGTAGCCGTTTCTAATGCAGTGATCATCTATTGTCTACACAATGCTCAGTAGACCCCAACCACTTCACGATGAATCAATGATATCAATAAACATGGTAGTACTAACAGAAGGCCATATAGACAGACCTAATCTTAAAGTCTCTATATAATACAGCAGGCAAGGAATTTACGTAACGATTAATGCTCTGGTACTCCCTACACACAATCTACACCTCCTCTTT
This sequence comes from Eleutherodactylus coqui, assembly GCF_035609145.1. Classification (NCBI taxonomy): domain Eukaryota; kingdom Metazoa; phylum Chordata; class Amphibia; order Anura; family Eleutherodactylidae; genus Eleutherodactylus; species Eleutherodactylus coqui. The sequence continues at coordinate 85,111,017 of NC_089838.1, forward strand.
TTGAAATTTATGAAACACTATATAAATTTCATATTGAGTTTATGATCCTATTGAGAGCTTGTGTATATTTAGGATGTTATATATATCCTAATAACAGTTAAGTTTTAATAATCAATTTTCTATATATCTTGTTCTTTCTCTGTGACATCTTATGATAATTAGTAGAGATGAGCGAGCACCAAAATGCTCGGGTGCTCGTTACACGGGACGAAATTTTCGCGATGCTCGAGGGTTCGTTTCGAGTAACGAACCCCATTGAAGTCAATGGGCGACTCGAGCATTTTTGTATATCGCCGATGCTCGCAAAGGTTTTCGTTTGTGAAAATCTGGGCAATTCAAGAAAGTGATGGGAACGACACAGCAACGGATAGGGCAGGCGAGGGGCTACATGTTGGGCTGCATCTCAAGTTCACAGGTCCCACTATTAAGCCACAATAGCGGCAAGAGTGGGCCCCCCGCCTCCCAACAACTTTTACTTTTGAAAAGCCCCCATTAGCAAGGCATACCTTAGCTAAGCACCACACTACCTCCAACAAAGCACAATCACTGCCTGCATGACACTCCGCTGCCACTTCTCCTGGGTTACATGCTGCCCAACCCCCCCCGCACGACGCAGTGTCTACAGCGCACTCCAAAGTGTCCCTGCGCAGCCTTCAGCTGCACTCATGCCACATGCTGGCCTCATAGCCACACCACCCTCATGTCTATTTATAAGTGCCTCTGCCATGAGGAGGAACCGCAGGCACACACTGCAGAGGGTTGGCACGGCTAGGCAGCGACCCTCTTTAAAAGGGGCGGGGCGATAGCCCACAATGCTGTACAGAAGCAATGAGAAATATAATCCTGTGCCACCGCCATCAGGAGCTGCACACGTGGGCATAGCAATGGGGAACCTATATGCCACACACTATTCATTCTGTCAAGGTGTCTGCATGCCCCAGTCAGACCGCGGTTTTTTATAAATAGTCAGGTACAACTCAGCAATGGGAATTCCGTGTGCACCCACAGCATGGGTGGCTCCCTGGAAACCACCGGCTGTACATAAATGTATCCCATTGCAGTGCCCATCACAGCTGAGGTAACGTCCGATTAAATGTAGGTGGGCTTCGGCCCACACTGCATGCCCCAACCTGACCGGGGTTTTTAATTCATAGACACAGGCAGGTACAACTCCCTATTGTGAAGTCCCTGTGGACCGACAGCATGGGTGGCTCCCTGGAACCCACCGACGGTACATAAATATATCCGATTGCATTGCCCATTACAGCTGAGGTAATGTCATGTTTAATGTAGTTGGGCTTCGGCCCACACTGCATGCCCCAGTCAGACTGGGGTTCTTTAGAAGTGGACACATGCAGTTACAACTCCGTGTGGACTGACAGCATGGGTGGCTCCCTGGAACCCACCGACGGTACATAAATATATCCGATTGCATTGCCCATCACAGCTAAGGTAATGTCAGGTTTAATGCAGGTGGGCTTCGGCCCACACTGCATGCCCCAGTCAGACTGGGGTTCTTTAGAAGTGGTCACATGCAGTTACAACTCCGTGTGGACCGACAGCATGGGTGGCTCCCTGGAACCCACCGGCTGTACATAAATGTATCCCATTGCAGTGCCCATCACAGCTGATGTAACGTCAGCTTTAATGCAGGTGGGCAAAAAATTAATTGGATTACACTGTAGGCGAGGGCCCCAAAAAATTGGTGTACCAACAATACTAATGTACATCAGAAAAATTGCCCATGCCCAACCAAGAGGGCAGGTGAAACCCATTAATCGCTTTGGTTAATGTGGCTTAATTTGTAACTAGGCCTGGAGGCAGCCCAGTTAAAATAAAAATTGGTTCAGGTGCAAGTTTCAACGCTTTAATGAGCATTGAAACGTATAAAAATTGTTTACAAAAGTAATATGACTGAGCCTTGTGGGCCTAAGAAAAATTTCCCGTTCGGCGTGATTACGTCAGGTTTCAGGAGGAGGAGCAGGAGGAGGAGGATGAATATTATACACAGATTGATGAAGCTAAAAGGTCCACGTTTTTGATGGTGATAGAGAACAATGCTTCCATCCGCGGGTGCAGCCTACGTATTGCTTAGGTATCGCTGCTGTCCGCTGGTGGAGAAGAGAAGTCTGGGGAAATCCAGGCTTTGTTCATCTTGATGAGTGTAAGCCTGGCGGCACTGTCGGTTGACAGGCGGGTACGCTTATCCGTGATGATTCCCCCAGCCGCACTAAACACCCTCTCTGACAAGACGCTAGCCGCAGGACAAGCAAGCACCTCCAGGGCATACAGCACGAGTTCAGGCCACGTGTCCAGCTTCGACACCCAGTAGTTGTAGGGGGCAGAGGCGTCACGGAGGATGGTCGTGCGATCGGCTACGTACTCCCTCACCATCTTCTTACAGTGCTCCCGCTGACTCAGCCTTGACTGGGGAGCGGTGACACAGTCTTGCTGGGGAGCCAGAAAGCTGGCAAAGGCCTTAGAGAGTGTTCCCCTGCCTGTGCTGTACATGCTGCTCGATCTCCGCGCCTCCCCTGCTACCTGGCCCTCGGAACTGCGCCTTCGGCCACTAGCGCTGTCGGATGGGAATTTTACCATCAGTTTGTCCGCCAGGGTCCTGTGGTATAGCATCACTCTCGAACCCCTTTCCTCTTCGGGTATGAGAGTGGAAAGGTTCTCCTTATACCGTGGGTCGAGCAGTGTGTACACCCAGTAATCCGTAGTGGCCAGAATGCGTGTAACGCGAGGGTCACGAGAAAGGCATCCTAACATGAAGTCAGCCATGTGTGCCAGGGTACCTGTACGCAACACATGGCTGTCCTCACTAGGAAGATCACTTTCAGGATCCTCCTCCTCCTCCTCCTCAGGCCATACACGCTGAAAGGATGACAGGCAAGCAGCATGGGTACCCTCAGCAGTGGGCCAAGCTGTCTCTTCCCCCTCCTCCTCATTCTCCTCCCCCTCCTCCTCCTCCTCCTCAACGCGTTGAGATATAGACAGGAGGGTGCTCTGACTATCCAGCGACATACTGTCTTCCCCCGCCTCTGTTTCCGAGCGCAAAGCGTCTGCCTTTATGCTTTGCAAGAGGCATAGCAGAGGAATGGTGACACTAATGATTGCAGCATCGCCGCTCACCATCTGGGTAGACTCCTCAAAGTTTCCAAGGACCTGGCAGATGTCTGCCAACCAGGCCCACTCTTCTGTAAAGAATTGAGGAGGCTGACTCCCACTGCGCCGTCCATGTTGGAGTTGGTATTCCACTATAGCTCTACGCTGCTCATAGAGCCTGGCCAACATGTGGAGCGTAGAGTTCCACCGTGTGGGCACGTCGCACAGCAGTCGGTGCACTGGCAGATGAAACCGATGTTGCAGGGTGCGCAGGGTGGCAGCATCCGTGTGGGACTTGCGGAAATGTGCGCAGAGCCGGCGCACCTTTCCGAGCAGGTCTGACAAGCGTGGGTAGCTTTTCAGAAAGCGCTGAACCACCAAATTAAAGACGTGGGCCAGGCATGGCACGTGCGTGATGCTGCCGAGCTGCAGAGCCGCCACCAGGTTACGGCCGTTGTCACACACGACCATGCCCGGTTGGAGGCTCAGCGGCGCAAGCCAGCGGTCGGTCTGCTCTGTCAGACCCTGCAGCAGTTCGTGGGCCGTGTGCCTCTTCTCTCCTACGCTGAGTAGTTTCAGCACGGCCTGCTGACGCTTGCCCACCGCTGTGCTGCCACGACGCGCGACACCGACTGCTGGCGACGTGCTGCTGCTGACACATCTTGATTGCGAAACAGAGGTTGCGTAGGAGGAGGAGGAGGGTGGTTTAGTGGAGGAAGCATACACCGCCGCAGATACCACCACCTGGGGCCCGCAATTCTGGGGGTGGGTAGGACATGAGCGGTCCCAGGCTCTGACTCAGTCCCAGCCTCCACTAAATTCACCCAATGTGCCGTCAGGGAGATATAGTGGCCCTGCCCGCCTGTGCTTGTCCACGTGTCCGTTGTTAAGTGGACCTTGCCAGTAACCGCGTTGGTGAGGGCGCGTACAATGTTGCGGGAGACGTGGTCGTGCAGGGCTGGGACGGCACATCGGGAAAAGTAGTGGCGACTGGGAACTGAGTAGCGCGGGGCCGCCGCCGCCATCATACCTTTGAAAGCCTCCGTTTCCACAACCCTATACGGCAGCATCTCCAGGCTGATAAATTTGGCTATGTGCACGTTTAACGCTTGAGCGTGCGGGTGCGTGGCGGCGTACTTGCGCTTGCGCTCCAACACTTGCGCTAGCGACTGCTGGACGGTGCGCTGAGAGACATTGGTGGATGGGGCCGAGCACAGCGGAGGTGAGGGTGTGGGTGCAGGCCAGGAGACGGTAGTGCCTGTGTCCTCAGAGGGGGGTTGGATCTCAGTGGCAGGTTGGGGCACAGGGGGAGAGGCAGCGGTGCATACCGGAGGCGGTGAACGGCCTTCGTCCCACCTTGTGGGGTGCTTGGCCATCATATGTCTGCGCATGCTGGTGGTGGTGAGGCTGGTGGTGGTGGCTTCCCGGCTGATCTTGGCGCGACAAAGGTTGCACACCACTGTTCGTCGGTCGTCTGCACTCTCAGTGAAAAACTGCCAGACCTTTGAGCACCTCGGCCTCTGCAGGGTGGCATGGCGCAAGGGGGCACTTTGGGAAACAGTTGGTGGATTATTCGGTCTGGCCCTGCCACTACCCCTGGCCACCGCACTGCCTCTTCCAACCTGCCCTGCTGCTGCACTTGCCTCCCCCTCTGAAGACCTGTCCTCAGTAGGCGTAGCAAACCAGGTAGGGTCAGTCACCTCATCGTCCTGCTGCTCTTCCTCCGAATCCTCTGTGCGCTCCTCCCTCGGACTTATTCCAATTACTACTACCTGAGTGATAGACAACTGTGTCTCATCGTCATCGTCCTCCTCACCCACAGAAAGCTCTTGAGACAGTTGCCGGAAGTCCCCAGCCTCATCCCCCGGACCCCGGGAACTTTCCAAAGGTTGGGCATCGGTCACAACAAACTCCTCCGGTGGGAGAGGAACCATTGCTGGCCATTCTGGGCAGGGGCCCGGGAACAGTTCCTGGGAGTCTGCCTGCTCCTCAGAATGTGTCATTGTGATGGAGTGAGGAGGCTGGGAGGAAGGAGGAGCAGCAGCCAGAGGATTCAGAGTTGCAGCAGTGGACGGCGCAGAATTCTGGGTGGTCAATAGATTGCTGGATGCACTTTCTGCCATCCACGACAGGACCTGCTCACACTGCTCATTTTCTAATAAAGGTCTACCGCGTGGACCCATTAATTGTGAGATGAATGTGGGGACGCCAGAAACGTGCCTCTCTCCTAATCCCGCAGCAGTCGGCTGCGATACACCTGGATCAGGAGCTCGGCCTGTGCCCACACCCTGACTTGGGCCTCCGCGTCCTCACCCGCATCCACGTTCTCTAGGCCTACCCCTACCCCTCAGCATGCTGTATTACCAGTAGTGCAGAAACAGATCGCTGTAATTAAATGTGCCGCTTATTGGCCTGTGGTTGGAGGCTGACTTCCCTTACAGAACGCACAGCAGATCCAGGAAACAATTTTGCGCAAGGCTGCTGTAACGCTTAGCTGCGTATTAATTAGGACTACTACCCCCAGCAGATAGATACTGTAGGCAGCGTATAATATTATGTATACTGTTTCCCTCTGGCGGGATGACGGCGCTGATGTAACAGAGACAGCAGATCCAGGAAACAATTTTGGGCAAGCCTGCTGTAACGCTTAGCTGCGTATTAATTAGGACTACTACGCCAGCAGATAGATACTGTAGGCAGCGTATAATATTCTGTATACTGTTTCCCTCTGGCGGGATGACGGCGCTGATGTAACAGAGACAGCAGATCCAGGAAACAATTTTGCGCAAGGCTGCTGTAACGCTTAGCTGCATATTAATTAGGACTACTACCCCCAGCAGATAGATACTGTAGGCAGCGTATAATATTATGTATACTGTTTCCCTCTGGCGGGATGACGGCGCTGATGTAATAGAGACAGCAGATCTAGGAAACAATTTTGCGCAAGGCTGCTGTAACGCTTAGCTGCGTATTAATTAGGACTACTACCCCCAGCAGATAGATACTGTAGGCAGCGTATAATATTATGTATACTGCTTCCCTCTGGCGGGATGACGGCACTGATATAACAGAGACAGCAGATCCAGGAAACAATTTTGCGCAAGGCTGCTGTAACGCTTAGCTGCGTATTAATTAGGACTACTACCCCCAGCAGATAGATACTGTAGGCAGCGTATAATATTATGTATACTGTTTCCCTCTGGCGGGATGACGGCGCTGATGTTAAAGAGACAGCAGATCCAGGAAACAATTTTGCGCAAGGCTGCTGTAACGCTTAGCTGCGTATTAATTAGGACTACTACCCCCAGCAGATAGATACTGTAGGCAGCGTATAATATTATGTATACTGTTTCCCTCTGGCGGGATGACGGCGCTGATGTAACAGAGACAGCAGTTCCAGGAAACAATTTTGCGCAAGCCTGCTGTAAAGCTTAGCTGCGTATTAATTAGGACTACTACCCCCAGCAGATAGATACTGTAGGCAGTGTATAATATTATGTATACTGTTTCCCTCTGGTGGGATGACGGCGCTGATGTAGCAGAGGCAGCAAATCCAGGAAACAATTTTGCGCAAGCCTGCTGTAACGCTTAGCTGCCTATTAATTAGGACTACTACCCCCAGCAGATAGATACTGTAGGCAGCGTATAATATTATGTATACTGTTTCCCTCTGGCTGGATGACGGCGCTGATGTAACAGAGACAGCAGATCCAGGAAACAATTTTGCGCAAGGCTGCTGTAACGCTTAGCTGCGTATTAATTAGGACTACTACCCCCAGCAGATAGATACTGTAGGCAGCGTATAATATTATGTATACTGTTTCCCTCTGGCGGGATGACGGCGCTGATGTAACAGAGACAGCAGATCCAGGAAATAATTTTGCGCAAGGCTGCTGTAACGCTTAGCTGCGTATTAATTAGGACTACTACCCCCAGCAGATAGATACTGTAGGCAGCGTATAATATTATGTATACTGTTTCCCTCTGGCGGGATGATGGCGCTGATGTAACAGAGACAGCAGATCCAGGAAATAATTTTGCGCAAGCCTGCTGTAATGCTTAGCTGCATATTAATTAGGACTACTACCCCACAGCAGACACGCAGTAAACTGAAGACGGTCACAGGCAGCCCAAATATAGTATTTTTCCCCAATTTTGTGGAAAAAGCCCACTGCCTATATAGCCTGAATATCTCTTTCCCTGCCTCACCAGTACTGGCCCTATACTCTGTACAATGACTGCAGACTGCGGACGCAATGCTCTGCACGGCCGATATACAAAAAAAAAAAATTGTGCAACACTGCTAAAAGCAGCCTCAACAGTACTGCACACGGTCAGATGTGGCCCTAAGAAGGACCGTTGGGGTTCTTGAAGCCTAAAATCACTCCTAACGCTCTCCCTATAGCAGCTCCGGCACCAGCAGCACTTTCCCTGATCTCTGTCAGAATGCATCTGTGGCGAGCCGCGGGAGGGGACGATTTTTATACTCGGGTGACACCTGATCTCGCCAGCCACTCACTGCAGGGGGGTGGTATAGGGCTTGAACGTCGCAGGGGGAAGTTGTAATGCCTTCCCTGTCTTTCTATTGGCCAGAAAAGCGCGCTAACGTCTCAGAGAGGAAAGTGAAAGTAACTCGAACATCGCGTGGTGCTCGCCTCTAGTAACGAGCATCTCGAACACGCTAATACTCGAACGAGTATCAAGCTCGGACGAGTACGTTCACTCATCTCTAATAATTAGTAGTGTTGAGCGGTTAAGAAAATATTCGGGTCGGGAATACCTAAATAGCTGATTTAGACTACCATTGAAATCGGCTTTAATAACGTATGCGTGTGTTTTTTCTTCTATGAATGTGGCTCAGGTACTAACACTCTCACCTTTCACTGCTAGGCTCCTGGGTTCAAATCCCATCAAGGATAATATTGGCGGGAAAAACTCCATCCAGATGTTGCCCTTGGTCAGATTTGAACCTGCAAAGCTGTAGTGCTAACAACTGAGCCACCACACTTATCCATTCTGCTCTGGAAGAGAACAAGAACAACAACAATAAAGACAACTTAAAAGCCCTCCCTCCAGATATTGCCCTGGGTCAGATCTGAACCTCTAACAACTGAGCCACCACATTTGTCCACTATGGATGAGAAGAACAAACACAAAGAGAACATAAAAAAACATCTAGATATTGCCCTTGATCCACTTTGAACCTACAACTCCAGCACTGCAAGGCAGCAGTAGTAACAATTAGAGGCGTACCTGAAGCTCCTGAGTCCCAATGCAAAATCTGTAACAAGGCCCCCAACTATAATGCTTTATTCATAGTACTGGGTTCCCTATCTGGAGAAGAGAGGCTTTATGGGCCCCCTAAGGCTCCTGGGCCTGGTTGCAACCGCATCCCCTATAGTTACACCACTGGTAACGACTGAGTCAACACACCTGAACGTTTGCCTCCAGAGGAGAAGAAGAACAGGAACAATAAACACAAAGAGCATAACAACTCCATAAAAATGTTGCCATGGACAGATTATTTTGTTCTATTATGTTTATTTTTCCTGTTCTTTTCCTTTGGAGCAAAAAGTACAGGTTTGGTGATTTAGCTGTTAGCACTGCTGCCTTACAGAACTGGAGTTGTAGGTTTAAATCTGACCAAGGGCAACATCTGGAGGATTAAGTTCTCTTTACCTTTATTCTTGTTCTTCTAGTTCAGAGTAAAACAGTCAGGTGTGGTGGCTCAGTTGTTAGCACTGCTACTTTGCAGTGCCTGAGTTGTAGATTCTAAACTAGCCCAAGGCAACATCTGGATGGATCTGGATGGAATTTTTCAAATGCAAATTTATAGGAAGCCCTTTCAGTACCCTCTCTGTATGTGTTTGGAGTGTGGGAGGAAACTGGATTACCTAGAAAGAACCTATACAATCATGAAGACAATATGCAGATGTTACCCTAGTTTGAGGCCAGTGCTACCTTGGACTCGGCATACAGATGGGAACGTTTATTTTATGTACATTTTTTATAGTGCAAAAAGCAATTCTACCATTTTTTAACAGTGCTGACCATTTATTGTAATAGATGGCAAATCTTTATTGTACAGGCCATTACAAGTATCGGATGTCTATTATTTTTTTTACCATTTATTGACCTTAATTTATTTTAAAAAATGTATTGTAATTTTTGGTTTTAAAAATGTTATTTTTATAATTCCATATTCTATTTAAGAATTTTTAGAATTAGGCCATACCTAAAGGCACTAATATCAGTAAGTATGAAGCTGTCAGCACCAGAGATCACGATTCTGGATCTGTACTGAACATGAGACAATAAGCATCAATATCAGTAATGCAATCACCAAGATTTGCATAGATATTATTATGCAGGAAAGGGTTAACATGCATTATTGTGCTGATTTGGCTGCTTAGATATAAATGTGAATACACATTCATTGTTTAGCATCAGTCATAATGTACAAGTGATGCAGACAGGGCTGATGACTCTATTCATGAGGCTTACCTTAGTGTGTGGTTCTGCTATACCCCCTCTAGCGCTTGTGGCGTCTTTCATATCTGCACAAGAACAGAATATTCAATTAGCTTTTTTTTCCACAGCCATGCAGTCCTATATGTTGAGTCATTGACTTAGATATCAATTCCCCAAACCCCGTTATATGGTGGACATGTAAAAATCTATGTATTACACATCAGTGCATCATAATGCATTATTATTCTTCTGAGTCACTAGTAGACTCTTGAATAAATGCTCAGCAGATTTGGTTGGAAAATCAACATTAAGTAAACTCAATCTACCTGAGATACACATATCTATCCTAAGAGAGAAATACTTAGGAAATAGTAGGAGGGCAGACTAGATGGACTATGGGCCATCAATCTTCTATGTTTCTATTTCCACTGAAATGTATAGAAATGGAGGGTGACCTATAGCTTCCACAGTAGCTGACAATGGTGATCCGATTAGTGGTGATCTGGGGTGGTCTGATCAATCCCCACCAAACAGACTTTTATCACCTATCCTATGGATATCTTGGGAATACCCCTTTAATGTTCTATAAACATAGAAGTTGGGCCTCCAGATTCCTGTTCCTATTATGGGCCCTAGAAAAAGGAGTTGCTGTGATCTTGTGTTTGGGCTTTTTGACAACAAACACAGCTACATACCTGTTACTTGTGACCTCACCCTCAAGGCATGTTGACGCTCTCCCTTATTTGAAGAGCTCAAATTCACTCTGTAAATCTACAGCATAAGTTGACATGATCAATTTAGGCTGCATATTGTCTCTGTATACTGTTGGTCTAGGGTTAGAGACATTTTGGGATCTTAACCCTGCCTATTATCTTTGATTTTTAACCTTCTTTAATATTTTGACCCTCAGATAAGGGGCGAAATAGAGAAGAAGGTTTAAAAAAAGTTTTGAAAGAATCAGCTGTACCTTGGTGAGTAGAGTTACTGCCGAGAGAACAAAGGATTCTGGTATCTCATCCCATTTTATTTTTTAAAACTCGTTTAATTGAACAATAAATATACCATACAGTATATGAGTAGAAAACTTAGCATACATCATAGTATATTAGACTACATTAGTGCGTTAGACTACGATGTCAGTAGAATTTGCTAGTTGGCACCCACATTACCAACCAGCCCTAGATACAGCTCTATTCAATAAACCTTGGAGCACATCCTGTGTGGAAGTTGTGCCCGTTGAGCCACACCATCTCCCCCATACTTTATAGAATTCTCCTGGCCATTTTCTATTTTTATAGACTATGTTCTCATACGGCAAGGTGGAATTAACGATATTCTGCCGCATTGAGAGCGTTGGGGAACGTCTATCCATCCAGCGTAAGGCTATCGTTTTGCGAGCCAGAAACAACACCTTAGTAAGGTACATCCAATTGTGAAATTGCCAATGCTCCTCATCCAAAACACCCAGCAAGCATATGATCGGATCAAGTGGGATTGGCATCCCCATTAACTGGCTTAGAAAAATTCTGTAACCTCCCTCCAGTATGCATAAATATCTGGGCAGCTCCATATTAAATAGTTGAAATTTGCACCCGGTGCTCGTCATTGATGACATTGGATGGTAGATACCCTGTTCATTTTATGCAACCTAGTCGGTGTTAGATAGCAACGGTGAAGTATATACAGTTGGGTTAATCTATTATTTGCAGCTGGTGATACCATGGTATATGATGCCTTCGCGACATCCCATTGCTCACCAGTAAGGGAGGGGATAAGTTCCTTCCATCTATCCAACACTGACACTGGCACATCGGAAATTTTAGAATACAGCAGATGAGTGTTCAATGCCAATTTTAGAGCCGTGGGGCCTGAGTGCGCATTATGCCTATCAGAGGGTACAGAGAAAAAGGTTGTCTTGGTTCTGGAAATTGTGTCGTAAGAGTGTGCCATAGTTGGAAGTATCTATAGAACCCAGCCCTAGGAAGTAACTCATTTATTGCAGCCAATCCCCCAGAAATTCAGCTACATGTGAGCATATCTTTGGGGTTTGTTCACAACAGCTGAGAACATAAATAAATAGTCTTACCTGCAGGAACTTGCAAGACAAGAGTCTGTCCTGCCACTTGAGTGACAGAAGTGGTTTGGTCTAGTACACGTGGCTCACCCATCTGATAAAGAAAAATTACACAAGCGGTTATTTACACTGTCTGATTTGATTAATAAAAAATAAAAAACAATAGCTAATTCAGACTATTTTGTCTTTGCGTTTTGTTCCTATTAAGTTTTCCGAGCTGAAATTAGAATGTGAGAAAAGTAATCCCGTGAAGATAAACTCCCACGTGCAAAGTGGTTATTTATATACCTGTAAGGAGTGTTGAGCGAACCGAATCAGTAGGACCAGAGGCGTAACTTAAAGCTCCTGGGCCCCAATGCAAAACCTGTAACAGGGCCCCAACTATAATGCTTTATTCATAGTACTGGGCTCCCTATATGGAGAAGAGGGGCCTTATGGGCCCCCTAAGGCTCCTGGGCCCGGGTGCAACCACATCCTCTGGATCACCTATAGTTACGCCAATGAGTAGAACCCTGTTTCAGGTTGAACTCTGCTAATAGTTCAGTTGATCTTGAACTAAGCTGTTCGGCAACTGGACTTGTGACAACAGCTTAATTCGAGATCAATAGCTGAAACAATAGCATGTCTTGAACCGAACCAGAAGTTCACCAATACCCCTAAAACTGGTGTATAATACTGTCTTAGCCATAAAAGTCCTGTGTAACACTCTGAGTGATCTTCAGGGCTTCTATGCCTCTTAAACAGTACTATACACCAGTTTTTGGGGTATTGGTGAATGTCTGGTTTGGTTCAAACTAATTTGAACTGCACCTAACTCTTTTCAAAAGTTCAGCAAACCAGCTTATCTTAACTTTTCAAAAGTTCATTCCTCATTGCTTGTAAGTCATAGTAATTAATATATAGGTAGCATCTTTTTAATCTGAGGGTCCTCCAAAGCCAAACCGATCAAAAGAGGGATGGCTAGTTCCACTCCTGGGGAATTAGTTATTTTGTTGGCTACAGAAATGGAGGTAACAAATAACCATGGAACCCCACAGCATACTTAAACGTCATTCCCACTCAGTAATAACCATAGTTTATCATTACTTAGGTAATCAACCTGGCCTTTTTGTCTGTTAGTATGTCCACCAAGAATTGTCAGGTGGCATCAGGACTTACTATTGTTTCAATCAACAAGTCCAGTTGCCACCCAACAATTAGCAGCCATGTGGTTAGAACAGATCAACCATAGCATGTGTGGGCATACTTTAAAAGTTCATCCCACAAATGGTACAAGCCATAGAATAGTTGATAAATGTCTGATTCTGGGGTCCCCAACACTGTGATCAGCGGGAGTGTCCTACATCATTTGTGGGACATCCTCTTTAACAGACACAAGAATCAGGGCAATTACTGTAATGATCAAACTTTATCTTTCTTGTAATGTATTGATTTTTGGTATTGTTTACCACATCTCTCTTTTAGGCAAGTTGGAAAAACTGTAGAAAAGGGTCTAAAAACACAAAGCATGTAAAACTGTTTTCTGGTATAATTTACGCCAAAAAACTTGTATTTTGAATTGTAAATTTGCCCCATTTTCCCAGAAGTGTTTCCGAGGCTTCAAAGGAGGCTATTTAGTAAGTGTAACCGCAGTCACACGACTAGTAGTCCAGACGCCCTACTATAAAGAGTTCTCTTCTAGACTTTGCCTTTAGCCTCAGAGATGCGGCACAATAGGAATATGTTTTGGATTATAATCGCCAAATTAATTCAGTCACAGCACATTTAGTGAGGAAGAATCATTTATCAGGATATTAACAAGGAGCAATGCTAAGACACTGAATGACCTTCATCAGAATGGAGCTGATCTGACATGATAATGAAGCCCTGATTCATTTCCGACTCCTGCAATGTGTGTGACATGTGACGGGCTACATTTCCTATTGTGTAATGCGCTTCCGTGCCATTATGACTTCTCTTAAGTATCTGGCAAATAAAGGGGAAATTATAATAGCTTTAATAATATATAGTATAGATAGTTTTCCCTCCATGCTGTTATTATTGCTTCCCAAAACACGCTGCACTAAAGGGAAATATTACTTTGATTGTAATAAACTAATTGTTCACTTTTTAATTGTGACATTTTAAATATGACTTCTGTTCTACACAAGCGGCGAAATAGTCAGCCGGAAGGAAAAAAGTATAATGTAGAAGATACATAAGCAGATAGAATTGTATGTTGCAACATACTGTATCCACCAAATCCATGCAGTGAATAATATATCAGAGGTATGAGCCCCCCCTTGTGTGTATATATCATACATGCATACACGTATCTCCTGGAGAGTGGTTGAGTGCAACTGAGTTTTAGGTGTCTTTCCTCTCATCGTCACAGGTGTCATGTGATGAATAATTCACTGTTATATTAGTAGGTGTGTATATAGTTGTTATGTTCAGATATTTAGGTTATGCCCTTTTTTTTACTCTAAAGTTTTAGGCAGGGGTCGAAAAAAATGCAAAGTAAGAGTGCTTTCAAAAATAGAAAATGTTAATGATTTACTTTTGGCAATGAAAAAAAGAGAAATCTAATTTGGTGTGACCACTCTTTGCCTTTTAAACAGGTACATGTACACAAGGTCAGTGATTTTGTAGGATTATACCCAAGTGTGCTTCTATTATACCAAAGAGATGACAAAGATCATCATTTTCATATGTAGGTTGAAACTGAAACAAAAACAGTTGTGTAGGAGGCTTAAAACTAGGTTAAGAACAGCCAAACTGGTGAGGTTGTGGAAGACAGTTTCCTGTCACACCATAGAAAGACTGCATAAACATAAAAATTGGAATAAGTCAGCACTTATGGCAAGACTGAGCACAGCAACAAGACACAAGGTGGTTATACTGCATCAGTAAGGTCTCTCCCAGGCAAAGATTTCAAAGCAGACTGTATGACAAGATGTGCTGCTCAAGTTCTTTTGAAGAAGCACAAACAAATTGGCAACATTGAGGACCATGGGTGCAGTGGTCGGCCAAGGAAACTTAGTGTAGTAGAGGAAATACACATCTTGATTAATTCCCTTAAAAATTGGAAGATGGCCAGTAGTGTCATCAGCTCAGAACCATCAGAAACCAGTAGGACCCGGGTACACCCATCTGCTGTTTGGAGAAGTCTGGACAAATGTGGTCTTCATAGAAGAACTGCAGCCCGAAAGCTATATGTTTGACATAGAGGCAAGGCCAAGAGACTCAACTATGCACGAAAGGATAGGAACTGCAGAAAAATGGCAGCAGGTGCTCTGGACTAAGGAGTTAAAATGTGAAATTCTTGGCTGCAACAGCAGGCAGTTTGTTTGCCGAAGGGCTGGAGAACGGTACAATAATGAGTGCCTGCAGGCAGTAGTGAAGCATGGTGGAGGTTCCTTGCAAGTTTGGGGCTGCATTTCAGCAAATGGAAATGGGTATTTGGTCTGGATTAATGGTATCCATCATACAATACCGTCAGGGAGGTGACTGATAGGCTCAAAATTTATTCTGCACCAGGTCAACGACCCAGTCAATATCATAAAGAACTATCTGCAGTATAAGAACAAGGAGTCCTGGAAGCGATGATATGGCCCCGGAAGAGCCCTGATGTCAACATCATTGTGTCTGGGATAACATGAAGAGACAGAAGGATTTGAGCAAGCCTACATCCACAGAAGATCTGTAGTTACTTCTCCAAGATGTTTGGAACAACCTCCCCGCCAAATTCCTTTAAAAACTGTGTGCAAGTGTACCTGGAAGAATTGATGCTGCTCTGAAGGTAAAAGGGTGGTCAACCCAAATATGGATTTGATTTAGATTTCTCTTGTGTTCATTCACTTTGTATTTTGTTAACTGACAAAACAAACTATTAACACTTGTACTCTTGAAAGCATTCTTGCTTTGCAGCATTTTTCCCACACCAGCCTAAAACTTTTGCACAGTATTATATACAGTACATTTCCATTACAGACTTTAATGTCATATCCATAGGATATGCTATAAAAGTCTAGTAGATACGAGTCCCATTTCTGCGACCAATACCTATATCGAGATCTGAGCCCAACAATCCCTGGACTAGCTGTATGTGGTAGTCGGAAGTTATGGAAAAGTCAAGTGGGCTGTATTACACTGTTTCCATATCCCACATAGAAGTGATTGAGAGTTACAGAAATAGCATAGCACGGCCCACTTGTCCATTTCCATACACTGGCTGGGGATTTCAAAGGGGTATCCTCACACCTGATGAACCAAGATGCAAACACCCCATTAAGAAGTTTTTGCAATTACTGAAATAATGGCATATTGATGTAAGACATGGTGTTTGTGGTGCACACAGTGGCAGTGACTAACCAACATTGCACTGAGGGAGTCCAGCTATGAATGGTGGAGAACTACATACTGATCAGTCCACATAAGTGTGAAGACATGGACCTTGTGGCAAGCTCTATTTTAACAGCAACCCTTCCCACCAACCAGGAGTTGCTCCTATGATTTTAGCAGTAACAGTGTCCTTGTGCTAAGAGGTTAGTGACACTGTATGCTAGAGGAAGGTACGGAGTACCTGAGCAGATGCTCCATCCTATTTACGTTCACCTGTATGAGAGTTAGACATCTAAGTTGTCTGCTTTTAACACTTTGCAATCCAATTTTGGATTCAGGGTTTCCTAGGGGGTTTTCTCTTTCTGCCATTATACAATGGCGCCATCTGCTGGCTAGAGCCAGTACTGCAGTATGGGACATGCTGAAGAGGCCCCTGACAACAGAGTGGCCAGTAATATACAGTAAGAATACCCTGCCGGCCGTCTTCCGACATCGAAGCTTTCCATAAGATTGTCTGAAGACGTCAGACAGTGGATTGGAAAGGGTTAATGCTATTGTAAAAGTAAAGAAGATAGGAGCTTTATAAGGCAACCCTCTTGAGGAGGATAATTGGCATAATTAGATACGTATGTAATTGGAATAATTAGGTATGTAGACAGATTCCTCAGCAGTCTTCCTTTGTCAGATCTGCCAAGTATGAACAGTGATCATCCAAATAAGAATAGGAAGGGTAATAATAAATGGATCACGCTGACACTTCTCGAGATAAAGCATTTGTAGATGGATGTGATAGAAAATACTTTTATTGCTGTGACAGGTTTATGTGTTTCAAACCCGGGCAGATCTTTTGTTTCGAATGATTACAGTGTTGCAATAAAACTGTCTTTCACCATATCTATCTATGAATCTTCCTTGGAAGAAGTGCCAGTGTGGTTCATTCATTTTTACCCTTCCTTTGCCCACTTGGAGTGTCTGATTTAGCTCTCTGCTACAGTCAGAACTTGAGGGTGCTACGACTCGTGGCTGGGGCATTTACAGCCAGATGCCATAGACAGCCCTCCTGGATGTTAAATCAGGTGGCTAGGAGGTAGACCCTGACATCGATAGCAGGTTTATAGAGCCCATAACAATAGCAGGGGGCATCATGGAACAATTATTGATATTTGGCATACTGCAAAGAGACACACCAATTTCAATTGGCTCTGGCATTTGCAATGTTTAACGGGAACCTGTCACCACCATCTCACGACCAAAACTAACTTCACTGTCCAGCAGGAGATGAAATGTCAATTACTTCCCATCGCCTTTTCTTTTTTGTAATTAGCCCATGTCCGCAATTAGGTTGCAAAGTTATCCCAAGCCATATATATAAATGAGCAGAGAAGAGTCATGCTGATTCATGAGCTGCCAAGCTAACTACACCCACTTTATCTCGATAGACAGGGTTTCCTATTTAAAGGAGGATGTGTTGAGCTGCCCATCAAGAGAAAGGGGTTGGGGTTAGCTCAGCAATGAATCAGGGTGACTCTTCTTGGCCAGATGACTCTTCTCTACTCATCTTCATATGGTATAGGATAGCTTTGCAACCTAATTGCGGAGGTACATGGGTTTATTACAAAAAGACAAGGCATTAGAAGTCATTGCTTTTTCATCCGCTGTCAGTCAGTGACATTAGTTTTTAGGTGTGAGATGGTGGTGACCGATTCCTTTAAGAACTATGTACCTCTAATAAATAGGACTGTTGTACACCTAGTCTGTTGGCCGAAGCCTGTGGAAGCCCATGTTATGTACTGTTGTGTTCATCAGTAAAGTTACTTTTGGTGCAAGAGAACCGAGCATGCGCCAAAAAATAATAGCAACTCACTTGCGCCACACTACACTGGACATTTGGGGAAAATTGCCTCTTGGCTCAGATATTAGAAGATGCACAATCTGAAGTACAAAAAGCTTATAAGGATGCACACACTTGAGACATATAGCATGTCCAGAGGTTATGCCCTAAATGTCTGATAGATACTTAGCTCACTTCTGTTGTGGAACTGCACAATCTATTGTGAAAATAAGGATCCTTTGACCCCACTTAGGTTTGCTATGAAGCCCTACGATTTCTCTATATGCCCTGGTAACTTGTGAAATGAGCCATTTCAGAGCTATGAGTACATTAGGAAATCTAAATCCAGTACTTACCTTCTGCAGAACAACATGTTGGTTCCCTAGTCCATACTTCTTCAAAGTGGACTGTAAAGCTTCATGTATGGTCTTTGTAGGCTTAGACACAATGCGCAAACTTTTATTCATTGGTTCAATCTGTAAACTAAGAGTGTGACAAAGAATAAAATTGTGCTTTAAATTGACAATTAACTATAAACTGTGTGATTGGCGTGAATGAAACATCCCATGTAAATGGGTTCTGTCACTTTTAGACAGGTTTTATATATATTTGTCATTTAAGTGGTTCTAATGTTGTCTTTGATTTTATAATAGATTTGTGTGACCAATACATTGGCATCATATAATATATAAGCAATGTGTAGTCATTGCCAGTCAGATGTAACATTCAGAGTCTATGAGAGGCCTATTCTTATCAGTTCCATAGACGCTGAATAGAGCAACAGAGTACATGTTCGAACCTCCGCTCCATTCAAACTTCCTATCCCTGTATATACGAGATGTTAATAGGAGGTTCATGATGCATCTAGGTTTTTCTAAGGGTTTATTCCCACGTACGTATTTTTTGTAAGCCAAAACCAGGATCGGGTCCAAAATACATAAGAAATGCAAATCTTTCTATTATACTTTTTCTCTGTACGTTCCACTCCTGGTTTTGGCTTACAAAATACTGATGAAAGATACAGACACGGAAATAAGCCCTTACTATGATATCATCTGAAATCTTTTATGCATTTCTGTTTTGTAATTTGTGTGCTTAATTGTGTCATCCTGGAAATGGATTGTGTTGCTGACTGGCTCTTTAATTATGTTGAGATAGTTGAATTTTGCTAAAAATTTCATTCAGTTCGAACCCAAACTTTGGATGGTTTATCTCAACCAAATCCACTAAAATTTGTCTTCTTCCTTTTTTTCTTTCTTTTTCTTTTAGATTTTCTTATTTTTCCTTATTAACATTACCTTAAAACAGCTCAAACGTACTCAAATACAATCCTAGGAGTCCAGTCAGTAGCTCTCCCTGGTGTGCCATCCAGCCCTTGGACAGCTCCTCTGCTAAAGCATAGCAATGATTCCATGTTCCCTGATCTATCCCCCTGTTCTAGCTCCCATCAGTTCCCAATTGGGCTAACTATAAAAGCCTGACTCTGCTACTGCTCAAGTGCGTGATTATTGTGCTGCACAGCCTTAGTCAAGCTCCTCTCCTGCCTGCTCCTCTGCAAATCCAAACTGAGATCTGCCAATACGGACCTCTGGCTTTCCTCCTGACTGCAATACTTGCCGTCTCCTTTGTACCGCAAACTGAGACCTACCAATACCGACCTCTGGCTTTCCTTCAGACTACAATACCTGCCTCCTCCTTTGTATTGCAAACTAAGACCTACCAATATCTACCTCTGGCTCTCCTCTGACAACTCTCTGGACCTGCATGGCTACTACACCCACAGCTCCAAACTCAGCAGCAGAAACTCTAGTTAGGCACCAGTTTTAGGGCAACTGATGAAGTTCTTGTTTGGTTCAAGCTAATTCAGACCGGACCATAATTTTTGCCCATATTTGGTGAACTGGCCAAACTGAACTATTGAAAAGTTCACTCATCAGTGCTAATTCACATCTATATACCCTGCAGTTATTTACAGTAGCACATGATTGCCCAAAGTATGCGTTAGCTATACATAATTACATCAGCTTGTTCTGAAACTCATGTTGTCAGGTGACTCACCAGCCCCCAAATTCTTATACATGTATTAAAAAAATCACTCACTGTCAAGTAAATTGGTTGAGCTGTGGTGGGTACTCACAGAAGCTATGATTAGAGCTCTCAACAGCAGTAAATCTGCCTATTGACTGTTTCTAGATTTTTATTACATTGCACAAAGGAATAGTAAGTTAATAATGAAGATATATAAGACATATGCTTGGCTTTAAACTTGATGACTAAATGTTTAATGTCTGGCGTAGGAAGATGAATAAAAGACTATTGTACATTATTACTCCACGATGTCTCATTTCTTAACGTCATTTACTTCTCTCTATTTTCATAGATGATCATTTCCTATAGAAGCTTCTAATAAGTCTTCTCATATCCACTCTCATCAAGAGATCAGATACAATAGGACAACAGGACTCTAATATTCTGTGTTCTCGCATATTCTGTGTTCACCCTCCTTCCTCTTCGGGTGACGGAAACTAGATTAGGTAAATTAACAAGCAATGATCACAAATGGAAACAATCATTTCTCAGCATTGGATATCTTGTCTATTGGACAAAATGGACAGAAGATAAAAGTGATCTGTTGGAGAAGAAGAAAAGAGAAGGAAAAGATTATCTTCTCCTCTGAAGGATGGAGTTTGTATGAATGTTTGTAGAAACCCACATAAATATCCATACAAATGTTGTCCTTGATGAGATTAGGGGGAAAGAGTTGTTTCATGGTTCTTAGACAGTGTTTATACACCAGTTTTAGGGGGATTGGTGAAGGTTGGCCTAACAGAACTTTTCAAAGGTTCACTCCTCTTTAGACATGAAGCATTTTATTTTCTTCTCCAGTCTAGGACACTACGGTGACTTTTGGCTGTGTACCATGGGATCACAATGTCACATTAATGACTGTGCTCACTATTACTTCCGGTATATATGAGAGAACCCCCAGCATAGCTTGTTCTTGCTATAATGGAAATTCTGCTTTATAAGAAGATTATATGAGACTCCTCTGATCCGGGAGGACATGGTTGTCTGTGGCAGCCCGGTGTCTATTAGGAAAAGGCAGTGATGATTGTCACCAGTTCTAGCGATGAGAGAAAACTCTGTTCTTGTGAAGACAGTACGTAGATTTTTTATTATCCAAAATAGTGCAAAAATGAAAGCCAACTCACTCAAAACTGATCCTGTTCTCCAGCTTCACCTCCTGGTCAGTAAGAACAGTGCACTCCTGATTAAGGGCCAGCGCCTTCTGCAAGGACAATCCAGATATTGCATGGTTACAAGGATGCTACAACACTACATACCATCGTCCCCAGGACAGGCTGTGGGTACAGTCCAGTGAAACCTCTTCAGAAGACCACCTCTTAGAGACGACAACCCCTAAATTTACATTCCATTATCTCTAACTAGTTTTCATCCACCAGTTCCATCCACCATATGTATAATTGATCCTCTTCTTTCAAAGGCCTCCTCTGTAGAACAGCATTTTTTACAGCAATTTTGGGTGTCTGTCTCAAGGAGGTTCAACTACTGAAATATTAGGTTTGGCATTGGAAAAATCAGAAGGACAGTTGCCCACTACCTTCCCCTCATTGCACTGTATGGTGGGCTCTATAAACTCTAGCATTGAGTCTACCGGGAGGAGTACACAGTCCAATTTATGGTCAACTATAAAGCGGTTAAACCCACTGATCTGCAGATGATGCTTAGATATATTCCAAACTCTGTTAAGGACCTTTTACATTGGTCGGCAGTCTAATTTCATCAGCCCTCGTACACAGCATTCAAACTGAAAGTCCTGCCGGCGGCTCACGGGCTTCTCGTTCGCATCTCACTCAGCGCTTCACCTCCTATGGGAAGCGCTGATCAGGAAGCTGTCACACAGAGATGAGAAGCCAGCAAGTGCTAGTGAAGTTTTTTAAGCTGACTGAAAAAACTGCTTAAACAGCTTAAACAAGTGAGCGATATTTACGCTTCACGCTGAACGATTATCGCTAATTTCCGCTCGTTTGAACGAATTTTCAGCAATAATGGTTGTGTGTGAAAGGGCCTTTAGCTCACAGAACGAGCAACATTTAACCTGACTTTTAATGTGTTAAGATAACCTTCTGTGCCACAGCTTTTACCCCTTTCAATTGCTTTACATTAGCTTTCGTTGTGTTCACAATAGCATTTCAGTGGCTTAAGATAACTTGTTGCAGAAGGTTATCAATCCTGTTAAACATTGCTGCATCCGTTTGTCCTATAATTTGATCCCGGTTATGTAATATTTGGAGCTACATAGTATCATTTATGGCACTGGCACTTTAACAATGCCGCTCTGTACTACAATGCAAAGATCAAAACCGCCATCTAGTGGTCAGTTTGTGTACTGCAGAATCCCTCTATAGTCTCCTTTCCTAAAACAAACACATACTAGTGTGGTGAAAAGACAGACATATGATGTGTGTCTAGTGAAGATTACACCTTATAGATTTCAGCGAGAGATGATACATTAATATACATGTATATGTTCCATGTATGGGCCTTATATGTTCAGAATTTATTACATTTTTTCTAGAATGAAAAAAGGAAACCACATGTAAATATAAAGTCCTCAGGTCGTTGTCTCCAGTCTTAATTAGTTTTCTAAGAATGCTGGGTGACAGCCAATAACATGTTAGTTCTCCCAGAATAAATAAACCAAACCAGCTATGTATTTAGATCAGCTTCCTTTGCCATATTGCAGCAATACTAAGCAGATTTGTCCTTAAGAACCCTTACATGGGTTGTCTAGTTGTAAACTATTGATGGCCTATCCTCAGGATAGGCCATCAATGGTAGATCAGCCAGAATCTGCTGCCAGGAATCCCTGCTGATCAACTGTTCACCAAGCCAGTGCACTGAGCTGATTTCTGCAGGAAGTAAGCAGCTCTGTTCTCTCTGTAATGGCCAGGCATGGTATTGCAAGCAAAGTTCACATTTAAAGTAAGTGAAACCTTTGTCTGTAATACCAGGCCTGCCCACTGCAGTGAGAATGGAGCTGTTTGCTTTCTGCAGCAATGAGCTCAGTGCACAAATACACTCCCAGAGAACAGCTGATCAGTGTGGTTGACTGGCAACAGACAATCTAGTATTGATAACCTATCCTGAGAAAGGATAAGATCACAGCGCACCCTGCCCACAGATAGTGAGCGCTGCATCACCTGACCAGCGGTGACAGTGCTCACTGGCAGTTGCTGGGGTGCGCTGTAATTTGGGGGTGGCATTGTGAAGTATTGGAGGTGAGGGGAACGCTTAGCAGGCTGAAATCAGCTGCAGATATACAGCTGAATCCTAGCCCAAATCATGAATAGCCTTCCGTAATGTCTTCTATGCGATTGACTATACAAATACCTGCTCGTTTCCAGCTAGATACACCTTGACATCTGAAGAATTATACCCCCGCTTCTCACAGACCCCGGACAGCATTTCTTGTATGGTTAGTCCGGGTTTGACAGCCGTGAGCGAGGCGGTGCCGTCCGGAAGGTAAACGCAGCAGTATTTGATAGGTTTGCTGTCGGCGTCGCGTTCGCTGCTGCCCAGGCTGCCGCTGTCATGCTGGCAAGAAAAAGAATGAAATATACAGTAAGACCGCTTCAGACTGGTGTAACCCGGGCAGGTTCTATCCCCAAAGATAAGAAGTGTTCAGTGACTTTATGGGGGATAACCAGCCTCCTGGTTGGGTGGGAGATGCCTCCAACATCAGATCACGGGGAGCGGAGAGGATCAAGAATGTGCACTACACAACACATCCCACCCTCTGTTCACACCCAACCGGAAGGGTTGTCATAGTGCGTTTATGGACACAGGCGGTTAGTAGACCTCCTCAGTTCTCACCAGCCTTTCTGATGGAGTTGGTAAAGCCAAAACTAGAAGTGGATTCAAAATACAAAAACAGTAGACTCTTTCCTGTATACTTCCTCTCAGGGCTGGAATTAGCCAGCAGGACACACCGCAAGCCGCAGTAGATTTTGCACCAAAATTCGCAGGTTACCTGTGGCTTTTGTTGCAGAATTGAAGAGGACTTCAAACCTGCCTGCAATTCTGCATCAAAATCTGCAGTTAGGCCGGTCTCACACGGAAGTATTTGCACGCACAATGTACAAAGAATAGAACCCATTGATTTCAATGAGTTCACTCACTTTTCCACATTTTGTGCGCACATTTTGGTTACACAAATAAAAGTGCACCATGATCTATTTTTCTGAGCATCTGTGTACCAGATGTTCCCAAAATAGTCAATATGGGGTGCCCAAATGTGTGCCCAATACACAAGGAGAGGTTGGAAAAAGAACACACCTAAAAGTCATTAGACGAATTAGCCATTTCAGTTGGTGCGTCCTTATTTGTCGTGTGCAAATGAACATACGTGTGCTAAAAATGGATTACCTTAATTGCACATTTCAATGACTGGGGGATGGTTGCCTGTTCTTTTTCATGTGCAAATATACATGATTTGCAAGCACAACTTGAACAGTAAAACACATATGTGGGTGCACAAATGCGCAACACTTATTCTGAAAAAATGCAGCACAAATGCGCACGTAAATTCGCCTTAAACTGCATATTCTAAAAATTGTTTCATTGTCTCTGGTTATTAATGGGGCAAATACCTCAGTATTAGGGCTCTTTCACAAGGGCGTAGGCAATTTTCAGTCGGCCAAGTCACAAACAGGCCACATTTCCCGTTTGTGCACCCATTCAGATGGCCCAGATACGGCGAGTATACGACGAGCTGAGTATACCATCGGGCAGGGGGAGACAGTTTAGCACTGCTAAACTGCCTTCCCCCTTTCCGCCCCATCACCGGCTCTCGGCAAGGGGAGGGGCAGGATGGGGCGGGAGCTCGTGTGCTAAGCTCCTACCTCTCTCCGCCACTTGTCGGCTTAGCAACCAGCTCCCGCCCCCTTGCTTTGCAAACAGCCAGCAAGGAGTGGAGAGGAGGAGGGAGGGAGGTGGAAGTTCAGTAGACACACTGCTAGGCTCCCTTCAACCTCCCTTTTCTGGCAGCTACCATAGGCTTCCATAGGAGTCTATGCAGCCGCCGCCGTAATCCAGCCAACTGGCTTTCCTGGCCGTCGAAAAGCAGCCGGCCTGAAATGTGCACCACATGGGCTATCTTGGCTGGGCATTTTTACGCCACGGGAATACACCCAACTGAACTGATGCATTGGTTCGATGGGCAGCGAATATCGGCCGGGCGTGAAAATGGGGCCGATATACGCTCGTGTGAATGAAGCCTTAGGCTGGCTTCACACAGGCATAAGTGTATTTACACGTGCATTTGCACAATGGGTGTTGCATTTTTGCATGCATGTGTGCGTATTTCACTGTAATTTTTGCGCATGCATGCCCTGCACACATGTGCTCACAAAAAAACCTACAAGCATGCTCCCATTGATTTCAATAGGCAATTAAGTTTAATATGTGCTATTTTCAGGCACAATATGCACAGAAATAGGACAAACTGCAGTTTGCAAAAAGTGCACATGTGACTGAACGCACTGAAATGAATGGGACTATTCACTGCATATTGTGCGCGCAAATTCTGCATACGTAATACGCAGTGTGAATGCATTCGTATGAATAGGCTCTTAAAGCGATTAAACACAAGTCTGTGACTTTGTAGTTCATTCATCTGTAATCCAACTCTTCAGTTGAAGAAAGCCGGCAAGTACGATAAGTTATCTCTAGGAGATCATGTGATAAATATCTGCTTTATGTCATGTACCTCTGATTTGCCAGAAAAAGAGGAGATGGTGCAGAGATCCAGGCTGGTTGCAGAGTTCAGAGATCCATCAGACTCGTGTCGGGTTGAGAGTCCATTACTGTCTAAGGCATCTAATAAAGTAAATGCGAAAGCCATGAATGAGTTATAACATCGGCACACACGAGTCGGCCGCACACCAGAACTGCCGTGACTCCCCATACAGCCTGCAGTGGCCATAAATAATACAGCGACGCAGCAGTTACCTGGTCTTACTTGTCGCGGTTTGGTTCGATAATGGCAAACATGGAGCCATCAGTAGGGATTTTGCGCATTTATAACTCTGGCCAAATGTAGTGGACAATGTGAGCGTCTGCGATGTCCAGCAGTCTCTATAGGAGGCTTTCGCACTTGGCATTACTTGGAAGAATGCTGCAGCTTTTTGGGCAGTGTGTCTCACAGAAGTGGATTTAAAAGGAACGGGAAGGATAGAGGAAGGACTTCTACTTCACCTTCTCTTCAGGATCCACTTCTTTGGCTCAAAAACTGCACCAAAAATTGCAGTAAGCATTAAAAAACACTGCTGGGGGAAACGGCCCTAAGGCTTTTAAGTGTCTAACCAGCACTACCTGAACTGCCAATCGGACACCACTGCAACATATTACACCATGTTTAAAGTCAGATTCTAAAGATGAAACTGCTGTTAGGCTTCCTACACATGGGCGATTGCAATAGCGGGTCGTGAAACTAGCGGGTCGTAATATCACGCTCAGGCAAGTGCAATGTACCGGCGGATGCGGGGCGGTTTTCTGTAAAAAACACCTCCCATCACTTCGATGAGGTTGTGATCCTCCGGTGCAACTTTCAGGATCGGCAAGTGTTTCCCATTGTTTTCAATGGGAAACCTCACATCACATCACACACCATGCAATGCATTTTCCTGCCCCATTAAAATCAATGGGCGATGCGTTCCGAGGGAATGTCCAAAGATAGAAAATGCCGCAAATTTTTCCCGCACAGTGATGGGATGTGGGAGAAGAAATCCCTTATGTATATGACCACATTCAAAAAAATGAGGTTCATATTCGTGCATCTCGCAACGCACAAATCTCGCACAATTTTCACAGCCTTATGAAAGTGGCCTTAGGCCAGGCTCACACGGGTGGACGGCATTCTGCATACGGAAGGCCAGCAGCGGATTCAGGCTGTGAGCCCGGCCAGTGGCCCTTCTTTGACTCTATAGCGGATGACAATGGCGGCTCACTGTTGGTCATGCACAGTACAGATTTTTTTAAATCTTTGTATATTCCGCCATCACTGTGGGTCGGACAGCAACATTGACGTTAATGGAGGTCATCCCTGTGGAATCAGTTGCAAAATAGAGCATGCTGCGATTTTTCCTCCGCGAGCGGAACACGCAATTTTTTATCCACCAGTGTGAGTGAAAAAGTGTTAGTACATGTTTTTCAATGCCCGTGCGTTGCCACCGATCCTCCGCGTGGACAAGGCTCATGGATTCCACCATTGGAATTCCCCGTGTGATCCCGGCCTCAGTCTGAGAGCAGCGGAGTGTCACTTGGATTATAAAGCACATTTACACACTTTAAGGAATTCTAAGCACAGTATATTAAAAATAATGTGATTATTAAGATTTATACGTATGTAGTCTAAGCTTCATAGACAGTACACTAGGCTGCCAACCATCCGTAAAATCCTGGACGGTCCATTAAAATAGGACATTTTTTCCCCTTACTGTAAAAAAATGTGTCCGTAATTATTTTTATGGAATCGGAAAACGTACACAGGTTACTGCGATTATAATGATCATCATATTACAGTACAGTAAATGATACCAAACTCATCAGTACTCCGGGCTGTAGTCGTGTATCACCTATAATCTGTATTATTCAATTCGTTCTCCAAAATATCCATAAAAAACGTGGCTATTTGTAATTTTTGGACAAATTGTGCTGAAGAAAAAAATCAGGTTGGCAACCGTAAAG
Organism: Eleutherodactylus coqui; assembly: GCF_035609145.1. Taxonomy (NCBI): domain Eukaryota; kingdom Metazoa; phylum Chordata; class Amphibia; order Anura; family Eleutherodactylidae; genus Eleutherodactylus; species Eleutherodactylus coqui. The sequence goes on from NC_089838.1 coordinate 85,138,595, forward strand.
TAAAGACAAAAAATAAGTAGGTAGTGTGCATTTTAATTTGCTGTCCACTGCCTGTTGTCATGTGAAGCTTGTCTCTAATACCAGAGATAACCAATACAGAAAACAGGAAGTGGAGGAGGGCAATGACTTATGCTGCCAACAAATGTATCTAGAGTAGGGAGGGAGGATAGAAAAACACTGAAATCTAGCTTTAGCAGCTAACTGGTAAGTGATTTACAGCTATTGAAATCACATCTACACTGCTCCGTCCTCCATGATGCAGTATGTGTATGCGTCTATTAACAGAGAACAGAATCTGCTGTTTTCTCCATGTGTACTTTGTACACATGATATTAAAGCAGTAATTCCCTCCCACCAACTTCAGGGAAAACTGAAAATTAGAGATGTAACCTGCAGAGGGCATAACTGGTGAAAATGCAGAAAACAAGTAATATATTGTCCAGAATGTAATTACATTAATATAGTGCATACATATTCTGCAGCGCTCTACACAGACCGTCATCACTTACATTGGAAGCTCACAATCTATATTAGACTATTCATATGTTTTTGGAGTGCAGGAGGAAGCACAAGGAGAACAAACAAACTCCATGCAGATTTGAACCCACGACCGCAGCGCCACAAAGCTAATCACTACGCCGACGTACTAATAGTAATCCTTATGTATATGGCAGCTTATTCTAAAAAGGCACCCGAAAGTGTAGGAACACTCTACAAATGAATTATTCAAAGGTGTTGGTTAAGATTAAAAACAAGCATCTATGTTTTTCCAACAACAGTGCCACTTCTGTCCACAGGCTGTGCCAGGTACTGCAGCTCATCGCTTTGAACAGACGGGGCGCTTTGTCTAAAAACAAGCACATCTTTTGTATGTAAACCCGGACAACCTCTTTAATTCTGTTACAGCTAATCTCCAGCAGAGAAGGTTAATTGTTCGGAGGACGTGGGTAAACTGGTTATACGAGTAATTGGAGAACAGTCAGAAGAAAGGCAAAGCTATGTCTAAACGGCTCTGGCACTATGTCTCCGGGCTATTAGCGGTGACCGGCTGTTGGAAACATTAAATATATGAAGATTAAAATATTAACGTTTCAAACTGTAACAATTGTTTTATCTGACTAGAAATCTAAGAGGAATGTAATGACTGTATCATCCGGACGTTCCAGCAGCGGCAGCACTATATTCTGCGATACCCCGGACCGCTCACTAAAGGTTCCTTCACACGAGATCGTTTGCAAAACATGGAGAATAGAACCTATTCATTTCAATGGGTTCATTCTCACTTCTTTTTTTTGCACCGGCTATTTTCAGGGACGCAAAAATCGGACCTGCCCTATCTTGTGCGTGTTAACGCACCAAAGAGCCCCATAGAGGTCTCTGGGAGGCACACAAACACACTCATCTGCACGAGCGGGTATGCGCTAAACGCTATGCATAGTTTCAATAACCAGTGAACAAGCGGTGTCTGCACAAATATGCTAAATATTTGTGCAGGTGCATGCGGAAAATACACTCATTCAGGCTTATTCAGACGACCGTATTTATGCAGGTATTTTGCCGCGTTAAAAAAAAAATTGGCGAAAAAACGCGACCATGCTATGCATTGTTTTCAATTGCTTTATTCAGATGAATGATTTTTTGATGCGTAAGATAATCATGCTGGGAAAAAGAGCACGTCGGCGACTGTTTTCGTACGTCGCGTGAAAAGATAAGTCTTGCCCTATCTTTTGCCTGAAATACGCAGCAAGCTCCCATAGACTTCTATGGAAGCTGGAAAAAAGGAAGGGTGGAGGGAGTTGGCGAGTGTAAACCAATATGCACCACAAATATTGGACGCCTGCACCACACTTTTAAGAGTAAGGGCACATTCAGACGACCGTATATCGGCCGGGTATTCACGCTGGCCTATATACGGCGTCTCTCTCTGCAGGGGGAGGAGGCTGGAAGAGCCGGGAGCAGTGCACCCTTAGACTGAAGTCTGAAAAAAGTTTGCCAAGTTTGCTGATGGAATAATGACACCAAAAGGATACTTTTATGGATGTCCTTTTTTTTGCAAAAGTCCTAAAAGCAGCTTATAGTGCTATAGTCACAGTTATGCAGAATAATTAATCTCACCTCTAACGTTTCCTCTTTGGCCCTTTCTTTTGAAGGACCTGGCTCTGAGACCATCCGTTGCATTGTCTAATCCAGAGGTCTCAACTCCAAGCGGCAAGGACTTCCCGGGTCTCAGCTTCTTCTTCTTGAAGGTAGATAGAAACAAAACAAGTTAAGAGTTTTTGTGCCTTTAAAGAAGATTATCATAATCTGAACATGACCACAAGTGGAAGATAATAATACTATATATACCGTATATTATAGAAACTAGTACTACTACTACTAATATTCTCTACTTATATAGTGTCAATATATTCAGCAGGATTTTAGAAATCAGTGACCCCCAGTTAACACTCAGTCATGTGAAAAAGCACTCCAACTTTTAATTAAAGGGTTTGTCTAGTTGTGAACTATTGATGGCCTATCCTCAAGATCAGCTATCAATAGTAAATCGGCGGGGGTCCGTCACCCGGGATCGCTATCAATCAGCTGCTCTCTGGTCTAATGTGCTTGAAGCAGACAGCTTCATTCCTACTGCAGTGGTCAGGCTTGGTATTACAAAGTGAATGGGAACTTTGCTTGTAATACCAAGCCTGACCACTGCAGTAGGAACAAAGCTGTCTGCTTTCTCTACAAAATCAGTTCAGTGCATCAAACCAACGAGCAGCTGGTCAGCTGGGATCCTGGGCGATGCACCGCCACAGATCTTACTGCTGATATTGTAAGGATTGATCATTACACTTTGTAAATCACATGAATTAGTATTTGTTACTATAAGGACAGTTTCACACAGCCGTATATGCAACTATGCTCACCGGTACAGAGTGTAGTTGCGCATGAATGAGTTTTTTTTTCTTTTCCATGGCTATTCAAACTCCGCCCTTATGAGGGCGGCCATGTTCCAGGACCGCACTCTATAAACCCTATATCGCCCTACAAACTACTTTACAGATGCCAAAATGGTGAATAGAGAAGTCTCACCAAATATATAGAATATGGGCTACATCCAGCAATCAAGAAGACTAATATATAATACAACTTAACAAACATCCATCAAACGCTCCAAAAACACTTTTCAATCCCACAAAAAAAAAATGCACATAAATGTCTGCATTGCTAAACAGAGTCAAACGCAGGCTTGGTTGACCACTTTCAACCCACTAGAGCCTGTGGGTCCGTTAAATGCTACATTTTCATCCATTCTTTTAAATAAAAACGTGTGCGTTTCACTGGTGGCCATGACAGTGTGGTGGACGGGCCCTTAGGATCTGCTATTACTTTAACCCTTTATGGGTATCTTAGAGCTGCTCTAGTGGCCCGTGTATCATGACAGAAGGGGTTAAATCAACTTATAAAGAACTTTCTAAACAGGTTGTCAGGAGTAACACTTTGTTCGTATGCAGTAAAATGAAGCAATATATACGTTAAGGATTACAAAGCCTATAAATTACCTTTACCGCCCCAGAGGTGATCGCAGTGCAGCCTGAGCTGGGACTGGTTGGTGAGAAATTAAGGTTTGGCAAGGGGCGTCCTTCCACCTCTGATAACATGCACTCTTGATACAAGGGGGACTTCACAAAGCGAGCGTAGCTGTCAAACTTCATCAAGTTGAAGATCTGTTAAAAAAAAAATCAGGGCGGGTGAATTTTTCTCAGTTCTTACATTTCCAAAAACATAGCAGAAAAAGAGGGAATGAGTTAAGATTCCGAATGGTTCTTCTGATTGTGATATACATTCACTGTCCACTTTATTGGAGACACTGGCCTTCATGATTGGAGCTTCCCTGTATAGAAAGTAGACATTAGAGATGAGCGAGCACCAAAATGCTCGGGTGCTCGTTACTCGGAACGAACTTTTCGCGATGCTCGAGAGTTCGTTTCGAATAACGAACCCCATTGAAGTCAATGGGCGACCCGAGCATTTTTGTATTTCGCCGATGCTCGCTAAGGTTTTCATGTGTGAAAATCTGGGCAATTCAAGAAAGTGATGGGAACGACACAGCAACGGATAGGGCAGGCGAGGGGCTACATGTTGGGCTGCATCTCAAGTTCACAGGTCCCACTATTAAGCCACAATACCGGCAAGAGTGGGCCCCCCCCCCTCCCAAAAACTTTTACTTCTGAAAAGCCCTCATTAGCATGGCATACCTTTGCTAAGCACCACACTACCTCCAACAAAGCACAATCACTGCCTGCATGACACTCCACTGCCACTTCTCCTGGGTTACATGCTGCCCAACCGCCCCCCCTCCCCCCCACAGCGCACACCAAAGTGTCCCTGCGCAGCCTTCAGCTGCCCTCATGCCACACCACCCTCATGTCTATTTAGAAGTGCGTCTGCCATGACGAGGAACCGCAGGCACACACTGCAGAGGGTTGGCACGGCTAGGCAGCGACCCTCTTTAAAAGGGGCGGGGCGATAGCCCACAATGCTGTACAGAAGCAATGAGAAATAGAATCCTGTGCCACCGCCATCAGGAGCTGCACACGTGGGCATAGCAATGGGGAACCTATGTGCCACACACTATTCATTCTGTCAAGGTGTTTGCATGCCCCAGTCAGACCGGGCTTTTTAATTCATAGACACAGGCAGGTACAACTCCCTATTGTGAAGTCCCTGTCGACCGACAGCATGGGTGGCTCCCTGGAATACACAAAAATATCCCATTGCATTGCCCAACACAGCTGAGGTAGTAATGTCGTGCTTAATGCAGGTGGGCTTCGGCCCACACTGCATGCCCCAGTCAGACTGGGGTTCTTTACAAGTGGAAACAGATGCATTTATAATTCCCTGTGGACCGACAGCATGGGTGGGTGCCAGGAAGCCACCGGCGGTACATAAATATATCCCATTGCATTGCCCATCACAGCTGAGGTAATGTCATGTTTAATGCAAGTGGGCTTCGGCCCACACTGCATGCCCCAGTCAGACTGGGGCTCTTTAGAAGTGGACACATGTAGTTACAACTCCGTGTGGACCCACGGCATGGGTGGCTCCCTGGAACCCACCGGCGGTACATAAATATATCCCATTGCAGTGCCCAACACAGCTGATGTAACGTCAGCTGTAATGCAGGTGGGCAAAAAATTAATTGGATTACACTGTAGGCGAGGGCCCACAAAAATTGCTGTACCAACAGTACTAATGTACCTCAGAAAAATTGCCCATGCCCAACCAAGATGGCAGGTGAAACCTATTAATCGCTTTGGTTAATGTGGCTTAAGTGGTAACTAGGCCTGGAGGCAGCCCAGTTTAACGAAAAATTGGTTCAAGTTAAAGTTTCAACGCTTTTAAGAGCATTGAAACGTATAAAAATTGTTTAGAAAAATTATATGACTGAGCCTTGTGGCCCTAAGAAAAATTGCCCGTTCGGCGTGATTACGTGAGGTTTCAGGAGGAGGAGCAGGAGGAGGAGGATGAATATTATACACAGATTGATGAAGCAGAAATGTCCCCGTTTTGGATGGTAAGAGAGAACGATGCTTCCATCCGCGGGTGCAGCCTACGTATTGCTTAGGTATCGCTGCTGTCCGCTGGTGGAGAAGAGAAGTCTGGGGAAATCCAGGCTTTGTTCATCTTGATGAGTGTAAGCCTCTCGGCACTGTCGGTTGACAGGTGGGTACGCTTATCCGTGATGATTCCCCCAGCCACACTAAACACACTCTCTGACAAGACGCTAGCCGCAGGACAAGCAAGCACCTCCAGGGCATACAGCGCGAGTTCAGGCCACGTGTCCAGCTTCGACACCCAGTAGTTGTAGGGGGCAGAGGCGTCACGGAGGACGGTCGTGCGATCGGCTACGTACTCCCTCACCATCCTTTTACAGTGCTCCCGCCGACTCAGCCGTGACTGGGGAGCGGTGACACAGTCTTGCTGGGGAGCCATAAAGCTGGCAAAGGCCTTGGAGAATGTTCCCCTGCCTGCGCTGTACATGCTGCCTGATCTCTGCGCCTCCCCTGCTACCTGGCCCTCGGAACTGCGCCTTCTGCCACTAGCGCTGTCGGATGGGAAGTTTACCATCAGTTTGTCCACCAGCGCCCTGTGGTATAGCATCATTCTCGAACCCCTTTCCTCTTCGGGAATGAGAGTGCAAAGGCTCTCCTTATACCGTGGGTCGAGCAGTGTGTACACCCAGTAATCCGTAGTGGCCAGAATGCGTGTAACGCGAGGGTCACGAGAAAGGCATCCTAACATGAAGTCAGCCATGTGTGCCAGGGTACCAGTACGCAACACATGGCTGTCTTCACTAGGAAGATCACTTTCAGGATCCTCCTCCTCCTCCTCCTCCTCCTCCTCCTCAGGCCATACACGCTGAAATGATGACAGGCAAGCAGCATGGGTACCGTCAGCAGTGGGCCAAGCTGTCTCTTCCCCCTCCTCCTCATCCTCCTCATGCTCCTCCTCTTCCTCCTGAACGCGCTGAGATATAGACAGGAGGGTGCTCTGACTATCCAGCGACATACTGTCTTCCCCCGACTCTGTTTCCGAGCGCAAAGCGTCTGCCTTTATGCTTTGCAGGGAACTTCTCAAGATGCATAGCAGAGGAATGGTGACGCTAATGATTGCAGCATCGCCGCTCACCACCTGGGTAGACTCCTCAAATTTTCCAAGGACCTGGCAGATGGCTGCCAACCAGGGCCACTCTTCTGTAAATAATTGAGGAGGCTGACTCACACTGCGCCGCGCAAGTTGGAGTTGGTATTCCACTATAGCTCTACGCTGCTCATAGAGTCTGGCCAACATGTGGAGCGTAGAGTTCCACTGTGTGGGCACGTCGCACAGCAGTCGGTGCACTGGCAGATTAAAGCAATGTTGCAGTGTCCGCAGGGTGGCAGCGTGCGTGTGGGATTTGCGGAAATGTGCGCAGAGCTGGCGCACCTTTCCGAGCAGGTATGACAAGTGCGGGTAGCTTTTCAGAAAGCGCTGAACCACCAAATTAAAGACATGGGCCAGGCATGGCACGTGCGTGAGGCTGCCGAGCTGCAGAGCCGCCACCAGCTTACAGCCGTTGTCACACACGACCATGCCCGGTTGGAGGCTCAGCGGCGCAAGCCAGCGGTCGGTCTGCTCTGTCAGACCCTGCAGCAGTTCGTGGGCCGTGTGCCTCTTCTCTCCTAAGCTGAGTAGTTTCAGCACGGCCTGCTGACGCTTGCCCACCGCTGTGCTGCCACGCCGCGTTACACCGACTGCTGGCGACATGCTGCTGACACATCTTGATTGCGAGACAGAGGTTGCGTTGGAGGAGGAGGAGGAGGAAGGTGCTTTAGTGGAGGAAGCATACACCGCCGCAGATACCACCACTGAGCTGTGGCCCGCAATTCTGGGGGTGGGTAGGACGTGAGCGGTCCCAGGCTCTGACTCTGTCCCAGCCTCCACTAAATTCACCCAATGTGCCGTCAGGGAGATATAGTGGCCCTGCGCGCCTGTGCTTGTCCACGTGTCTGTTGTTAAGTGGACCTTGGCATTAACCGCGTTGGTGAGGGCGCGTACAATGTTGCGGGAGACGTGGTCGTGCAGGGCTGGGACGGCACATCGGGAAAAGTAGTGGCGACTGGGAACCGAGTAGCGCGGGGCCGCCGCCGCCATCATGCTTTTGAAAGCCTCCGTTTCCACAAGCCTATACGGCAGCATCTCTAGGCTGATCAATTTTGCAATGTGCACGTTTAACGCTTGAGCGTGCGGGTGCGTGGCGTCGTACTTGCGCTCAAACTGTGGCGCTAGCGACGTCTGGACGCTACGCTGAGAGACATTGCTGGATGGGGCCGAGGACAGCGGAGGTGAGGGTGTGGGTGCAGGCCAGGAGACGGTAGTGCCTGTGTCCTCAGAGGGGGGTTGGATCTCAGTGGCAGGTTGGGGCACAGGGGGAGAGGCAGTGGTGCAAACCGGAGGCGGTGAACGGGCATCGTCCCACCTTGTGGGGTGCTTGGCCATCATATGCCTGCGCATGCTGTTGGTGGTGCCTCCCCAGCTGATCTTGGCGCGACAAAGGTTGCACACCACTGTTCGTCGGTCGTCAGGCGTCTCTGTGAAAAACTGCCACACCGTAGAGCACCTTGACCTGTGCAGGGTGGCATGGCGCGAGGGGGCGCTTTGGGAAACAGTTGGTGGATTATTCGGTCTGGCCCTGCCTCTACCCCTGGCCACCACACTGGCTCGGCCTGTGCCCACACCCTGACTTGGGCCTCCGCGTCCTCGCCCGCGTCCACGTCCTATAGGCCTACCCCTACCCCTCAGCATGGTGTATTACCAGTGATTTGATTTCCCAGGCAGGAAAGAAAGTGGCGCAAGCCTGCAGCCAAAATACAATTTTTTCCCTTGTTTTTCAAAGGACAAGCCAAACTGCGTGTATTCAATGAATACTACTAAGTTTAATAACTGTGTTGCGGCCCTGCAAAACTGTCACAGAACTTTACTGTTGCAGAGTTACTAACTGTGGCAGAGCAGGTATTTCCCAGGCAGGAAAGAAATTGGCGCAAGGCTTCACTCAACCGTAGCTGGTTGCGTCTGATTTTTTTACGTTCTCCACGCAGCACACACGTACCCAGAGCCCTGACGGCTGTCAAAGGCAGGGCAAATATACTTTTTTCCCTTTTGTTTAAAAGGATAGGCCCACTGCATCTATTCACTGAATAATAATTTTAATAACTGTGTTGCGGCCCTGCAAAACTGTCACAGAACTTTACTGTTGCAGAATTACTAACTGTGGCAGAGCAGGTATTTCCCAGGCAGGAAAGAAATTGGCGCAAGGCTGCACTCAACCGTAGCTGGTTGCGTCTGATTTTTTCTGAACGTTCAGCGCACAGCACACACGTACACAGAGCCCTGAGTACTGTAAGAGGCAGGCCAAATAGAATTTTTTCCCTGCTTTTTACAAGGAACACCCACACTGCGTGTATTCAATGAATACTAAGTTTAATAACTGTGTTGTGGCCCTGCCAATTTGTCCCAGAACTGCAGTGATGCAAAGTAATTCGCTACCTACAGCAGATCAGGGATTTCCCATGCAGGAAAAAAATTGCCGCACGCCTGCGGTAAAACGTAGCTGACTGCGTCTGATTTTTTCTGAACGTTCAGCGCACAGCACACACGTACACAGAGCCCTGAGTACTGTAAGAGGCAGGCCAAATAGAATTTTTTCCCTGCTTTTTACAAGGAACACCCACACTGCGTGTATTCAATGAATAATGTATGTCTTCTGGCCCTGCCTACACAATTCTATCCCTGTAGTATTAATGCCGGGTGCAATGCTCTGCACAGCCGGTTTTGAGGGAAAAAAAAAAAAATGCAACACTGCTAACAGCAGCCTGGACAGTACTGCACACGGATAGATGTGGCCCTAGAAAGGACCGTTGGGGTTCTTGAAGCCTACACTAACTCCTAACACTCTCCCTGCCTAACCCCCACTTCTGTCCCTATTGCAGGGCGCAATGCTCTGCAGATCCAATTTTGGAAAAAAAAAAAAAAATACTGTGCTAACACAGTACTGCACACTAGTAGATGTGGCCCTAAGAAGGGCCGTTGGGGTTCTTGAAGCCTACACTAACTCCTAACGCTCTCCCTACAGCAGCTCCAGCACGATAGTACTTTCCCTCAGCTAAGTCACAAGGCATGTGTGGCGAGCCGCGGGAGGGGCCGATTTATATACTCGGGTGACATCAGATCTTCCCAGCCACTCACAGCAGGGGGGTGGTATAGGGCTTGAACGTCACAGGGGGAAGTTGTAATGCCTTCCCTGTCTTTCAATTGGCCAGAAAAGCGCGCTAACGTCTCAGAGAGGAAACTGAAAGTAACCGGAACACCGCGTGGTGCTCGTTACGAGTAACGAGCATCCCGAACACCCTAATATTCGCACGAATATCAAGCTCGGACGAGTACGTTCGCTCATCTCTAGTAGACATGTGACCCCAGAGTGCAGCTCAAAATCAAATGTTTTCCATGATTCAGTTTTAGTGTGAATCCACATTACAATGGGAAAATCGAGCAATCTGAGTGACTAAGAACAAGGCAAGTTCATTGGGGCTAGTCAGGGCCATTATTTTAAAAACTGACACCCTTGTTGGGTTTTCTCATACAACGGTGTGGAGAGTATACCAAGGGTGGTGTGAAAATGATCAAGGGTAATGGGATTCAGTGGTTGTAAAAAACTCGTCAGTGAAAAGGGGTCAGAGGAGGATGTTAAGAATAGTTCTGATGAACAGGCACAGTCAAGCACATTGTAGCGAAATCCAATACTGATGTTCCAACTGACACAGATGACCAGTTTGAGTGCCATTGCTGTCTAGGAGAAGCAGAACGGAAAGACTCCGTAGGGCAAAAGGGCACCAAAATGGTATCACGGGGCTGTGCAAAAACATTGCCTGGTCAGATGAACTTAGATTTCTGTTGCACCTTACTGATAGTAGGTCAGAATTTAGCGCAAACAGCAAGAATTGATGAACCATTGTGGTCAGCATGTCAGTACCTCCATCTAGTTGTGACAACTGCAAAAAGCTCTCCTATCTGCATGGTCCAATATTCCCGCAGAATGATTTCAACACCTAGTGAAATCTATGCCATGATGACCTGCTGCGGTTCTGAAGGCCAAAGAAGGTCCAACGTGCTACTATATGGAGTTAGTTAGTTATCTCGCTTGGACGACGAGGGTCCGTAGCGCCGATCTAGAATGACCACAACCAAGAGCATTGTTCCATTCGGTGTTGATGTCGGAGGAGGTACCGTTGACTATCTGTTGCACCCACAAGCGCCGCAGACGACCAGGGGGCCTCCACCATCCGGCAGGGGGTGGTCTCTTGATTTTCCTAGCAATTGCTGCGGGTAGAGCACCGTGGGCCGGAACAGCTTCTGACAAGCCTGCAACATGACCAAAAAGTGCAAGTCGTCTGCTTGTTATTGTTTTTGTGATTGACTCAAGTCCCGTGCAAGCCTGTATCTCGCTGTTTCTGATGAAGTCAAACCAACGAACACAAAAGAATCTGGCGTTGATATCACATGTGAAAGGACTCCAGACGCTCAGTGGTTTGGAGGTCCATGACAAAATGGCCATTTGGTGTAAATCCACAGCATGCGCACACCAGGATCAGTCCTATTTTGTGTAGCTGTTTAGTAATTGTGCCTGTTTTTGCTTTTCACCAGTCATTGTTACAAGGCTTGTATAAAGAGTAACATTGACTTGCATGAATGCTGCCTTCCAATAGGTGGCGCTGCAGAGGTATTATTCCATTTCCCTTATTTCCAAGTTATTGTCATGTACATACTCATGTAATTGATTGGTTATTGACAATATAAGAAATGTTGGTGACAACCGCAATCTGTAATCCTAGTTCCTGTTATCACACTTGGAGACCAATAGGGAAGCTCCATCTCTCTGGTATTCAGTGGGGGGCCCCAATGTTCACAGATTCATGGTGTACTTATGGAGTAACACAGCCTCATATTTAAACCCTAGATGTCTCTATAAATGTCTCTAGCTGTTGAGAAGATGCTGTACAGCATGGTGCTTAGTGGCATCGCCATATGCCAACTAATTACGAGATACACCCAGCTTACAGTAGACCTCATCATTGGCAGATGTGCTGAACCTCTGAAGTTGGACATATGTATTATGGTTATCATTTACCATCCAAGCTATATTTCCATTATTACAAATCTGCTCCATCAGTTGGAGCTTTTATGATTCACACTTCTATAATACAGTGCTCCATCATTCAAGAACCCCAGCAAGTAACAGGCTGGCACACTCACACACTGAGCCAATTTCTGCAGGAAGCAGACAGCTCCATTCTTACTACAGTGGCCAGGCTTGCTATTGCAGGCCAAAGTCCCACTGAAATAAATGGAAACTTGGTCTGTAATACCAAGCCTTGCCATTGCAGTAAGAACAGAGCTGCCTGCTTCCTGCAGAAATCAGCTCTGTGCATAAGCACACAAACCTTGCAAAACTGGACAGACCCTTAAAAGTATTTATTTAACCCTTGCCTGTTATTGGTTAAGTAATTACACTTAAATGTTCGCTTTATTTTAAATGCCATATAAAATGCTGGTTTGAGCTATGCTATGTTCATAAGGGCAGATCTGTTGCAGGAATCCATTTCATACATGTGAATGAGGTTCTTCTGAAGCAATGTCTGCAAACCCCATTCAGATATATGGAAGAGTCAGTGAAATTTCTGCTACAAGAAAGAGCAGACTGTACGCGGTTATCACGCTGTAGATAACTGAACCCATTCTTGAGACAGATACATTCAGCCATTATGGTTACCTGCAGCTGTTGGACTTTGAAAAGGTCAGGAGTCGGTTTCTCCAGCATCTCCTCTGTGATGACTGCCTGCTGATCCACATTGACTGGACACAAGGATGTACTGGAGAGATATTCATTATATATCTGACGGGACTCCTGTAAAAGCTTCAAAACAATGGGAGGCATTTACTGGCTTATTCTAAGCACTTCTTGTGATATGAAATGTGACACTAAATGGTTCCACTATTCACTAGGAATAAAAATAAGCCTAAACACTGCCCACACACCCAGGTTTCATCTGTCTACCGCATCATGGCCCAAGTAAAGCCATGCAGACAAAGATCAAGCTAAGCTTGCCATACACTTCAGACATCTGTCGGATGAGCATTTATTCAGCTGACAGCTATTCCTCCCGACCTCCTATACACATGCACACTCAGTCGTAATGGGAAGAAGAGAGTAGGCTGCTGCCAGCTGCTTATCTCCCCTGAGCACAAAGGATCCCAATTCATTCCTCCAATATCTGTCATCAGGGATAGTCAACAGGTCCCCACACACATTATGTTTTCGGTGGAATGTGTATGTCACCTACAGACTTATATCCTGTTAGATATTTTGTTGATTTCATGGGCTTTCACTTATCTATATTTGAAAGAATAGGGTGATTCAAAAGTCAGAGCCATCCTCTGAACAAAAAGAGGTACAAGTAGGAAACTTTGTAGAACACTTAGATGGGTGGGAGTAAACTTTTTGGTGCTATGGTGCTGCCTGTTGGCCATTTTGGTGGTAGCCAATTTTGATTCAGCCCAAAAAACTTCAAAGGAAAGCAGTCCATGGGTTACGGTAGTATTTAAATACACAAATCGTGTTATTTGTATAGCGCCAATTTATTCCGCAGCACTTTCAGGTCATTTTTATTTATTACCCCCCACCAAGCTGGGTACTCATTTTACCAACCTTGAAAGGATGCAAGGCTGAGTTGACCTTGAGCCAGCTACCTGAACCATGCAGGGATTGAACTTGAAACCTTCAGGTCATGAGCAAGAGTTTACACTCTGCACCACACGAGGCTAGTATTTCATCAGCAATTGATAGGCGCAGTCATTTTTTCAAGATCTGCAACCATCTGTAAGTTCTGATAAAGCATTGACTAACACGCAAAAGCTGTCGAGTGCTGCACCCTTCTGTCTCTGTTCCCACTAAGCAATGGGATTAAGTAAAATTTTAATTACTGATGAGTGCTGCAAATTATTTTTCTGGATGTGTTGAAAACTCTGCTCTGAACTGTATTTGCTGAGCAACACCAGAGTCTACAAATATCAAAACTCCAGAATAGGTAAAGGACTAAGATATTGAAGCAGCACCAACATTACTTTTGTGTGGTGCATGAGCCTAAAATACATGGATTTAAGTGAAATAATTGCCCCCATTGGTGTCTATAGCCTTTAACTTCCCAAATTCATAAACATTTTAAGGTGACTTCAACAGGTCTATAGAAACAATTGGGCAGATTTACTAATCGCGTCTAATATATAAGGCCCTTTTACATAGGCCGATGATTGGGCATGGAGGCTCATAAGAACGTTTATTTGGCCAATCATTGGGCTGTGTGAAGGTGCCCCCAATCAGCCGATGAGCGAGCAAAGTGTTATTCATCGGATGGTTGGATCTTTTGTGTTTTTGAGATATAAACAGATGATGTGCTACCGACAGTGATTAAACTGTATGAGGGACAGTTAATCATACGTATGATTGTCGGTCCCCTATACATTATGAATCTGCTTTTGTGAAGACCAGCTAAATGTGTTGTATCATATATAGGTCTAAAATTGATGCAACATTATACAACAAATGTGCCAAACTTTGGCACATTTTGCAGCAGGTCCAGGCACAATCACATTAGTAGACTGCCCTTATATGGATGGACTCAGTGGACACTAATTACTCAATATAATCCCTAATTTATAATTCTACAACAATGCACATGTGTTAATGGGATATATAGGCTGTCTGCTCTCTATAAAGATAGATACACTAGAGGTCAACTGCAAGCAACACGACAAGTGACAGCAAGAGCTGACCATCATCTGGGTTTAGGAAGATAGCCTTCCAACAAGTGAATATGCAAATGTCATCAATCTTCTTCCTTTCCTGGTTGCTGTGGGCAACTAATTCACTTTTCATTTGTACCAATTTTAAGAAATATTCCCTATTTTTCTTTAAGGGGTTTTACAAGGAAATACTATTGATGATGTGTTCTCAGGAAAGGTCATGAATAGTTAATCAGCCGGGGTCCTGAACAGCAGACCCCAACTGATCAACTCTTAATGACCTATTAGCTGATTGGGTGCCCGCTCTCAGCGATGCGATACACACGGGTCAGAGCGGAAGCTGCTCCTCTGACCTGCCTGTAGTGGCTGGTACTTGAAATTGTGGGCAGAGCTTTCATTGATTTTAATAAGAGCTGCACCTGCAGTTACAAGCACCAGCCACTATACAGAGGCTGGAGCAGCATCTTCTGTTCCATACCTCTGTATATAGCGTCCCTGACAGCAAGCACCAAATCATCTGATTGGCCGGGGTCCCAAACAGCGGACCCCCAACTGATCAACTATTAATGACCTTTTAGCTGATTGGGTGCCCGCTCTCAGTGATGCGATACACACGGGTCAGAGCGGAAGCTGCTGCTCCGACCCCCATGTAGTGGCTGGTATTTGTAATTGTAGGCAGAGCTTTCATTGATTTTAAATGGAGCTGCACCTGCAGTTACAAGCACCAGCCACTATACAGAGGCCGGAGCAGCAGCTTCCAATCCATACCCCTGTATGTATCGGCGCTGACAGCAAGCACCAATCATCTGATTGGCCGGGGTCCCAAGCAGTGGACTCAAGCCAATCAACTATTTCCCTGGAAAACACCTTTAAGGTTTAGGAGTATCATTATAAATGTAACAGAAAATGATAAAACAATGTCACTAACATTGAAATGTATCGCGGCAAAATTAAAGGGTTTTTTCCCGGATAAGAAAAAAGCATGGCTGCTTTCTGCCAGCAACAAGCCACCCCTCCGTGGGTTGTATCCGGCATTGAAGCTCAGCTCTATTAAAGTGAATGGGACTGAATTGCAATACCACACACAAACTGCGGACAGGTGCGGAGCTGTTTTTGCAAGAAAGCAGCCATGTTTTAATAATCCTGTGCAAACCTGCTGTCCTCAGAGAACTCAAAACATCAATTGTGGTCAACGTGTCAATGCTAACACAGGCCCAGGAAATCCTTCATGTTGTGTCAGGTTCATTCACACAATCTAACCACATAAGTATCGACAAAAAGGAAATAAACACATCTACTGTACGAGAGAGCGCTGACTTTACAGGCAATGTAGTTGGCTTAATGAACTGCAAAACAGTAAATTAGTCAAAAACATATTGAAGCCATGTTTGTGGTTGCCATTCTGAGATTTAACGATGTTGTCTACAAGCTTCTTCACCGGAGTTCATCCAGTCATTTGTAATTTCCTTCTGTTAGTTACTTCTATACCGCACTGCAGGATGTCCTGATTACTACAAGCACTACGATTCTGACATAGGCAATGAATCACTTTCCTTAAACATCCACCAAGAGCGGGGTGGGCATAGCTGAAGGGTATTTTCAGGGCTCCGATACTGGTGACCGATCCTTAGGATAGGTCATCAACATCAGATTGTGAAGTGCCCACTGCGGCGCTCCCGGCAATCAGCTGTTTGATGGATGCTCAATGGAGAGCTGTGGCCTCTTCGTTGGCCTGTGACGTTATGTCCATTGGTCACATGGACTTTCTGCAACTCAGACCCATCCAAGTGAATATGATTGCACAATACCAAGCACAGCCATTACGCCATGATGATTACGACATGTATGGACTATGGACTGGTATACCATGAAGAAGCTACACTGCTATCCTAAGGATTAGTCATCAGTATCTTATCTCTGGAAATTCCCTGTAAATATAATGCAATTAGTTTATGTTGTCTTAGTATAAGTAGAAGATGTACACCATCTTAAGATGTCTTTCACTATTTGATATATAGGGAAAGGAATAGGTGGGGCAATTGACCTCTAGATTACACCTTTCTAAGGGCAGTCTCAGATTACCGTATTGTGCAATATGCAGAGAGGCTTACCTTACCTACATATTATGGTCTGCAAAACGCATTCTCTGCAAATGAGAATTTGGGCAAAAAAAAGGAGTGTGTCTTCCACCTTATACCTGGGAATGTCAGGAGAAAGTGACAGCTGATTACATGCTGGACCACTCAGCTGTATACAAGGAGAAGACACTGGGCAATGTGAGCCGCTGCTCTGAAGGCAATATGGTCACTGCCATTACTACAGCAAGGTCCTACAATAGACAGAAGACTCGAAGACACATCTCAGTGACATATTCTCTCTCTCGTCACAGCAGGGAGGAGCCAAAAACTGGGGCGGGGTCGAACACGATTTGATGCTCGTTCGAGTAATGAGCACCATCGAGTACGCTAATACTCGAATGAGCATCAAGCTCAGCAGAGAACGTTCGCTCAACTCTAGTGAGTAAGTAAAAATATCCAAATCACTAAGTATAGAAAAAGAAGATGGCCGAGGTAATACCTGCTCAGTGTCATCTGCAGGAATGCTCTGGTACTTTTCACAGGATTTCCAGAAATAGATATTCTCAGCACTGTACTCTTTCTTTAGAAATTCCTGCAAGAAATTATATAAAATGTGTACTGTATAATTGGAGAAGTTACTTGTTGAACAGAAGAAGAATGTGCTAAGTTTCTATCTGTTCATCCACTGGAATAGCAATAGGGGTTGCAGGGGTCACAACTGCGACCAGGCCTTTAAGCCAGGGGGCCCTCAGGCCCCCCTCATCACCTGTATTGCTGTGAGGCTCCCTGTCTGACAGAACAATTCACACATAACAGCGCTGTTCGGACAGACAGAGGGCACAGGGGAGACATTAAGGTTTTTTGGGGGGCTCTATTTATGGAGGTGAAGGGGTTTCTATTACCTTAAGGGAAACATGGGTGCCTGTAACATTAAGGCAGCATAGAAGATCTCTATTGTTCTATATGGGTACAGGTGGGCTCTATTACTTTGTAGGGGTATTCCAGCACTTTTGGCTATTTCGGCTATTTTGGCTATTGATGACCGACAGGAACTCGCCACTTGGATCACTGCTGATCAGTTGATTACCGGTATTGTAGTCACTGTGGTCAGCTGAGGAAGCAGAAAGTGCTGACCACAGTACAGTGACCTGGGTTGGTTCTGCAGGGGGAACTACACCTGCAATACCAACCCAGGCCACTGTACTGTCATCAGCGCTTTCTACTTCTTTACTGCAATGACAGCAGTCCCAGGAATCAGCTGATTGGCAGAGATCATAGTAGTGGGTTCCTGGCAACCATCTATTGATGAGCTGTCGGTCATCAATAGCAAAAATAAAAGAAGTCCTGGAATATTCCTTTAAATGGGCACAGGGGGGCTATATTACTTTGACAGGAGACTCTATTTATAGTGACATAGGGGGGGGATATATCTTTAAAGAGGTTGTTAAATTCTATAAATAACCCTGCTTCCCGTGTATAAAAATAATAAACAGTCGCATACTCACTTCTTCCAGCTCCTCACAGCTGCAGCGCCAAATACTAGGTCTCCTCTATGACATTGTATTGACAGCCCGCAGTCAGCACGTGTACAGGATGTCAAAGCCTGCTGTAGCCAATCATAGACCTCAGTGTTCAAGTGCTGACATCTGTAATTGGCTGCAGCAGCCTGTGACATCCCATAAAAGGGCTGACTGCAGCTTATCAACACAGTCCTAGCAGAGAGAATGGACTTGCTGCAAGCTGCTGGGAGAGGTGATTATATGAGTTTTTATTATGTTTATACATAGGGAGCAGGAATTGAAAAAAACTTAGAAATCCCCTTTAAGGGTGACTACCCACTACAGTTTTTTTTCACTGCGATATTCGCAGCGTTTTTTTTCTGCAGGGGTCTATGGGACTTGTAATGTTAAAATCGTGATCGCTCAAAATCGCGATTTCGTGGTAAATTGCGATTTTGCGCGATCGCGATTTGAACATTACAAGTCCCATAGACCCCTGCTGAAAAAAAAAAGGCTGCCAATTTCGCAGTGAAAAAAAACTGTAGTGGGTAGTCACCCTAAGGGGGTACAAAGAGACCTGCATTACCTTGTGAGCATTGGAGGTGTTATTACTTTTCTGGGGCATAAAATGGGCATTATTTTGTAGGGACCACAGAAAATAATTATTCCTATGTGGAGCATAAAGAAGTGTTATTACAGTGTGAGGGTAAAGTAGCGGCATTATTTCTTGTGGTGATTAATATGGGTGAATTATTATGATGTGCAAGCAGTATTACTTTATGGGGCATAAGAGGGGGCACTTTTACTGTGGGAGACACTGTGAGGGGCATTGGAGGTAATGGCAGGATGGAAAGTGTGCAGAGACGAGTCATAGATATAAGACATCTTTATGGCTGTCTGGACTGAATGGAGAAGAAAACAGAGAGTGGATGGCACCAATCAGAGATGATGAGATGATGTCACGTGTGATCACTGGAGGTATCTGCACTGTTATCACTATCGCTATTGGACACCTGAGCAAGAATTAAAAGGATTTATTTATATATGTTAATACTTAGTGGGACTCCTTTGGCACAAGTGACATTGGATTCTCTCTGTGACATACTTTCTAATAACGTCTGGGGCATGGCAGCTGGTATTTTGCTCCATGCATCCTGCAAACATCTGGTGGTGTTCATATTTCCTGACATTCCAGTTCATCCCAAAGATGTTCAGCAGGGTTGAGGTTGGGACTCTGTGCAAGTCAGTCCAATCATGGACATCCATGTCCTTAAACCAATGTAAACCAGCCTTGAGTTTGTGACGAGGCGCGTTGTCTTGTTGGAGGTTTTGCTGACTATTCCCAGAGTATTGCCACATTGTCAGTAGCACATTATTGTTTATAATGGCAAGGCACACCTGCATGTTCATGGTTCTTGTCACTACAACCAACGGACTGAGACCATATCATGTAAAACATTCCCCGACCATAACAGAACGTCTGCCGTACTAAACTGTTGACACAACACACTCAGGCAGAAGGTGTTCCCCAGGATCCATCCAGTTATGTCCATCTGGTTTGAAGATGGAGTAGCGTGATTTATCACTCCATAGAACGTTTGTCGATTGCTCAACTGTCCAATGCCTATGCTCCTTAAGCCATTATAGATAGACCAAAGCATCTTCTTTGAGAGAACTCAGACATTTGCAGGATGAATGGAGGAAAATACCAGCTGATGTGTATCAGACATTAGTAGAAAGTATGCCACAGAGGGTATCCCATGTCACTAGGGCTGAGGGAGCCCCACAAAGTATTTACATTTGAAAATAAATACTACTTTGGATTCTTGTTGAGGTGTCCAATTACTTTTGGTAGGATAGTGTATTAGGAAATATGGTGAATTCTGGTGATCGCCATAAATTGCCCACAACTGCTTATTTGTAGGTAACTTTGCAGTTCAGTATGAGTTTCTGTAACCTCTAGTTTACAATTACCAACCAAAAGTAAAACCATTAGTTTTTTTGTGATGCAATTTACAAGATTTAATCTAGAATAGACACTTGTATAAATAACGGCCAATCACTTCCGCATGTACATAAATCGCTGCAGCACACGTATGTTGCACACAGTTTGTATCCTATATTCACCCAAACAGCATCAAAACCTTTTGTATTATCAAGCCTACGCAGACATTTAGGATTTAGGAAGAGTGATAGGAATTACTTCTATAACCTTTCAGTTTGTTGTGTGCCTCTTAACTCACCGTAAAATACTCAACCCCAAGTGGGTCCTGAAGAAGCCTTTCAAATGATACTGCCCAGCTCCCGACTGACCGGTCTGATCCAAATCTAGCAGCTTGCCCACTTGGCAGACTGTTGAGGCTCTGGTCACTACCACGCCCATCCTGATCAGTGTTGTTTAACTCTGCAAAAGAATTAAAAAAGGATCAGCAAACAACTTCTAATATTTATGCTTTTACTTCATACTGTGCTAGAGGGAATAGCTTCCCCATGTACACCCATTGTAAAAATTATCCCTCCCCTAGAAGTTGTTGGATGGAATGAAGCTTTCTCTGTGCGATTGTAGTTAGTATAAGTAAGTGATTACAATATCAGAGGAAAAGGAGAATTTATTGTAGAAAATCGATCCCTTGAAGGGAGGCTCTAGTACCCTGTTGTACCTCCTCTAGCTTGGATACAAGATGTGATACAGGCAGACATGGAGTCTCTCGTACCCTTTTATACCGCCTCTATCTTGGATTCAAGATGTGATACGGGCGGCCATGGAGGCTCTAGTACCCTACTACTACCACCTCTAGCTTGGATACAAGATGTGGTACAGGCAGGCATGGAGGCTCTAGTATCCTGCAAGTAGCACCTCTAGCTTGGATGTAAGATGCGATACAGGCAGGCATGGAGGCTCTAGTACCCTGTTCTACTACCTCTAGCTTGGATACAAGATGTGATACAGGTGGGCATGGGGGCTCTAGTACCCTGTTGTACCACCTCTAGCTTGGATACAAGATGTGATATAGGCGGGCATGGAGGCTCTAGTACCCTGTTGTACCGCCTCTAGCTTGGATACAAGATGTGATATAGGCGGGCATGGAGGCTCTAGTACCCTGTTGTACCGCCTCTAGCTTGGATAAAAGATGTGATACAGGTGGCCATAGAGGCTCTAGCACCCTGTTGTACTGCCTCTAGCTTGGATACAAGATGTGATACGGGCGGGCATGGAGGCTCTAGTACCCTGTTGTACCGCCTCTAACTTGGATGCAAGATGTGATACAGGTGGCATGGAGGCTCTGATACCCTGTTGTACCGCCTCTAGCTTGGATACAAGATGTGATACAGGTGGCCATGGAGGCTCTAGTACCCTGTTGCACTGCCTCTAGCTTGAATACAAGATGTGATACAGTGGGCATGGAGGCTTTAGTACCCTGCTGTTCTGCCTCTAGCTTGGATACAAGATGTGATACAGGTGAGCATCGGGGCTCTAGTACCCTGTTGTACCCCCTCTAGCTTGGATACAAGATGTGATATAGGCGGGCATGGAGGCTCTAGTACCCTGTTGTACTGCCTCTAGCTTGGATACAAGATGTGATACAGGTGGGCATGGGGGCTCTAGTACCCTGTTGTACCGCCTCTAACTTGGATACAAGATGTGATACAGTTGGCCATGGAGGCTCTAGTACCCAGTTGT
The DNA here is from genome assembly GCF_035609145.1 of Eleutherodactylus coqui. Taxonomy (NCBI): domain Eukaryota; kingdom Metazoa; phylum Chordata; class Amphibia; order Anura; family Eleutherodactylidae; genus Eleutherodactylus; species Eleutherodactylus coqui. The sequence continues at coordinate 85,160,236 of NC_089838.1, forward strand.
ACCACCTCTAGCTTGGATACAAGATGTGATATAGGTGGGCATGGAGGCTCTAGTACCCTGCTGTACTGCCTCTAGCTTGGATACAAGATGTGATACAGTGGGCATGGAAGCTCTAGTATCCTGTTGTACTGCTTGTAGCTTGGATACAAGATGTGATACAGGTGTCTATGGAGGCTCTAGTACCCTGTTGTACTGCCTCTAGCTTGAATACAAGATGTGATACAGTGGGCATGGAGGCTCTAGTACCCTGTTGTACTGCCTAAGGGCTATCTGTCATTGGCTGAGCGCTCAGCCAATAGCTAAGCACTAGCTGCTATTGGCTGAGCCCTCAGCCAATCAGCACAGCCCTATCAGGAGCCGGGGATTTTTAAATCCCCGCCTGCTGAAAGTGCTGGACAGCAGTGACGGGGAGCCAGCCGAAGGAAGCGTCTGAGCCGCGGAGAGGTGAGTAATTTTTTACCACTTATTGATGATTATCGGGGAAGGGCTTATAGTTCAAGCCCTTCCCCGATAATCATACTGCGGGGCTTGCCCGAAAGCACTGCTTTCAATGGGATCGGCAGCAGTGCCGATCCCATTGAAAGCAATGGGATAGCATGCCGCGGACTTCTGCCACAGCAGTGACAGCTGTGACAGCTGGGGCAGAGGATGAAGGAAGCTGCGGTCCCCGCAGGGATGAAGGAAACTCCTGCCACAGCTGTGACAGCTGTGAAAGCTGTGTCAGAAGTCCGCGGCATTCTCCATTTCTTTTCAATGGGGCTAGCGCTGCTGCCGCTGGCCCCATTGAAAAGACTGGCGGTATCCCGGCGCGATGCCGTTTTTTTTTCTCGCACTGCGCTGCGAGACTTTTCCTTTACTCTTGCAGCGCAGTGGAGAAAAAACGCCAGTGGGTGGGAGGCCTAAGTGTGCATTTACACAGGGGAGAAAATCATGCAAGTTTTTTGCATTGTGAGTTGCATTAAACTCGCACAAAAATATAACTTATTATTTGCAATGGGCGATTTTCTTACTCGCACGAGAATAAAACATGCAGATCTGTGGTCTCCTGCATATCACACATCATACGGATGGGGTGTCCATATGCTGGGTGAGGCAACTCACGCCCAAAAATGTTGGCATGACATACGGCCATATGTTTTTGCACTAAGAAGGCAATAGGTGAATGTATTTTATCAACGTGCCACTACATTTGCAGTGGACTCCTGATGTGCATTTTACACTTTGCAATGCAAATCTGCAGCAAAATTTGTATGTAAAGGTACCTCTGCACGGGGCAACTACAATCACTCGAGAGTGGGAATTGAAACGATAGTCATTAAGTGTAAACACGGCCACCAATAGGGTAACAAGCCATAAGTCGCTGGTCGTTTTGCTTCAGCTTACCAAAAAAATAGTCACTGGTTGATCAAAAGTCGCCTGGTGTAAAGTCACAGTCATTTGTGTTTGAACAAATCTGCATGGAGATCCCTCTATGAACGATATTTCAGCAAACAACTAATGAACAATCATCATCTACATATAATAGAAAGTGACAATTCATAGAGGGCCAAATAATCTGCTCGTATGCCGGTACAATACAAGATGACGGTAGCCTTGGGCCTCTTCTCAGTTTTGTAACATCTGTTTCCTTATTGCTTTATTACGGGTGACTCACCTCCATCAGATACGGCCAGCAGCTGAAAGGGAATAATAAAATTGTAATTACTTTTGTACATACTCACATATACATTTATCATGTCGTTACGTTTCTTACAAGCCGGTTACCACATCATTGTTATTAAGTGTTATGTGAACAACCATTATGGGTTTTGGCTGGCTGCTCTCTGTCAAAAAACTGATTGGTCGCATTAAAAGTTTTAGCTGGCTGTTGACGGAAGCGATGTATGATGGTATGAGCGAATAAATGCACCATTGTTTTCAAAACAATTTCCTATTGTTTAATGGATGGATCATTCAGAATTAATCTTAAGGAAGCACTCCAGGTTTTTTTTTGTATTTTGGGGAAAACCCTCACAGTATCACTGAGCTCTAATGTGAAGAATCCAGATATGTAGTTTGTCCCTTCCAGGCTGTGTATTCTGCACTTTTCTCACAATCTCCAGGTCACATGACCGGAACTCTGACTACACTCTGTGTCCTGCAGTTAACTGATCAGCTTTAGGCGTATTTATCAATTTACTCTTTGGTTATTTCCCATGACATCATTGAATGAATCATGTGACCTACTGGAGTGCAGAGGGCTCATGCTCCACCAGATGCAATGATGAACACACTGAACAAGGAACACATATATGTTGAACATATTCTCCAGCAATGTGCGAAAAATTAAACCTAGCAGGATGATTACACACATATCTAGTTCACTGTTAAGTGAACCAACCACATAAACCATATTACCAAGGCTTGAGGGCTTGGCTTCATTAGATGAGCGCATGCGCAAATATGCTCGCCACTATGGAGCGTATTTGTGCATGAACTTGCGCTCAAAAAAAAAAATCTGAAAGATAGGTCCTGCCCTACGTTTTCTTAAATGTATAAATATACTAATAAGAATCATTCTGGTGAAAACAAAATTAATGGTTTCATTTCAACGCATTTTGTGGGCGTGATTTTTACACCCACAAAATGATCCAAAATCCTGGCCGATGCTTTAATCCCTAAGGGTGGACACCCACTGGCACTTTTAGTTCTTGCACTGCGAGAGCGAGTGAAAACACTCGCCTCGCAGTGCAAGAAAAACATTGCAATGTTGCCAGTGTTTTCAATGGGGTCAGCGGCGGCAGCGCTCACGCCATTGAAAACATGTAGGAGTATACCGCAGACTTCTGCCACAGCTGTGATAGATGTGGCAGAAGTTTCCTTCATCCACGTGGGGACCGTGAAAGTAATGGGACAGCATGGTAGACTTCTGCCACAGCTGTGACAGCTGCGGCAGAAGTCCGTGATATTCACCCTATGTTTTCAATGGGGCTAGCGCTGCTGCCGCTGGCCCCATTGAAAACATTGAGCGATATCGCAGATTGTATTTCTGCGATGCGCAGCTCTGCTGAATCATCGCAAATGAGTATGAAGCCATTAAAAATCATTTTTTTTATATTCATCGCTGTCACATCGCAGAGAAAAAAAATCGCAAGTGGGTGTCTACCCTAAATGGTATAGAAACATTTTTGCATAAAAATTGAATATATATATATATATATATATATATATATATATACTTACTAAGTCTCTGCATAGAAAACATTATGTACTAATATTGTTTTTTTTTGCAGTGAGTTTTCTTTCTCTTGCATTTAAAAAGTTTTACTTGGTTTGCATTATCTCCTACATTCAAGATTCTCTCATGAACATGCCCTAGCTCAGCTTAACCTCCCCTCAATACTACACAGCTATCTCTCCACTATCTCATTCGTTCTCTGTATAGCTGCTAGTCAGTTCCCCTTCACTGCTGATCAGAGCAGAAAATTCACCAGGAGTAAATTACACCCCTCTGTAATAGTAGCTTTCTGTGCTCTGCTCTTTGTCCTTCTGATCTCATCCACCATCCCCTGGCGCTGCCATACAGCAGTTTGTAATAGCTCAGTGAAAAGGCAATGAATGCACATTCACAACCGGAGAGCAGGCTAGGGAAGGAGCTGTCAGTTTACTCTGCCAAAATGTGCTAATATGTCAGTCCTTCAGTCTGCAGTACCTTGGAAGAACACAAGCATAGAAATCAGAAATATTTAATGAAAACCAATTACAAAAAGTCTTCATTCTCAAAAATACATTGATTAAAAGAAAAAATAATGGTCTACCAGTCTTTAACCAGGCTCCTACATAATCATCAGACAGGGAAATGGCTTTATATTTATTTCACACATCTTGGTACATCTTTTCCGGTTCTGCATCCATTTCAATGTCACTGTCCGTCAAGGATAGACTGGACCATAGCTTTTACACGAGATTCTGCTAGATTTACGATCTGCTTTTTGGTGGAGTACAGAAAATACATTCCGAGATAGCCTGCGGATTGTGGGGCGGAATTTACCGCAGCTTGAATTATGTGGCCTATGCAACTACACAATTTTCTGCCACATCTGAAAGCACCCTTAAACCTCCTGCAGACGGGCGGATTTGCATTATGAAACCTGGAGCAGAATTCCGCCTCCGGATTCTGCAGCAAATCCAGCCCATAGCATGCAATGACAATCCGTCCACATGCTGCGATTTTTTGCAGGCTACACACAGCCGGCTTCCATTGAAGTCAATGGAAGCCGCCCGTCCCACGCGACTTCTGCAGTGAGTATAGCGGGATCCATGTCATTACAGAGTTTCGGTGGTTACTGCGCATGCGTGACGGAGTGCGGGCCGGCGCATCCGCAGCGCTGAGCAGAAGACTCCTGACAGGTATGCAGGGGTCACCGGCTGGGCACGTGGTTGAATTCCGCTGCGGGAGTCCTGATTAAGGCCGCCTTCACACAGGCAGTAAATGTTGCAGAATTTCTGCCAGTGCTTAGAGTACAAGTCATGTCGATTTTCGTAAATCACATGCCACGGTAATTTCCCATGACGAATCCGCAGCATGTCTATTTATGCCGCAGGATGATGCTGCGGAATTGAACCCTTCAAATACAAGGGGTGAATTCTGCAGCTGATTGCATTTAAAAACGCCGCCAATCCACGCCAATTGGGTGCGGATGTGGCCTCTGGAGCGATTCCAGCCCGTGTACGCTTACTGGCACAGCATAACTCGCTATAATCTAGAGGGCTGTAGATTATCTATATTGCAAACTATTTGCTCAGTTTCCTCCCTGAGATATTCAGCTAATCTGGATGTAATTTGTTTAACCCCTTCAAGCCTGCATAATGTACATTTACTGCAGGTCTGTATACTGGCTGCTGCTCGCCGCTGACATATATGGGTGGGCCATTATTCTGCTGGCGGTTGGTTCGTCGATATCAGCCTCCACACCTGGACCTGCCTGTTAGGCCTCGTTCACATGAGCGTACTTTTCATGCTCTAATAGCATAGCCAAAAAATTGCATAACGCTCATGAAAAAAATCACCTAAATGGGTGATTTCCAGCTATTACGTCTCAAGCTTAATTAGCTGTGAAGTTGCCCGTTCACGTGATCAGGAGCTGCGTGGTGGGTGTTATCTGGCTCCCATAGGAGTCCATGGAAATTGCCATGCATCCCGCACCAGAGATTGGTCAGGTCCTATCTTTTCTCGCACCACAGACCTTAGATGTGACCTTTGCAGTCGCACGTCCTATCTTTGTTAGGTGCGAGGATTTTGAGCGTCCTTTATCTGAACGCTTCTATGGGAAACCATTGGTTCTAATAGACGCGATCTTCTCATGCGCCTATAATGCGCTAAAACCACGCTCATGTGAACGAGGCCTTACTAACAGACTCCTGGGGACACCACTGGGGCCTGATTAAGGGTGCATTCACATGGGTGATAAAATCGTGTGAGCTTTGTGTGCTGCGAGTCACGCCTGAGAATTTTGGGCGTGAATGCACCCTAACTGTGTTGTAGCAACAACTTTCCTACATCTGTGATACATGAAATCCCCTCCCTCAGTCAGAATGAAACCGGAGGAGAGAAGCTGTACATCTGGATACAGTTAATTAGTTCTTGACCTCTTCCTGACCGCCGCATGTAAATTAACGGGTTATGGTGGAAGTTTAGCTAAAACACATTAGCAATAGTGATGGTGACAAAACAAGCTGAGAAATGCTTAAAGCACGCGGCGGTTTTGTTACGACCTTTAAAAGTGTTGTAATAACACTGTGTGTGATGTGTGCACCACTTTGGGCTGGCATATTTATATCACATGGCTATTCCCCACATGCATGTGCCATGTAGTGTAAGTGCTATAGTAGTATGGGGTACCCACTCGTCAGGGGATATCCATTAGGGTGGCTTCACACACGGCATTTTTTGGAAAACACACTTGCAATTCTTGATGCCGTTGTTTTTTTTAACAAAAGCCAGAAGTGGATGGGGGTGGAAGGAGAAGACGACCTTCTTACTTTATAGTTCTCCTTCTTTTTTAAGCCACTTTGGGCTTTGTCTCAAAAACGTGCAACAAAAACTGCAAGTGCGTTTTCCCAAAAATATTATGTGTGAAGCCACCCTAAGGGCTTATTCAAATGTGCGTATATCAGACGGATATTCATGCCCGGCCAATATACGCTGTCCCTCCCCTCACCGGCTCCCTGCTTCTCTCCTCCCCTCTGAGCGGTTTGCAATGGGAGGGGACAGGACGGGGGAGCAGCTAAGCTCCTGCCCCTTGTCCATAGCTAGCAATGGGAGTGGGTGGGACAGAGCGGAGCTTAGCTATGCCACCGTCCCAACCCCTCCCATTGCAAATGCCGGAGTGGAGGAAAGAGGCAGAGAGCAGGTGAGTGGGAGGGAATGGTGGAACTGCATAGATGGAGGCGTATATTGGCCAGCCATGAAACCGCCGGCTGATATACGCTCGTGGGAATAAGACCTTAGGGTCGCCCCACACGTGCGATTTTTGCATGATGCGAGAGTCAGTAAAAAAGCAGATTATGAAACCAATGATTTTCAATGGTTTCCTTCCCATCTGCGGTTTTCACTCATGCGATGTTCAGAGAACGAAAAATCCCATATTTTCCTACGGAACCTCCTTTTTATTGCATTGCAACACAACAAACTTGCGATGCGATTTTACCATTAGAAAGTCCTATTAACTTTCATTAAAAAATCGCAGCAAAATGGCAGCGAGCGGCAGCGATGAGTTTGCGAGAAAAAGCAGCGCTGATACCCCAAAATCGCAGGAAAAAAAGTTGCAGCAAAATTGCGATCACCCGAGTGGAACTGGCCTTAGGCCTCGTTCACACAAGCGTCATTTTGAAGCAAAGTAGGCACGTCAAAAAATCGCGTCTATTAGAACCAATGGTTTCCTTCAGACAAACGATTTTTTGTAGCACCTAAAAAATTGTGCGCCAGAAGATAGAACATAGGCGCGTTATTAAATGCCAAAATTTCTTTCACGTCAAAAGATAGGACTTGTTCTATCCTTTAAAGGCACAACGCAGGAGACTCCATAGGGGGGGAGTTTAGCAGTGGGGAGCGCTGCTAAACAAACACAAGTGCCTCTAGTGAGGCATGTACAGTAATCAAATAGTTGTTCTAGCGACTGAGGAATTTCGGGGCTGTGGCGTTATTTCACCGCAGCCAGCTGTGTCAATGGACGATAAAATCGCGGAGAACAACCCACAACTTGGTCGCGGCTTTTATTCGTTAATGCTGTTTTCAGCCAAGTTAGTCGCGATTTTTTTACCGCGTCTAATTAAGCGTCAAAATGACATTCGTGTCATTCCTTCACACGGCCGAGACGCACAAATCTCACACGAATATGAACCCTATTCTTTTGAATGGGGTCATATACATGAGCAATTTTTTCCTGCATTGTGTGAATACTACTAAGATCGGGCAGCACCTGTGCCGCGGTTATTCTCAAACTCTTGCGCTCTGGCACGGAGTTTGGAAAGCCAGCAGAAGGGAAATGATTACCCTTGTTCAGGCACAACTACGATCTGTTCCAGCAAGCATAGGTGCGCCTCCACTCCTCCGAATAAGCCATTAATATACAATATTGAGCGTATGTTCACACTTAATGGAGGTCTTTTCCCAGTGCAACTGGCTGTGGAAGATCTGCAGTATGGGATGAGATCTCAAGGATTCTTACCTACATCCTACGCAAAAAGTCAATTTATGCTGCAGATTTTCAGTACGGATTTAAAGACAGCGGTGAAATCTGTGCAGGTTAAGGCTAGATTCCCACGGACGTATTTAAATGCGCAATACGCAGAGAATAGAGCCCATTAATTCCAATTGGTCCGTTCACATAAGCGTATTTTTCATGCGTATTTCGGTTGCACAAATAAAATGAGCATGCTCCATTTTCCTGCGCATTTGTGCACCAAAGTTCCCATAGAAGTCAAGTACTATGAGGCATCCCCTACATGTGAGGCGTCGCACAGCAAATAGCTCTGATCAGAATTCAGCATGAGTTTTCCGCACGGTTTTCTATATATGAGGCAATGCGATAAACCCCCTCAGCCATGAAACAGCTGGTTCTTGGGGAGATTAAGCGTTCTCATCATGTTAAATCATATGCTGGTAAATAAAGAGCGCCAGGAAGAGGCGGCACATGAAGGACAATGCAGGCTGTCACATCTCTGGCCTTTCTTTCCAGGTGTCCTTGACAAACTACAAAGCACACATCACATCACACACGGCCAGAAGCTGCAATGGTGACACATAGTTCTGTTTTAGGAAGTGAACACTGTACATCACGACAACTTGCCCAGAAGAGGAACTCGGAACAGTCATCACCCGGCATAACCCTTTCTCTTCAGTAAAGAAGGCTTACATTTTTAGTATTAAAGGGTTTGGCCAATTTACATTTTGCTAATTTATTGATTTACAAAATAGGAAAAGGTACAAATTTCTAATATTTACAATTATGCCCACACACCTTTCTTTTATCGCTGCAGTAGCCCCATCTGCTATACACTTGCCAATTCTCCCACAACATCAGGGAGGCTCCCAGAAAAAGTTGAGCTCTCTACCATTCCTGGATGAGTTGGCAAGACTTCTGGACAAACTCTTCCCAAAAACTCCATCCAGCTCCCTCATCACTTTCACTGGCACAGCATTGCAGAGTGTATATAATGTATACCGACTCATCCAGTGCTTCAGAGCAGAGGAGAGAGGGGGATGTATTGGGTTATTCTGTATATACCCTGTCATACTATGTCAGTGCTGTTAGTTTATTGGGGAATCAGAGGGACACTGTTAGTTTGTGGGGGTACGTAAGAGTACTGTTTGTGGAGGCACGTGGGGACACTGTTAGTTTGCTGGTGAACATGGGAGCACTTTACGTTTGTGGTGGCACAGGCACAGAAGGGGCACTATTAATTTGGGGGGGGGCACAGAGATTGAACTATTAGTTTATACAGGAACATGGGGCACTATTAGTTTGTGAAAACACAGAATAGGCACTATTCATTATTTGGAAGTGTATTAGTTTATAGGAACACTTTGATTTTGAGGGGGCACTTTTAAATTGAGGAGGCACACTGGGGGGTATTATTTCTTGTGATGAATACTGTGGGGGAATTATTACTGTGTGGGGACACAATTACTTTGTGGGGCACTAAGGGAGGTGCTAATACTACAGAGGGCACTGAGACAGGGGCATTAAGACTAGTGGCAGGAAGGGAAGAGTGTGCAGAGACAGGTCAGGGTTGGAAGAAGTCTTCATGGCTGTCTAGGTCCACATAGAAAATAATTGAGAAAGTGAGGGACTCCAATCAGAGAAGTAGTCAACTGTGATCACAGGCGGTAACTGCACTGTAAGCACTATTACGGTGTAGAACTGCAATCTATTGTTTTTTGGGTGGGGGGAGAGGCATATCTTCTGACAATTGTACCTCGGATCTTTCAAGACGGAATAGGTAAAAACAGTGAAAAGTGAACAACCTCATTAATGTTGGAATGTCTGTAACATTGTGATTATTCTCAGTAAGAGAAACCAAGTAATCTTGTAGATATGATACCTTTTAATGGCTAACAAAAATACATGATGTTATAGCCAGCTTTCAAACCGCTCAGGATTCTCCCTCAGGTTTAATGTTGTGTTATTTTGTCAATTGATTAACTGGATTCATGCGTTCAATGGAAAACGTCCTGCGTGACGTATTTCCGAAGAACTACATTTAAACTCTGAGCTGTATCTATCGGGTGTTGGGACTACCTATAAAACAAGGCCTCTACTCTACAGTATAGGCCTAGTGTGCAAATACTGGTCTAAGAAAACATGTCACCGTGTACCATTATTTCCATTATTTTAAGAGCACCAACAAAATTGGGTTAGTTATGGGAAAATCCAGTAGAGAGGATCACAAAGATTTTGCTACACTCTAGAACTAATTCACACGACCGTAATTTTGTTGTGTATTATGCACGCAATGTATAGCGTCATGACATGCGAAGAATGGAGTCAATGACACTACATGCTCTTTCATTGATCTATTCACATTAGCATGTAAACACTGTGTAGATATGTGTGAGAAAAAAATGGCAGCGTGCTCTATTTCACTGCATATCACGCTGTGTGAGACCTATTCTTTTCTATGGGTAGCGTTTGCAACACTGTACATACGCAATACATTGCTTAGGGGCGACGATGCATACGAAACCCTGCTAAGAAACAGAGCAGGGAAATTAAAAAAAGACAAAAGTCACATTGCACATGTCCGTGTGCGTGAGATATGTGGTCATGCACAGTGCACTCGCTGCCATACACGGCCTCTGTCGGCTTACCGGGTCCGTTTTTACACATAGGATTGTGTGAATGAGCCCTGAGACATGACATACTGTTGTACACATCAGGAAAATTGGTTTACAGTCATTAGATCTGCAAGGAATCTTGGAAATGGAAACATTTGTTCATGAGATGAAACAAGAAGTTCTGGTCACACTATTGTTTCCTCTCTGTTAGGGCTCAGTCAGACTAGCGTTTTTTACATGCGTGCATTCGAGCGTGAAAAAAAATCGCACTTCACGCGTAAAAAAAATCACATGACCACGTCCATTGCCACCCATATGTTCTATCTTTTGTAGGTGCGAATTTTATGCGCATGTAAAAATCGGACATGTGACCGCTGCCATTGAAAAGCATTGGTTCTATAGAAATGAAAATCACAATCATTTTTATAGAAAAATGCAGCCAAACACTTCCATTAGCCACTCCGTTGACTTTGACTGCACTTTTCGTCAGAAATTGAAGCCTAGAATTACAAGTTATCCCCTAACCACAGGGGGTCTCACTGATCTCAAGAATGGGGTCCCGTATCCCCTTCTTCCTGTCACTGCGGGGTTGCTTTTTCCCTACAGTGATGTCAGAATGAATGGAGCGCTGTCTAAGCATGCACGGTTGGCGCTCCATTCATTTCAATGCGGCTGACAGAAATACCCGAGCACTTGGCTATCTCTGAGGTCCCATCGAAAGTGAATCATGTGTCAGCGCACTTCTTGCCAGACCAGCGTTCCCTTCAGTGCATGGGGTACAGTAAGGAGAACCGGGGACACGGCACCCCACTGATCGCCAAGTTGTCCCATATCTCCTAATACTTCAGGATAGGTGAGAAATGTTACTTTTGAGAAAACTCCTTGAATATAAAACTTTTTGGCATGAGTTTCACACCATAAGGATCTTTCACATCACAATAACATATGACAATGATTTACTTAATATGATCTACAATATCTAAACCTAATAGGCTGCAGCTCCTGAAGACTCATGCCTGCTATAACATTAGGGTCTCCCTAGCCAAGAACATTGTGTATGGGTGTAATGCAGCGGCGGGTGTGCACAGCTGTACTGCAGCCTATTTATAGTGGGCTGTAATATTTACTGGAAGATAAACCCACCAGAATGAATAGTATAAACACTAAGTAGAGCGCGACAACACCGGATTATTTATTAAGAATATCTAACTTGCTACAAACTGCAACTCTTAACTTTAACCCGCTTCTCTTAGAATAATGTATTCTAGCCCGGTGGAGGTATGCATTCATTAACATGAGTCGATGAAGAAACAACAAGCAAGGTGAAGTCAAGAAATACCTCCTCAGCCAGTAGTGACTTTATCCGCTAGCCTGAGAATGAAGCACTTACCAATCTACCATGAGGAACCTCCAGAAATTTCATTTTCCCTGGCATCGCCTCATACGCACTCTGCAGTGTTTGTCATTTCTGAAGAGATGGTCAGGCTGGATAAAAAGAGCACCACCCAGCGCTATCAACCCTAAGCATCCTCAAAAGCCATACTACCGCTTTCCACCAAAGCCACAGGAAGCGTTGCTGCGAAACTAAACCACAGCAGGAAGCTATGTTCTCAGATACAGAGAAGTTATTCTTATTAGGATGTATGCAGATGTCTTCAAGAAAGCGGGGGTCCACACATCATGCCACCGCTCACCTTCTCTCATGATACCATGACCACAATTCATGGAAATCAAACACAAGTCTCAGTATTGTGTAGCAATTACATGTAGGGTGCTAGTTTTCGCCAGCTATTACTAATTCGTACATAGAAGAAAGTTACATTTATGTAATTATTTTTAAAGTGCTATTAAAGGGGTTGTACCAGAATTACGAGTTATCCCCTATATACAAGTTAGGGGATAACTTGCTGATTAATAGGAGTCTTACAACTGAAACCTCAACCAATTCTGAGAACAGAGTCCCATGTCCCCAAGATTGCAGGAGGCCGGAGTAAGGAGGGTACTGCTCCAAACATTTTCAATGGGACTGCCAGAGATTGCTGAATGGTAAGCACTCCGGGTATTTCCATCAGCCCCATTGAAATGAATAAATCGCCGACCACTAGAGATGAGCGAGCATACTCGCTAAGGACAAATACTCGAGTGAGTATTGTCTTTAGCGAGTACCTGCCCACTCATGAGAAAACATTTGGGTGCCGGCAGGGGTGAGCGGTGTGTTGTGGGAGTGAGCAGGAGGGAGCGGGGAGGGAGAGAGATCTCCCCTCCCCCCCCACCCCCCCATTACCCCCCGCTCTCCTCCACTGCTCCTCGCCCACCGCCGGCACCGGAATCTTTTCTCACAAGCGGCCAGGTACTCGCTAAGGACAATACTCGCTCGAGTATTTGTCCTTAGCGAGTATGCTCGCTCATCTCTACCAACCACGCATGTTCAGCCAGTCCTCCATTGAATGCGATGTCACTACGGGTAGGGGTCACCTGTTCTCAAGATTGGTGGCAGTCTTAGCTACTGATCAGCAACATATTCTCTACCCTGTGGACAGGGGGTAATTTATAATTCTGGTACAAGTCATACATACATTATAAAAAGGTTTATAATACATAGAGAAAAATGTGAGAACCGCAAACAAGAATACATGAGTGTGAGACTAGATCAGTGGAGAAGAGAACCCTGCCTATAAGGGCTACAAAAAAAGGATTAAGGAGATAATAGGTGAAGGTAACAGCTGCTGCAATGGTCATGGAGTAGCAGTAGAGTTAGGGCCACTTTGTCCGTCTGAGTGCTATCTATTTCACCAGTTAGTTAGTTAAACTATTTATATGAGTATTTGTTGCATGTCCTATTCTAGTCCAATGCAATCTCCACTGCTTGTGGGTATCAGACAGCACACGAATATCCAAGAATTCATGCATTTCATGGACAGAACTTACACCTATTATGGCTAATTAGGCTATTCCCATAAGGGTATTTTTCATGTTGACCAGAATAGAACATGCAATGCACATTGCCCATGTGTATCAGAGAGCACATAGATGTGTGTCTATGTACTGTACAATGCAAGCTAAACCTGAGAATGTCAGATACAACTTTCTCTTGGCCAACTGAATACAGCATTACTGGAGGCTGGAGGCTTTTCTGAAGAGGTAGGTTTTCAGGGAGCTTTTGAAGGTTTCGCAGGTGGGAAAAAGTTGGATAGTTTGGGGTGCTTCAGAAGCCTAGGCAGGAGATGTTGATGAAATAGCACTAGCATATTTTTTACTCAAAATTCAGGAAAGAGTGGATTTAGAGATGTTTTAGAGTTGGATCTAGCAGGGGGTATTAAGGGCAGTTTGAAGGACAGTTTGAAGGACAGGGCAGAAATAAATATTACACTAAGACAGCAGACTTGTAGGATTTGGGAGAGTGTGTAGCCATTGACTATAATTGATAGGTTTAATGGGAGATTGAAAGAAGTGGAGGGAACTTAGTTTTCTATATGTTAAGTTTTAGAAAGTAGGCGGAGAAGAAGGAGGATATAGCTGATAGACATTTTGGAACTCTGGGTAGCACAGAGGTAATACCTAGGCCAGATAAGTAAATTTGAACTCTTCCATGCTAAAGGAATAGATCAAGAAGAGTTGACGTTCCAAGACAGAGCCTTGAGTATTTGTTACAGGATGCAGTGGTCAACTGTGTTGAAGACAGGTTAAGGAGGAGCATAGAGTAATATGAGGCTTTTGCATTTAACAGATCATTGGTGATTTTGGTCAAGGCAGTTTCAGTAGATTGGTGAGGTCGGAAACCAGATTGTAGCCAGTCGAAGAGACAGAGTTATTTTAGACCTGGGAGGACAGAAGAGGTGGACATGCTATTTAAGGAGTTTTCAGGTAAACAGGAGTAATAAGGTGGGGCAGTAGGTGGGCAATAAGGACAGATAGAGGGAGGCTTCTAGAAGAGGATTGTGATGGTTGTATGTTTGAAAGGAAAAAAGAAGTGGCTGGTGGTCAGTGAAAGATTGAAAAGATGGGTAGGTGCTAGGATAAACACAGTGGGTAAGGTTGGGATGAGATGAGATGGGATTGAGTCAAGTGTACGGGTGGTGAGGTGTCATCTGGAGAGTAGGGTAGAAATCTTTCCATCAGTAATGGTGGAGAAGCAGGTTATGAGGAGAAGAGCTAGTAGCCGTGTGGAGGGATCGTGGGGACTGTAAGTTGAAGCTTTTTCTAATGTTGCCAATCTTGTATTTTAAAATATGAGTCATCAGATGAGATGGGAGGGATCACTGGAAAACGGAGCTAAAAGTGTTAAATAATTGTTTGTGGTTGTGAGAGAATGAAGATATCAGAGTAGAGAAATAGTGCTATTTTGCAGAAGTGAGTGCAGCCTTGAATTTGAGAAGTTCTTGTTTGCATGTAATAAGGTTTTCCTTTGAGTGAATTTCATGCTCATTTCCCATTGTGTATCTCTACCACAAATATATTGCATGACTACTCAGCTGCGCAATTGAATGTTTGGGTTGGGTCTAGCATTTTATGAGTTACGGACTATTTTATGCAAGACGTTATCTTTATTTTTACACTAGCTATGAATGTATTATAAACAGGTGTAACTTAAGGCTTCTGGGCCCCAATACAAAATCCGTAACAGGGCCCCCACCTATCATGTACCATATCCAAGACTAGTCAATTGAGAGAACACCTCGGCACCCTCTATAGCTACAGCAGCAATAGTATAATGCTATAACAGGACCAGAAGGAAATTGGTGGTTAAACCTTATTTGGAATACTGCGAATGACCAGGAAACTAATTCTATTCTCCCCCATCCGGTACAAATGATCAGAATGAAGTTCATTATGTTATTTCGACATATTTAAGAGGAAAGGACAAAAAGAGGATGAGTAGTGACAAGATGGTTACAGTCACAGCATATGCCCTAGATAACACTGCTGGCAAGAGACAAAATGAACTTGTCCGCACTCAAAGAGATTGTATAGGTATATATTGAAGGCTTATTCCCAGGATATGCCATCAACGCAGGGTCAACTGCTGGAATGCCACCGATCAAGAGAAAAAAAGAGTTGTGGGTGCATCACAGATCACTCATGTCCATGCACTGTGTTTAGGATTGCAACTCAGCTGAATTTCATCTCCGTTTACTTGAATGAGTCTAAGCTGCTTTACCATACAAGGCTCCTGGCCAACAGAGACATTTTGGCTGTGCCCATTCAGCGTAGTGGGAGCCTAGGATGTGCTACCTTTTTATCACATATGGACCCATAAAGGGGTTGTGCCAACTTACACATTCCCTACAAGAATCTGGGCCTGAGACAAGAAGCTGATCATCCTAGATCCCGCTCTCAGCACTTCCGGCAATCAGCTGACTTTGCCATGGGAAGCCGCAGCTAACCACACATTTCCCCTGCATCGGTTGCTGCAGGGAAAATGTAGTTTTGCCGAACAGCCATTCATATACATGGCCGTCCTGTAATACTAGGGCACCAATGCTCTAATAAGGCATATGAACATGGGTTGTGCCCTTTAACTCTTCGTGACAAATAGACATTCTACTACACCCCAACTGTAGTGGCCAAGATCTAAGAAACTTCTGATCCTGGCTGTTTAACCCCATGAATGTTGCTACTTTTGACACCATTGGGTCAATTGTGTGGTAACAATGGGTCACTATGGCATCTGCAATACGTATGTGCCTGTTAGGTCAGATGTGATACAATGACAGACAATAACGATGGTGAATTTAATTATTTTCTTCATTTCCACTTACCCAGATAAATAAATAAAAGTTAATTGATAAATTCTATGTGCTCTAAAATGGAACCTGCAACCTGTCCTGCAAAAAACAAGGCCTTATACAGCTGCGCTGTATATATATACCGGTATCTGGTATGTTCTCAACACGTACGCAATCATTTTTAAAGATATTTTTTATCTTAATTTGCGACAAAATAGTAGCAAAGGAAAAAAGAGGAATGCTGACTTTAACATTTTTGTGTTCCTATGTTTAGTGTTTTATTAAATGTAATAGACTTGTTTTGTATAGTGGAGTCATGTAGGAAACTGATGGTTCCACAGAAAGTCAGAAGTTTGCTAAAGAAGTTGAAAGCATTGCGCCAATTCATTTATGAAATTTCAGATTTCTGAATTTAATATATAAACAGAAAAACAATCTTAAATGCTCTTAAGTATCAAGTCTTCTGAGATCATAGGGATCGGCAGGTACCCTTTAAATTGACAGAAGAGTGCAGCTTCAAAATCTATAAAACATGAAAGTGCATAATCCACTTGTAGGCTTAAAGGGCTTTTGTAATTAAAAAAAAATTCTATACTCACCTATACCTCCACAGTTTTCTTACAGCATCTTCTCCTCCCTGAGCTTCTGCAGTCCCCTGGGTCAGCTCACCTCCAGCCAGCCTGCTTGTTATCAAGCTTGCATTCCTCACATCCTTCTTCCAGGAGGTCAGTTAAGGTCACGTCCCTGTGATGTAGTGTTCACTGACTAGGAAGAATGCTGATCTATTGCAGACAGCGGGCATGAGCAGTCTCTGCAATAGCTCGGCACTCCATGTTGAACTTGACGTAGCGTACATTGACTGGCAGGACGTAGACAGCCTGTTAATGTACGCTTCATAACAGGAAGCAGAAAAACCAGCCAGCTGGAGGTGAGGTGACCCCCCCCCCCCCACTTAATGACTGAACCCCTTTAATATTATATGTAAATTACTGCCTACAGATGCAACAACCATTAACATGACTGATGCATCAGAATAACTCAATTTACAGCGTTGTAGTACATTGTATAACATCATTATGATGCGTTAAATATCAAGTTAATCTTTGCTACATTTGTATGGATAATGCTTGCCAGCTATTTACTTTTGACACTTTTTAATTGTGCTTTATTACAACCCTGCTAGATCAACAAATCTTGAAATCCTGTGTCTAATCTTAAAGCTTATTCATACCTGCATCTGTTATTTCCATTCTTCATCTCCATTATAGGAGTCAAACAATGAAAATAAATGAAGTGCTGGATCTCGCTCATAATAGGCAGGAATGGCACCCAACAATCCCATTGACTATAATGGGGTCCATCGGGTTTCCAACGACCTACACAGCATTGTTCCAGACAAAATAGCACAACATGGCACGCTAGTTTTTGTTGCTTTTGCAGCGGAAACTCCAAATTAAGCATCTGATGCAGATGTCAACAATCTGTTGCTTTATCTTTCTGCTATGATTTAAGGCCCATTTACACGTAACGATTATTCGTTCAAACTGCTGAAAGTTTGAATTACAAACTTGACTCCTAGAGATTCTTTTAAAGGTCAATTCCCAAAACTCCTTGTTTTTTTCTGCATACACCTATCTCCTACTGATTCTTTCTCAATGCCAATTCAGAGAACGCCTATACTAACCATTGGTTTTTTTCAAGGATTAACAAACCTGACACCTAGAGATTCTTTCCAATGTCAGTGCCACAGCGGTGACACACCCAGTGACATACCGGACGACTGAAATACCACGTCCGATTCTAGCGATAATTGTTGGGTGTAAACGTTCATCTTTAAAAGCAAAACCATGGCTCACTTTTGATTGTTTAAACGAAATTTGAGCAATAATCGTTGCGTGTAAATGGGCCTTTACAGTACAGGGATTCAGTGAATGGAGAGCCGATTTCCATTGCAAGTTTAGTATAGCTATAAAATCTAAGCAAATTAGCCAGTATGAAGAAAATGAAGACTATCAAGTAATTGGTGCTTATACTGTATAATAAGCCAAATGAGAGTGAGTAAAGTTGAGCCAACTACTTAAATGTTTGAGTATTTGACACTTAGACAAGTACTGGAGTGAAAAAAAATGGCTAAATATCTGCAACTCTAATAATAAAGGTGTTACGTGAACCAAACCAGTAGAAACCTGTTTTGGGCTGAACTTTGCTAAAAGTTCAGATTGGCACAAACCTGAACCGAGCTTTTAGCAGAGTTGTACCCAAAAGCTGGGCTCTACTGGTTTGGTCCGCCCAACACTAGTCCTGAACACTGGTGTATAATACTGTCCGAGATCCCTAAAGGCCCTGTATGACACTTTTAGAGTGCTATATAGAGCTTTTATAGCTCTTAGGCTTAGTCAGACTGGCGTTTTTTTGCGCGATTTGCGGATCGCATGACGGATGCGCATCCGCAAATCGCGTGACCGGTGCACGCAAGTCGCCCGCAAATCGCCCGAAAATCTGCTCCTAGCCGCGTTTTATTAGAAACGGGCCGGAGCTGTCCAGCGCATTGCATTCAATGGAGACGGCAATACAGCCGTCTCCATTGAAAGCAATGCGCTGCGGGCGAGCCCGTGATGAATTGTCGGTAAGGGCTTAAATATATAAGCCCTTCCCTGCAAATCATCCTAAATTGTGTTAAAATTAAAAAAAATTGTATACTCACCTTCTCCCGGTCGCCGGAGCTCCGTGCGGCCGTCCTGCAGTGGGTGTGAGTCAGACCTGCCCCCTGATTGGCTCAGCGCTGAGCCAATCAGAGGCATGCCTCACTCACACCCATTCATGAATTCATGAATGGATGTGAGTCAGACCTGCCCCTGATTGGCTCAGCGCTGAGAGGCAGCAGTCACTCACCCATTCATGAATTCATGAATGGGTGTGTGAGTGTTTTCAGCCTCTGATTGGTCAGGGCTGTGACCAATCAGAGGCAGATCATTCAGCAGGCGGGGATTTTAAAGCCCCGCCGGCTGAATAGTGCCAAGAAGCAGTTCAGGAGAACTGACAGCGGCCGCGGCTGGACTCCGGCTGCAGCGGAAAGGTGAGTATACAATTTTTTTTTATTTTAACACATTTTAGGATGAATTGCAGGGAAGGGCTTATATATTTAACCCCTTCCCGACAATTCACCCCGCGCACGCCGGCAGCCCATTGCTTTCAATGGAGCGGCTGTATTGCCGCTCCATTGAATTCAATGGGCAAACATCGTTCTTCTCTGCCACAGCTGTTACAGCTGTGGCAGAGAAGAATGATTTGTCTTCTATATGTTCTCAATGGGGTCGGTGCTGCTGCCGCCGGCCCCATTGAGCGCATATACAGAAGAGAACAGGAATCGCAGATCGCAGATAGGTGCGATCTGCGATTTTTTGTTCTATAATTTATCGGACGAGCGCATAAAAAGCGCTCATGTGTCCGATACCATTGCAAAGCAATGGTTTTAAAAAATCGCCGGACGCATGCGCATGCGCAAATCGCGGCTAAAAACGCCCGTCTGACTAAGGCCTTAGACAGTGTTATACACCAGTATTAGGGGTTTTGGTGAACTTTTGGTTCGGTTTGAACTAACTGAGACTAAACCGAACAAACTTTTCAAAAATTTGCTTATCGCTATTAATAATAAGAAGAAGAAGATTCTTTATCTATTTGTTTGTACTACTGGTAAGCAGAAACATATTCTTTTGACCTACACTCTGGCATATTAACCCCTTAACGCTCTAGGGTGTACATTTACATCCTGGGGGTTTGGAGATTTTATGGAGAGGGATTGGGGGTCGATCCCACTCAATACAATGCAGGGACGGCTGTTTTTGCAGCATGGCTTGATAGATTACCTGTCAGATCACGGTATAATGCAATACTATAGTGTTACATCATACTGCAGGATGGATCAGACCATTGTAAGATCATGTCTCCTATTGGTAGAAACAAAATGTAAAAAATCAGTTTAAAGAAGTTTTATTAATTATTAAAAAATAAAAGGTCATAAAAGTTTTAAAAAAACAAAAGAACCTTTTGTCATATTTATAATAATAAAAAAAAAACATATTTGGTATTGCTGTGTCCGTAAAAGTCTGATCTATCAAAGTAATGCATTATTTACCCCACATGGTAACGCTGTGAGAAAAAAAATAAACAACGCCAGAATTATTCTTTTTTGTTCAACCTGTCTCCAAAAAAAACCAAAAATGTAATAAAAAGCAATCAAAAAGTCATATGTACTCGAAAATGGTACAAATAGAAACTGTCCAGTAGAAAATGAGCCCTCTCACATCTATGTTGGCGTAAAATAAAAAAAGTTATGTCAGTCAGAAGATGGAGGAAGAAAATAATTAGTAGTGCAACAAAAAAAATAAATCTATAAATTTGGTAATTTCATAATCGTACAGACCCATAGAATAAAGTTATCATGTCATTTTTGCTGCAGTTTGTGCGCCGTAGAAAAAAGCCCCCCACAAAGATGGCGGATTTCCTTTTTTTTCCATTTCACGTCCCTTTTAATTTTTTTAGCAATTTTCAGTACATTATACGATACATTAATGGTGCGGTACAAAAAAACAAGCCCTCAGACATCTACATCGATGGCTAAATAAAAGAGTTAGCATTTTTTAAAAACGGCGAGGAAAATAAAAGTGGGCTGCATCCTTAAGGGGTTAAACATGTGTTTTCAACTTCCTTCTAAAAAGCAGGAACCTTTTGATGCAACCCTTATAGACTGATATCACGACCGTACAGCATAGCAACTCACTGTGTTTACATGCCTTGTTCCGTTCAACACTAAGTACTAAGAAAAGACGTGGTGATGATTACATTCTAGAATCTACTTTACAGGAAGAGCATGCCATCATTTCAAATTAGAATGACTGAGCAAACCTATTGCATACCCTCTGGGTATACCCACTGGGCATTTGCCATCTGTTCTAGCTCTGCCAAGTGGGATATCAGTCTTGCTAACAGCCAAGACACTGAAAATGAATTCAAGCTGCCTGGAATAAGTACAGATCTGTCCTAAGAGAAACATAAAAAGGAAATGATATAAGAACAGACTAGATGGACCGTGGGGTCTTTTCCTGCTGCCAATCTGCTATGTTTCTGTATTGCTATACACCCCAGCAGCAATGCCCAGAGGACTCTTGGCATGCCGTGCACACTCTTTTATAGCTTCTTTTAACCCAGCACATTTAACCCTTTCATTTCCCAGGGCATACAGTTATGTCCTGTACATGGGCCAATCCCGCTCTATATATGGCCGGTGCCGGCTGACTTTGACAGCTGACATCCACCCACAACAGCCACGATCAGCACTAACAGCAATCCTGACATTGCTACTGTCAATTCTGATAGCGACATTTAAATGCCCCCATAGGGGTTTGGGGTCCCGAATGGCCCCCTGCACTGAGATTACAAGGTTATATTTGGTTGCCATGGCAGCCTGGGGACTTCTGAAGGTAATAAAAGCTTAACCCCCCATTTTCTCATATTTATAATAAAAATAAAAAATTGGTTTTGCTGAATCCATAAGTCTCATCTATCAAAGTAATGCATTATTTATACCAAACGGTGAATGCCATCAGAAAAAAATACATAACTCCAGAATTGCGCTTTTTTGATCACTTCTCTAAGAAAAAAATGTAATAAAATACCATCAAAAAGTTGTATGTATTCCATACAAAATGGTACCAATATAAACTACAGAAGGTCCTACAAAAAACAAGCCCTCACTTAAGTATATGATATTGATGGAGAAATTAAAAACTTATGGCTGTCAGAAGATGGCAGCAGAAAATAAAGTACCTTCAGGAAAAAATAAAATTATTTCTTAAAAGTACTATAGCAAAAAAAAAAAAACTATATAAATTTGGTATCATCATAATCGTACTGGCCCAAAGCATAAAGTTATCATGTCATTTTGGCCACAGTGTGTATTTCATTAAAACAAGACCCCCATAGATGGTAGAATTGTATTTTTTTTGTACTCCATTTAGACATTTTTTAAACATTTTCAGTACAGTATATGGTACATTAGATAGCACCATCGAAAAATACAACTCGTCCCGCAAAAAACAAGACAGCCACGTCAATGGATAAAAAAAAGAGTTAATGATTTTCTGAAAGTGGGGAGGAGAATCCAAAAAAAAGGGGCCATGTCATTAAGGGGTTAAAAAGCCAGTTTTGGTTTGTTTTTTCTACATATTCGGGAAGATATTACCAAGCACTACAACAGAGGTGTGTTGTTTGCTCTCCGGAAATCTAGTGACAGCTTCTCTTTAACGTTTCTTGACTTATACTTTGCATGAAGTAAACATGGAAATGTCGCCATGAAGGGACGGAACTAAACATGTAGCGAAGAAGCACATCACCCAGGATACAAGAAGTCACCCGTTGAGAATTCCAATAAGTCTCGCACCGCATGTTAAGACTAGATCTCAAGACTTTATGTCACAAGTCAACTATCTGAACGCGATGCAGAGCGGTCACATCTTGGCATTCAGTCAAAGTTTTTTAAAGTGTTTTCTCACCTCCCTTCTCTGCAGTGAGCGGTTGAGGTACAACGATTTGGAAGCTCTGAATTTATTCCTTAGTGTGGACAGCCGGCCCTTTGGGTTTCTGATCTCCCAGAAAGAGAAATCCAAAAACTGAAGAGAACGCTAAGAATGAAAAGAGAGGGACATGTTTAGAGATACAATTATTAATGAGAGCAGTCAAGCTCAGTGGAAAATAATGCTGTGATTCATCTACAGCTTCGAGACATTTTTAAACAACTGCTTATTACATCGAGTGAATTTTTGGCTTTTTCCAAAGAGCTTTACATGTCATGAAAAAATGCTAACAAATCTGACAAAACTTCTAAATATATCCCCAGCAGACACAGATCTACGAGTCCCAGCAGCATTGGTGGCCTAAGACAGAGAAGAATATCCACCCTGTCAAGTCTGGTATCACAATGACAAATGAAGATGACTGGCTGATGGAAGATCGCTCCATCTACATACATAAACTGGCCACAAGTAGATCCAGCTACTTGATTAATGGAAAACTCACTAAGTATCACAACTAGACACCTTGGCTGATTGTGTGTCCGCCTATTACAGCCAGTTGGCAGTTGTGTTCCCAATATGTACATTTTCCTATAGTGGTAAGTAGAGATGAGCGAGCATTGCCCTTAGCGAGTACCTGCCCGCTCGGAAGAAAAGGTTCGGCTGCCGGCAGCAGGTGGGGAGCGGCGGGGGAGAGCGGGAGGAACGGAGGGGAGATCTCTCTCTCCCTCTCTCCCCCCCCCCCCCACCCCCCGCTCACTGCCCCAACTCACCTCTCACCCGCGCCAACAGCCGAGCCTTTTCTTCCGAGCAGGCAGGTACTCGCTAAGGAGAATGCTCGATCGAGTAATTGTCCTTAGCGAGTATGCTCGCTCATCTGTAGTGGTAAGTAATAGCCAATATGTGTCGATCTCCTTGATGGGAATGGAATATTAGACATGCCCATTCTTAATATCAGAGTGGGATCTGAGTGGTCAGGCGCCAACGATCTCAAAATTATTGCATATTCTATCAATATGCCACAAATATCTATGATGAAAACACTTCATTTTAAAACTCGATGGTTTCATTTTGTCCCGTTTTGCGACCATGATTTTCACAACCGTAAAACGGGACAAAATCAAGCCCATGTGTTTAAGCCCTTAAAACGTATTTGCGCATGAACAAGTCAAAAGGCTTTTTTTCTTTTACCATTTAAATTTTGCGCTATTGTGCTTGGTAAAAAAAAAAAAAGCAGGAAGATAGGTCTTGACTTATCTTTCCTTGCAGGTAGAGAAAATACGGGTGAGAAAGATAGAACAAGGCCTATCTTTTCTCGCATGTAGTAATATCGAGCCAGAATCCCGCTAGTAAAAATGAAACCATTGAAATCCACTGTCTGTCATTAGCTTCTTTAGTAACGAAGTTGTTTCCTTGGCAATGGTGGGAGAAGCTATCTTCATATAGATGTTCCCATGAACTTAGACTGCATGCTGACAGACCTGCAAACACTATGACAATCTCTTCCTCGCTGCCTCTCTTAGGTTGTGGTTGTTTCTGTGTGTGTGTGTGTCTTTGTGTTAATGTGTGTATATACATTATATTGGATTTACTCAGTATTTGGCAAGAATGTCTGAATTATCCAAAGAGAGCAGAGGGTTGGGCATTCAGATACTGCCCCTTGCTGATTGGAGCACAGGCTGTGCAATGCAGCCTGAGAAGTCAGAGCAAAGAAGTGCAAGACAGTGAACTACTGGCTACATGTCTTCTGCATGAAAATGGATTTCAAACAATGCAACAGAAAAATGGGGAAGACCACCTGAAAATCAGAACTTAGACATGAAACAGGGTGCACAATGAGAGGGTAAGAAGAACATGGTGTATTTTTAAAAAATGTGCTGAAAACTCAGGTACGTTTTAGCTACGTTTACATTACATAGATTATTTCATAGAACATTTTACAACTGACTGAATGACATAAAGTTGGAAGCTATAAATGTATAGCTTGAAAGTCATAGAAGCTATAAGAATGACTGATATGTACTTCATGTACAGGCGTATTTCCTGCCCTAGGGCTACAATATATTTAATAGGATATTTTTAGCAGCACACATCCAGCTGAGCCTTTCTTACTTCATGTGACAGGTAAACAAAGTGCGGGCAGATTGTCCAATATTTGTTCAGGAAAGTTGCCATGACAACCCCTCTTCCACATCTCACGTCAACGCACGACATCAAGGCCCTTAGTTATATCTTAGTGACGGTCCCTGATCATCTGTGCTCATGGAAACCAACCTTCATTGACAGGACATTGCTATACTACTAGACGAACATGGCAACTTGTGCCTACAAATGTCTTGGACCATGGATCACACAATACACACATGCAATCTGTAAAGGATCTTTTCAATGTGTCTGGTGAGATCAATACTTAAACGCAATGTAAGAGCCGTATCCAAGGCGTCCATGCTGTATTGCAGGGTGTAGATACAGGGAGTGCAGAAGTCTCCACACATTTTCTAGGTGCTCTCCTTAAGGAAAGATGATACCCCTCCTGACCGAAGAAGCACCTCTACCACAAAAAATGTTCCTGGATGGGAGGACAGGTGGGGGCGCTGTTACTGATTTTACTTTGGGGTCTATTAGTTTCATTTCAGGTTTCAACTCTGATGTATTGTGTATAATGAATGTTACATTTGTTGCAAACAAACTAGAAAGTAAAGAGTACCGAACCCCACAAATAAGAGCAGAAGAAGGTGATCGGAAAAGAGAAGGGGGAGAAAGGAACTTACTATTTGTATAATGCCAATGTATTCTGTAGCGCTTTCAGGTAATTTATTTATTTATTACCCCTCAGCAAGTTGGGTACTTATTTTACCAACTTTGGAAGGATAGAAGGTTGAGTCAATCTTGAGCCGGCTACCTGAACCATACTGCGATTGAACTTGCAACCTTCAGGTCGTGAGCATTAACACTCTGCATCAGCCGATGAGACAAACCGTGGTCACATATGGAACTGTAAACCTGACTAGTTTTAAAGAGACTCTAGTCCTCTGAAGAGAGTCTGTCCCCTACTATTAACCCTATAAGCTAAGTTTATGGGCTGACAGTATATGACCCGCTGAGTCCAGGGATGTAAGTGTTATACTTACTTTCCCCGTCATTCCTCTGGTGTGAGCTCTGGATGCCGCCACTGAATGCATGAGGGCTCATGGAGGCTGTTGCGAGTGTCAAAGACATCCTACCTCCGATCCCGCTCCATACAAACCCCGGAAGTCTCATTCCTTAACATTCCGTGATGATAACTGTACAACATGGAGCGTTAAGGGGTTAGAGCTTTTTAAATGCTGCATTTGGTCTCTGAACATTTAGGTACTGTGGTTTTAGATGAGTAATGTGTATGTGCATGTATACTATTATATCATCAGCATATGTACATTGCTCTAGGAATATATCAACCGGACATCCCCAGGATTAGCACACGCTACAATGTACAAAGAGCATGCGCTGTACAGGAAATCCACAACAGCATGGATATGCAGTATGGAGTTTAAATCCGTTGCATGTCAATTTATGGTGTGCATGTTCAGTGCGGATGCCACCTGTTCTAATAACTTGTTGAAATCCTCATTTTTCTGTCGCAGCCTTTCCGACCCATTGGAACATACCGTTAGGAGAATCTATAGAGAGGGTTTCCTATACTAAGAGCCAATCTAATCTATACACATCTTAGCCTGATGTGGTGTGGTTTGTTTTCAAAACAACTCTGCCTTCATGTGTATGCGCTATGCAACTACATGCTGTGTCTCACACTAATGCTCACTCATGATCGCCATAGCCTCTACAGGATGGGCTGCAGAAAAGTAGCCTGAGAACTGTCTAAAAGAAAATTTGTCTTTGCTGCCCATAGTAACCAATCAAAGTGCAGATTTAATTTCCTATACAGCTGAGGTAAAATGAAAGCTGCGCTGCGATTGGTTGCTATGAGCAACAAATATTTTCTTTAAGACATCCCCCCTGTATAAGAAACTTCATTGAAATGTTGTTTACTGAGAAATATTTTAATGAGATGCCAAAAATTTCAGAAACTCTGAGGAGGCTTTCGAAAAATTCCACCAGTGTCTACAAAGTAGACCAGTTGGGAACATGCAAAGGGACCTCCACGTTGGTTTATCCTGAGTATTTTGTGTATCCAAAATACCTGATGCCTTTGTATTGTAACTATTATTCTTAATTCCACTGAATACTTTTCTCGAGCATGGATATATATGTATTGTAGTTACCATCCTGGGCTTCGTACTAGTTAGATATATATGAGGTCCCCCACAATGTGATCATGTGATCACATATACGGACAGTAACTTATAGCTTAGGGACCAACCCACAGTCTTTTTACTTAAAGAATTCACTTTATTAAGTAATTGACAATATTTTCTTATGTTTTAGAATTTATAATTGAGTGTTATTGGAAGACAACTACTATTTCAGGACAACTCAGTTTGGCTGGGTTTTTCGATACATAGTTGTGCTATGGACTGTTTACACCTCATTATGGCCTCCATCCAGGGGTACCATCAAGGTTTCTGTTTGAAATCCCCAAAACAGCACCCCTGTATGGGACCTGATCAGAACCTATTTCAGCTATTAATGAAAATTGCTGCAATGGACACCAATAGATCTCCATTTTGGCAGATTTCCATTCATTTCTGGCATTTCAAAGAGTAGCGCAATGTACCACATTATTCCTTCCTGCACTAAATGCCTCAAACAAAACAGAAACCTGCTGAAACGGAGGCTTATTGGTCTCCATTTCAGCATTTGTCATTAATAGCCCAGACAGGTTCCATTCGGGGATGTCGTTTTTGGAATCTTAAATGGCAACCATGACGGGGCTGCTGGACGGAGACCATAACAAGATGTGAATAGGCCCTTAGCCTTTTTGGTTTTTATCAATAGCATTGTCCTTAAAAAGTTGCAGCAACCTGACTTATCTGCCACCAGGAGGACAGCTACTCTAGAAAGTAGGGACTAGATAGCTCAGTTCAAGGAAATTGCATTAGTAGGTGTGGAGACGCATGTGTGTGTATGTGTGTATATATATATATATATATATATATATATATATATATATATATATACTACTTCTCATTAATTTCAACACAAACCCAGATTCTTCCATTTCTCTGTAAAGTATGAACACACTGTGTGTGTTTCAGAGGCATAACTTAAGCTGCTGGGCCCAAGTGCAAAATCTATCACAGAGCCCCCCAAATTTAACCCTTTCCAATCCACTATCTGACGTCTTCAGACATTCTGATTGAAGGCTGTACAGCTTCGATGTCGGAAGACGTTCGGCAGGGTATTCTTACTGTATATTACTGGCCGCTCTATTGTCAGGGGCCCCTCCAGCATGTCCCATACCGCAGTACTGGCCAGCAGATGGCACCATTGTATAATGGCAGGAAGAGAAAGCCCCCTAGGAAACCCTGACTCCAAAATTGTATCGCAAAGGGTTAATGCGTATCTCCTCGTATTACATCTCCTGGTGTGTTTTGCACAGAAATAAGTCCACCTTCTCTTTTAAACACTTACAGCACTGGCATGTATCCAATTTATACATTACTTATATAAATATCCATGAAAACTAGTTTATGAAGAAAAGGGGCCATGAAACCTGTAAAAGAGAAACTGTCTTTGACTGCCCACAGTAATCAATCACAGAACAGTTTTCATTTTTCAAGAGTAGAATATGAAATGAAACCTGCGTTGTGATTGGTTGCTGTAGGCAACATAGACAGATTCTCTTTTATGCAGGTTTCTAAATCAGCACAGTAAAAGAACTCTGGTTTTTGCCTTGTATTGTGATACTTTGTAAACTTATGAAAATATGTCACATGGTCTTGTAAATGGCTCCCAGGAAGGAGTTATTAATTGATAAGCGAACAGTCATAGTCATACTAAGAAATGCAGGACAAAGTTTGCATGAAATGGCTCGTCTGGAGATTTCTCTTGGTGGCATGCAGTGTACCCTCCAGACCAAGAGTCTATGTGGTTGACTGCGATCTTGACAACCTCAACTGACCACAAAACAGAACAAGTTTATCAGAGTGTTCCAAACAGGACAAGTTTAAATCAGCTTGTCACATGCGTGTGCTCTGATGGAAACATGTCAATCGCAGTCCTTTAAATGCTACTTTGTTGCCAATGACTTGAAGAGATGTGTTGGAACTCAAAAATCGCTACTTATGCCCAATGATAAAAAGAGGTTATTGCGTATTAAAACTTATGAATCGGACCAGTAGTCAGGGAGAGAAGCTTCTTTTCACAGACAAATTGAAGTTTGAGGTCTTTGTGTCTAATAGGTGAAATGTAATCCATCATACAACAGGTGAGTACATAATTCCTGCAGCCCACAGTCAAGCATGGATGAGGTCCCATTATCATCTGGGGATGTTTCCGAGCTGGTGTGGTTGGTGACTTACTAAAAATCAAGGACATTGTGGACTCCAAGTGCTACCATAACATCCTAATCTGCCATGCCATCCCTTTTGGCGCCTGTCTTATTGGTCTTGGTTTCACACTACAGTAACGTAACGATCCAAAATACACCTCTTGTCTTTGCAAAACTATGTTGAGTGAAAAGAATGGCAGCACATGAAGAATATGGTCTGGCAATCCTAGAGTCCTAATTGCAAAGACTCCTTTGGGATTATCTGGACAGGTGTTTGCGATATGTACAAGTTACAAGCCAAAATCACTTTTGGAAGTTGCTGCAAGAGAAGAGCAATCGGAGCTGAAACTTTTTTTTTTTAAGGAACATTAATTGGGCATTTCATATGATACAGTACAGATAGAAAAGGGGAGAAGCATCAGCAGTATTTTGCACGGAGCTGAAACTTCACGCAAGCTCACTAACAGAATGTCCCACATTTGCACTGCTGTGATCACTGCTACGGCTGGGTACTTTGATGAGAAAATGATTAGGGAAATCACAGCTCAATGTGTCTGTAAATAATGTGTATGAGTCCGTTTCTTGCCTAGAAAAATTCTGAAATCCATATTCATGACAATCTATAGTGGGTTACTTTGTTTTATTTCCGAAAAAATTGTAAATTTAGGTGGTATTGAGATTAATATATACATATATACTGAATATGGTATTAGGTGCATAAACTACAATTCCGTTACTTAATTATTAATAATAATTATTAAATAAAATAAATAAATACAAATAGTATATGCTGTACATACATATGTCATTATCTAAATCAAATCTAAGTTTTCCAACCCACATAAGTCATACATATATTTTAGGTTGCTTTATAGAATGGAGAGCAGTTCTGTAAGAGCACCATCCACTCTGATGGACTCCAGCTGTCCATTAATTACTCTGATCACAAATTATCTGAAAGTCGCCACGTATGGTAATATTTCCCTGCATTTCTTCTTTCTTCCATTCCCTAATATTTCAGAGTGTGGCTGCTATTCATGAAGCAGGCCAGTCTCACATATGCATAGCATTTCAAGTTAATTAATAACATTCCCCTTGTCACATGATGTCAGGAAAGTGTGAATACTTTCCATTTTGATGAGGAAACTCAAATGGTCAGATAGAGATAGATAGATAGATAGATAGATAGATAGATAGATAGATAGATAGATAGATAGATAGATATGGGATAGATAGATATTAGATAGATAGATAGATAGATAGATAGATAGATAGATAGATAGATAGATATGAGATAGATAGATATTAGATAGATAGATATGGGATAGATAGATAGATGGATGGATGGATGGATAGATAGATATGAGATAGATAGATATGAGATAGATAGATATGAGATAGATAGATGGATGGATAGATAGATATGAGATAGATAGATATTAGATAGATAGATATGAGATAGATAGATGGATGGATAGATAGATATGAGATAGATAGATATTAGATAGATAGATATGAGATAGATAGATATTAGATAGATGGATGGATGGATGGATGGATGGATAGATAGATATGAGATAGATAGATATGAGATAGATAGATATGAGATAGATAGATGGATGGATAGATAGATATGAGATAGATAGATATTAGATAGATAGATGGATGGATGGATGGATAGATAGATATGAGATAGATAGATATTAGATAGATAGATATGGGATAGATAGATATGGGATAGATAGATAGATAGATAGATAGATAGATAGATAGATAGATAGATAGATAGATAGATAGATAGATATGAGATAGATGGATGGATGGATGGATAGATAGATAGATATGGGATAGATAGATAGATAGATAGATATGAGATAGATAGATAGGTAGATGATAGATAGATAGATAGATGAGATAGATGAGATAGGTAGATAGATATGAGATAGATAGATATTAGATAGATAGATATGGGATAGATAGATAGATAGATAGATAGATAAATATGAGATAGATAGATAGATAGATATGGGATAGATAGATAGATAGATAGATAGATAGATAGATAGATAGATAGATAGATAGATAGATAGATAGATAGGAGATAGATATAGATATGAGATAGATAGATAGATAGATAGATAGATAGAAATGCGTGCCAAAAAAGGAAATTAGAACAAACCCATTGCGCTCGTATATTTTCTGCGTGCAGAAATGCACGCAAAAACGTCCATCTAAAGGAGCCTTAAAATGAAATCTCACTAAAGCGCTTAAATGGTGTTCTGTGTTTATAAATAAATAACATTAAATAATCACTTGGGCAAAACTGTTTAAAACTAAACATTTGGCTTTTCTGGCAGTGTTGGGTAAGACCTGGGGGGCTTGCAGATTGGATGGTTTGACTAGTTCTGATAGTAGAGTCATACTATGTTAGGCTCTATGCTGCCAAGCAGGTGATCTATATTCTATATGCAGGCCATCACATATCCCACTTGTACATTAGAATACATTGGAAAGTTGGAGCGTATCTGGTATCCTGTTTTAGGTGCTATTCCTATAGTCCACAGACCTACTTAACTGTGTATTAAAAATGTGCAAACACATCAAGAATTCATAAAAGTGGAAGAAAATAGACAGAAGTGAGCTACATGGAAAGTATCATGCATGTCAGCTGTCTATTGATAGCAGTATATGATGGCCACACGTGGAAGCTGCACTGCAGCTCTGAGAGCAGAATGGCAAAGCACAAAGTAAGCTTAAGAGCAGAGCGAATACATGTCATAGATATAATGTACCTTCCTCTCCGGTTCTGAGAACATCCTGGGAATGATCGTGGAGCCGGAGGAACATCGGGACATGAGCTGATACAAGTACAAACAGGGACAGACTTTTGAACTATGGAAAAAAAAATCCCAGCAGATGCTGACGTCTGTAAGAAGCATGCAAGCTCCGCTCGGTCAGGAGGGTAAACACTGTGATTATGGAAAGAAAGTACATTGGACCAAAACAAGCAGCCGGCGTGTAGCAGAGCCCATGGAGTGTGCAGAGCTGCTCCACAGAACCTGGCGGATGGCACACTTCCCAGATAGCACAGAACCCCTCCTAAAATCTCCTGAACATACCCAGCAGAGGGCCATCAGAGTCCTGGAAGCTGCACCAGCCAGTTCTCTGCTCAGACAAGAAGTGCATTAATATTATAACAACTTTATAACAAAGTCTAAAGTAATCCAAATGTTTCTTTCTAACCTAAAAGGGGTGTCCAGGATTAGGGAAAAAAGGCTCGGCTCTGTTGCAGAAACAACATCACGCTTGTCCCACTGCTGCATCTCCTATTGCAGTTCATCCATCCGCTTGTATGGAGGTGCGCTGCAATACCAGATACAACCCAACTACAAGGGTGGCGCTGTTTCTGAAAAAGAAAAATAGATGCTTTTTTCTAAACCTGCGCAACCTTTTTAAAAAGTTGCCATTACCATTGTATTTCTATTCTTTGCAGTGCCAAGAAATGATTGCTACTTAGAAACCACCCACAAGCAGAAGAACAGCTGCAGAAAAATCTTATAATGGCTTTAGCTGTATTCTAATGGCTTCTGCTTCTTAAAGGGTCCCCGCTCAAACAAGCGATAATGGGCGACTGAGGGTCTCAGCAGGAGGACAGTGTGTACTCAGCTTATTGTCAAGGGGTCGTTTATAACAAGTGGGGAGTGATAAACACAGAAAAGCCCTTTAATATAATCTTCTTCTGTCACTGGAGGTGGTAGTATGACATAGGATTCAGGATACAATGCAGCAGATGGAGTAACCAAAGTTTAAAATATTTATTTATAAATCCAGGAATGTACAGGAATGAGAATAATACAGCAATAATGATTATGCAACTAAACTTTTACCTTAGAATACCTTGTCACTAACTACAAAAGAAATGCAAACCAGGAACCAGCTTCTCTGCAGTCGCTCCCATGAAAGGACTGGCTGGAAACCACAACTGATGCAGAAGAAAATGGAGAAAGTCCAGCATTGGGTAAAAAGCTTTCAGTCTTTATTAAACAATCCAGACAAACATGAAGGAACAGAGAGCATGTGCTATCTAACACTAACACTTTTTTCTTATCGATGCAGTTTAATTGGGGACCCAGAATTCAAACTCAGTTGAAAATGTCTCTTTAAGCACCAGCTGACATAAAGCGTTAGCGTGTGTAATGTTAGTTTGTTCAACAGTATAATCTCCTCAGTGCAGTATGGGAATTCTTCAACAAGCCTGTGAGTTACTTAATTGGGTCCCTAAAGGTGTACACGCCTAATTTCAGAATTGAGGCCAGCCTCACTTACAGTTTGTTACATTGGAGTCGTCAGTACTACCAGCCTAAGTTTTTCCTGGGTCACAGGTGAGACTTTGCTGTCTTGGATCCCTGTCCCAGTCCAGATACCCCACCGAGTAGGAAAAGTAGTGTGGTCTCTCTCTTACAGCAAGCAGTCACTGGTTCCTCTGTTCAGCACTGACTGTGCACTCCAAGTAGTGCTTTCACATCCAGGTTCTGCTCTCCTGCTGCTTCTTTCCTCTTGCACTCCAACGCTGCTCTCGGCCTTTATCTTGCAGGCAGGAGTTCCTCTCCCTGCGCTTTCCGTGTGGTGCAGCAAAAATTGTCTTTTATCTGGGAGCCTTCGCTAATCAATACAAGTCCTCTGAGCATGCTCAGTCCCCGTGTTCTAAAATTTCATGATCATTTTGGTGCCAATTTTAAAGCATTTCATAGGCCATCATCATAGCGATCTTTTAGCCCTTTAGGGTAGCCCCTTACACAGCTCTGCTCATTTTAGGGGTTGACTCATCATGTCTACCCTGCCCAAACGATGGACAATGAGCTGAACGATGAGCATTCAGTACTGATCGGCCGCTATGTTAAGTCAATGGAGAGGGGCTGGGGAGAGCGAAGAGAGAAATCTCCTGCCTCCTCGCTGTGAGCCAGCGATACGTATGTGCGTGGACGAGTGTCAGGCATCGTTTGTCCAACACTCGTTCTGTCTAAATGGGCCTTTATTGTATAAATCAAGGTTTTATGTTAATCATATTTTTTTAAGAATATTTGATCATTTTTTCCAATTATGCTATTCTGTGTTCCAAGTGTAACGGAATCCTTGTTACATGGACACAAAAGTGGTGTCTGTATCACTAATCCGATTGAATGGTTCCGTTCGGGGTTCCCGTCTCAATACCATTTTTGGTATTTTGTGACAAAATCCAGAGATGGAATCCCATAGTCAAAAATGTTGTGGGAATGCTGTGCGAGCCTAATAATAGTCGGACACTTCCTGTTCTGTAGGTTGTCATACACGCTGCAGTCCCACTCCAACAGAACCTCTGATCTCTGCTGTTTAATCCTTTGTATACTGTAATTAACAACCATCTTGACATTCAAAGGGACAAGGGGATACCCGCTTTGTGTCACAGGAAATCTCTGGGATCGATCAAGGCCCATACCTAGTTTTGGCAACCAGAAGAGTCCATTGACCATAACTCCGGTTGTTAAAGGAGATGTCCCGAGGCAGCAAGTGGGTCTATACACTTCTGTATGGCCATAATAATGCACTTTGTAATGTACATTGTGCATTAATTATGAGCCATACAGAAGTTATCAAAAGTTATTCACTTACCTGCTCCGTTGCTGGCGTCCTCGTCTCCATGGTTGCCGTCTAATTTTCGCCGTCTAATGGCCAAATTAGACGCGCTTGCGCAGTCCGGGTCTTCTGCTCTTCTCAATGGGGCTCGGTGTAGCTCCGTGTAGCTCCGCCCCGTCACGTGCAGATTCCAGCCAATCAGGAGGCTGGAATCGGCAATGGATCGCACAGAAGAGCTGCGGTCCACGGAGGTAGAAGATCCCGGCGGCCATCTTCACCGGTTAAGTAAGAAGTCACCGGAGCGCGGGGATTAAGGTAAGCGCTGTCCGGTGTTCTTTTTTAACCCCTGCATCGGGGTTGTCTCGCGCCGAACGGGGGGGGGTTGAAAAAAAAAACAAAACGTTTCGGCGCGGGACAACCCCTTTAAGGCATACTTACTGTATGTGTGTCCTCACAAATGTCTGTGTACTATTAGTTCAATATGTACTGTCATATAGATCTATATTGGTACTAGAGATTTGTGAACATGCTCATTTAGAGCAATTACTCGAACGAGCATCGCTTTTTTCGAGTAACTGCCTACTCGGGCGAAAAGTTCTGGGACTTAGCTCCGCCCCGTCTCACCCCCTCCTATTGCAGATAGTGGCGAGGGGCGGGGAAGGGGCGTGAGCTCAGTTCCTGCTCCTGGCTCTTCCATCCTCCCCCCCCCCTGCAGACAAGGACACCGTATATCGGCTCAGCGTGAAAACCGAGCCGATATACAGTCGTCTGAATAAGCCCTTAGGGTGGATTCAGATGACCGTATATCGGCTCGGTTTTCACGACGAGCCGATATACGGTGTCCTTGTCTGCAGGGGGGGGATGGAAGAGCCAGGGGCAGGAACTGAGCTCCCGCCCCCTCTCCACCCCTCGCCACTATTTGCAATAGGAGGGGGGTGAGAAGGTGGCGGAGCTAAGTCCTGGCACTTAGCTCTGCCCCTGTCCCGCCCCTCCCATTGCAAATAGTGGGGAGGGGCGGGCAAGGGGCAGGAGCTCAGTTCCTGCTCCTGGCTCTTCCATCCTCCTCCCCCTGCATATGAGGACACCATATATTGGCTCGGCATGAAAACTGAGCCGATATACGGTCATGTAAATAACCCCTTAGGCTTATATTCCAAGTTATGTTACAAGGCCTGTTAAAAGGTCTGACACTGACTTGCAGGAATGGTAGGTGGTGATGTAGAGGCATTCTTCCATCTTTCCATCTGAACGTACGGCCGCATGCACACGGTAGTGCCGGATACCTCATATGGAATCTTGCAGCGGAATCCGGCCCTGGCAGCAGCGGCGTCAGTGCGTACCTGCTTTTGTTTTCTTCAATCTGTACTGCGGATAGTTTGCACGGCTCGCCGTCAGACAGGCGCAGTATAGATTATTTCTTTTTAAACTCCTGCTTTTCCAGCGTTATCGCCTAGTGATGACGCGCAATTCACAACTTTTTTGCAATGTCAATTGTGGAACGGCCTCGGATCGGACGGCTTCCATTGACTTCAATGGAAGCCATCTGCAAGTAATCCGCTCAAAAATGGAGCATGCTGTGATTTTTCATGCACAAGCAAAAATTGCAAATGATTTCCACTTGTGTGCAGGAAGAATCACTTTTCCAGAACATGCTATGGAGGATATTTGCTGTGGACTCTGGAGGCGGACACCTGCCCTGGATTCTGCAATGCAAATCCGCCCGTGTGCATTCACCCTAACTCTATGACTCTTCAACATAGTGTTTTCTGATTGCATAATTTTGCAGGATTTTTGAGGATTCTTGAACTATTAGCCCTACTCTAAAATTAAGCCCTTGTTACAGTTAATAAAAAAGTTAATTTAAATAGTGTCCTGGCAACTATACACGTAAAAAAAATGTAACCTTTTGCAGCAAAAATTAATATAAGACACTGTCTTATTTTCAGGGAACTGGGTAACAAGCATTTATCTAACATATACACATCTTATCCTGATGTGGTGCAGTTTGTTATCAAAACAGCTCTGCTCTCATGTGGCTGCATTATGTAACTACATGCTATCACACTCCCTCATCATCACCATAGCATCTACATGATGGGCCATGGAAAAGTAACCCGAAAAAACACTCTTTTGAAAGCTGTTTAGAAGAAAATCTGTCTGTTGCCCATGACAACCAATCACAGCTCAGCTTTCATTTCTTATACTGCTGAGGTAAAATGAAAGCTGCGCTGTGATTAGTTGCTATGGGCAACAAGATTTTCTTTTAGACAGCTTCCATAAAAGTGTGGTGCTGGGCTCATTTTCTGTGCCCCCGCCCCGTACAACAATCTTCATTGGAATGTTGTTTAGTGGGAAATATTATAATTAGTTGTGCCAAGAATAAAAGGAAAAGCCATCGGAGGCTTTAAAAAAATTCCTCCAGTGTCTACAAAGTAGACCAGTAGGGAACACGCAAAGGGACCTCCACGTTGGTTTGTCCTGAGGATTTTGTGCATCTGCAATAACTGAGGACTTTGTATTATAACTATTACTCCTAATTCTACTGAATACTTTCCTGAGTGCATTGTATATTTAGGACATACAACAATAGAAAAAAACACAAAGACGTTCCAGCTTTATCACCCCAGTCGAAAAAGGGGAAGAAAAGGGTACTGGTCAGTGTAGACAAAACCTCCTACACCGACAATATGGACCAGTGGTGGGTGTAACTACAAAAATAATAATTAGGGCTCCTGCACACGGGCGCATTTGTGTGCACATTTGCGCCAGCAAAAACTTTGTACCAAATGCGCAGCAAATAGAACCCACTGATATCAGTGCGTTCCTTCACACTTGTTTTTTTCGCATGCGTTATGAGCACAATTGCGCACCAAAGGCCCCTGCCTGCCAAAAATCGCGTTCTTAACTATGTGATCACATTGGCCTACTACGTCAGCTGACCCGCCTACTCAAACATTGCACAGCGCAAAAAAGTCCAGTAAAAAGTGCTGATGCGGGCGCTATAGCATGAGATTGTGCACTCTGCATAGCGCATATACGTCACACAATAGCAAGCGTATATGCGCTTATGCTTGTGTGTGGCAGCCTTTATGGATAAACCCACAAGGTGCAAGAGCCAGCATTCCGAGGGCTCCTCCACACGTATTTACGAGGGCGAAATCTGTGTACAAAATATGCCGTGAATAGAATTAATGATGTCAACAGGTTCGTTCACATTTCCATATGTTGTAAAAAAAAAAGGCAGCATGCCTTACTTTTGTGCATATTTGCGCATCAGAGGTCCCCATAGAAGTCTATGGGGGGTGCAAATGCACGTAGAATAGGCAAGAAGATGGGCGAAAAACAGCGTAATTCCGCTGGAAATAGAACACATCTGGAGCTCATTAGGCTAATTAGCCTTATCAATGGATGGGATGGTGGTTGCATGTTTTTTTGTTTTTTGCAATTGCGCAGCACGTGCAAAAAGTGCAATAAAAAATTCGACACACAACAAAAAGTATTTGCACTGAAGTGTGCGCAAAAACGCATATGCACGTGAAAAGCAGCCCTGAACATTTGGGTGGCATATATCAGATTTAACCCTTCTTCACCCTATCAAGCTGTCTCTATGGACATGAGAGTTTCTATAGATGTTAGAAATCTACCGCACACCTCTGAATAGGATCCGCAATAATCCAGCGCCCGCCGCGGACACAACATCCTTCTCAGGTACGGAAAGGCTTTTCAGTGGCAGAAGCTTCTGCAATAAACCTGCAGGACCCTGAGCCTGTTGGATATTTAGTAACACCCAGCCAGTGACACTCTGTATCGCTGATCACACTTTGTATGGATACATTGTACAGTAATGATACTTTGTGCTGTTCTCTAGGAATAATTAGCAACTGACCGAGTTGTAAGGACACCAAGAATAAGCTACAAGGTCATCCCCAATGACTCCACACCATTGTGTCCTGTGACACGTGACTGCTGGGGCGAGGACAACACTCAGCAGGCACTTTCTTTGAAAAGCTGGCAAGAGTCTAGAAAGTTGTTCCCATAGGGACATCAGCAGGAAGCGATACAAACATCCCAAACACAAGTACCCAGCATGCACACGGAATAATCTACAGGACTGGAGGGGACCATGCTACTTTAGGTAATGATGTGTGCCAGGCTCTTGTCTGCTGCCTCCTGGGCTACTTGTGCACTGTTTATTTACATTGCTGTCAAGTATATATTATACTGCTTGTCCTACATGCCATAATTAGTGTTGAATGAACTAAAACAGTTGACCCCAAGATAAGTGGGTGGTGGGGGTGTTGGAGGGTTTCCTTTTGCTCAGCAGCTAACACCGTTGCCTTGCAATACTTGGGTCTTAGGTTCATATCTGCATGGAGTTTGTATGCTGTCCCTGTGTTTAATAATAATCACATTGTTTTATTTAAATCAATGCAGATGTTGCCCTTGGTCAGATATTCAACCTAGGACCCCAGCACTGCAAGGTAACAGTGCTAACCACTGAGCCACCATGCAGCTTTTCCCTCCTTCTTATTCTTCCACCTCCTCAATAAATGTATGCACTGTATAAATAAAGGTGATTATTATGAAGAAGAAACTCACACAGAAACAGGGAGAGTATATATACTCCATGCAGATCTTATTGAAGAGTATATATACCCCACGCAGATGTTGTTGGAGAGTATATATACTCCATGCAGATCTTGTTGGAGAGTATATATACTCCATGCAGATGTTGTTGGAGAGTATATATATCCCATGCAGATCTTGTTGGAGAGTATATATACTCCATGCAGATGTTGTTGGAGAGTATATATACTCCATGCAGATGTTGTTGGAGAGTATATATACTCCATGCAGATGTTGTTGGAGAGTATATATACTTCATGCAGATGTTGTTGGAGAGTATATATACTCCATGCAGATGTTG
The DNA here is from genome assembly GCF_035609145.1 of Eleutherodactylus coqui. Lineage (NCBI taxonomy): Eukaryota > Metazoa > Chordata > Amphibia > Anura > Eleutherodactylidae > Eleutherodactylus > Eleutherodactylus coqui. The sequence goes on from NC_089838.1 coordinate 85,199,819, forward strand.
TTGGAGAGTATATATACTCCATGCAGATGTTGTTGGAGAGTATATATACTCCATGCAGATGTTGTTGGAGAGTATATATATACTCCATGCAGATCTTGTTGGAGAGTATATATACTCCATGCAGATGTTGTTGGAGAGCATACAAACTCCATGCAGATCTTGCCATTGGTCAGGTTTGAACCTAGGACCCCAGTACTGTAAGGTAACAGGAGAACCACCACATCATTGCTATTGGTGAAGGTTCACTTCAAACTTATTCAAACCAAACCAAACTTTTCAAAAGTATGCTCACCTCTAGCCATTGTGTAATATTTCTATTATTGTGTCTGTAATTGGTGACGTGTGTATATATATATATATATATATATATATATATATATATATATGGGGAGGGTTTAATAGTTTTGTTGTGTAAAAAGACTCCTGAGTATTTTATAATTAGAGGATAGCTTCAAGCAGTCACAACTTTGGGGATGTACCAAAACCACTACAAAAACAGAGTGGACTGCACTGACATTGATTTTACCACAATTTGCTATGAATTGTGAAAAGTCGTTGGGCCTTTTATTCTGTGTTGTGTTACACTGCTTGGCACTGCAGGTTACGTGGAGACTACATTTAACCCCTTAACCCTTTAAGGACATGGCCCTTTTTTTCCCCATTTTCGATTTTTCCTTCCCCCTTTTCATAACTTTTATTTATCCATTAATGTAGATGCCTGAGGGCTTGTTTTTTGCAGGATAAGGTGTATTTTTCAATGGTGCTATTTAAACGCATTAGTTTAATTTAAAAAGAACTTTTTAAAGTCCTTTTTAAATGTTTATGTTTAGATGTTTGTCTAGTTACTCTATTTATGTCTTTAAGATATTCTATTAAATTTTTTTTCAATTATTTTCTGCCGCCATCTTCTGACAGCCATAACTTTATTTTTTCGTCGGCATCGTTGTGCGAGAGCTCGTTTTTTGCAGGACATCCTATAGTTTCTGTTGGTACCATTCTGCAGTACATATGACTTTTTGATCGCTTTTTATTGCATTTTTTTCGGGGATCGCGTGACGAAAAAAAGTGCATTTCTGGCGTTCTTTATTTTTTTTGATGACGTTCCCTGTGCGGGGTAAATAACACAGTATTTTGATAGATCAGACTTATACGGATGCTGTGATACTATATGTGTTTTTGTTTTATTATTTAGATTCTTATATTATAAATATGGCAAAGGGTTTTTTTTACTTTTATTACTGTTTATTTATTTTTTATAATTAATAAAAAAACTTTTTAAAATTTATTTTTACTGGGTTTTTTTTATTAGTCCCCAGAGGGAACAAGAACTTGCGATGCTTTGATCGCTCCTACAGTATGATGTAATGCCATAGTATTACATTATACCGTGATCAGACAGGCATTGTATGAAGCCATGCTAGAGGCATGGCTTGATAGGCATTTTGCTATGACAGCCCTGAGACTTTCAGAAGGCCCCCTGCTGCCATGACACTTGCACGGCAACCCACCTTCTTATTGTGGGGAGGGGGTGTATGGGACCCCGGAACATTGGTTGGGTGATTCACATGCTGCTGTCAGAATTGACAGCAGTGTTTAAAGGTTTAACAGCTCCGATAAGCCGCACAGCTTATCGGAGCTGCTGCAGGTGGGTGTTGACTGTAAGAAACATCCGGCACCCGTGTTGTATGGGGTGAGATCGCCCCGTGATCTTCCCTTATACATACCCCGAACGTGTAGGATGTAACCATATAGCTTTTTAATTTTCTGGCCGACATGAGGGCTTGTTTTTTTTGGGACAAGTTGTATTTTTTATGGCATTATTTTAGGGTGCATATAATGTCTTGTATGACTTTTATCAATATTCCTTTGGGGAAGGGGATTGGGAAAAAAAGACATTCTGCCATCGTTTTTGAAATTTCATTTTTATGGTGCTCAGCATGCAGAATAACTAATGCCATATCATTCCTCTCTTGGTCAGCATGATTCCACTGATACCAAGTTTATGCATTATTTTTCATGTTTTGCTATTACTCTACACACTCAAAACACTTAGACCGGCTGCACACGGCCGAGAAAATTGTGTGAGATTTGTGTGTTGTGAGGCACACAAATATTAACCCCATTCCTTTGAATGGATTCATACACATGAGCAATTTTTTTGCTACAAAGCACCACGAACAAATTGCGGCAAGTTCTATCTGGTTGTGTGCTACCGCATAGCAGCACCGATCGTTAGCCTGAAAGCATTACGTCAGAAAAGAGATCCGGAACTGTGAAGCTGGACACAGCAGGGAGCCAGAAGAGCTGATTTGTTATTTTAACACGTGGGGATCCTGTTTTCATAACAATTTAAGGCCAGCTGCACACGGGCGGAAATCCCACGGCGGGATTTCTGCCGCTCAAACCCTGCACAGAAACGTCACTCACGCAGCCGGCGACTCCGGTCTGCGCATGCGCCGGCTGCCCGGCAGCCGGCACATGAAAAAGCCAGGGCCGCCGGGCGCGGGTGAGTACGCGCTCATCTCTGCAGGCGCTCGGGTCGGGTCCCGCGGCGAGAATTCTCGCCGCCGAATCCGACCCACTCGTCTGCAGGCGGCCTAAATAACTAGGACAACCCCTGTAATCATGACCAGCACTCCTAGGGCCGCCTGCACATGGCTGGGTCAGATCCCGCTGCGAGATGCGATCCATGTCCTGGTATTGACCTTATACTCACCCGTCCAACGTCTTCGCTCTCTGCACTGCGATGTGCTGACTGGCGCACAGCCGCACATGCGCAGCGCAGAGCCGGCGCGGCAGCGGTGATGTTTCTGTGCGGGCCTCTGCGAGGCTTGCACAGAAATAGGACATGCTGCGATTTGTTTACCACATGAGTTTTCACGCAGTTAAATTGCGGCTCTCTGCATAGGATTGCATTATCTAATGCACAGGCAGAAATTATGCGGGAAATCCTGCTGCAGAATTTGCGCCCGTGTGCAGGAGGCCTTAGTCTCACCACTCCTGCCAAACAAAAACGTTTGTACAGGTAGCATATCCAACACTGTCCATACACAATACATTGCATATGGGCGATGATACATATGCAACCCTGCTATGAAACAGAGGGGGAATAAAAAAAAAGACAAAAGTCTCACTGAGCATGACAGTGTGCGTAAATAAGATACGCCATCATGCGCAGTGCACTCACTGCCATACGCGGTCTCTGCCGGCTCACACAGACCGGTAAAATGCTGTGTGACTCATGCAGCGTTTTACTCTTACGGTCGTGTGAATGAACCCTTAGCTTGTCATTAGAAAGGGATGTGATCACTCTGATGCATGTAACGGTATGTATTTCTAACGTTTTTATGCACTTGAAAGAACTTGGCAGATTTGTCATAGTCTGATGAAGGACTGAGAGGTTGGAAAGCTCGCTAGAACATCATGTATTTTTGTTAGCCATTAACCCTTTCCAATCCACGGTCTGACGTCTAAAGACATTCCGATTGAAGGCTGTACAATTCCGATGTTGGAAGACATCTGGCAGGGTATTTTTTTACTGTATATTGCTGGCCGCTCTGTTGTCCGGAGCCTCTTCAGCATGTCCCACACCGCAGTACTGGCTCTAGCCAGCAGATGGCGCCATTGTATAATGGCAGAAAGAGAAAGCCCCCTAGGAAACCCTAAATCCAAAATTGGATTGCAAAGGGTTAAAAGTTATCATATCTACAAGATTACTTGGTTTCTCTTGCTGGGAACAATTCCATTTTGCTCTACTGACTAACAAGGTACTAAAACCATTTTTTGTTTATCACAGTCTCTTCCTACACTATAAACAAGGTTATTCGCTCAGCGTTGTCACGTTCTCAGATATATGGCAAAATAACGCTATGGTTTTGAGCACTAAGAAATGTACTGAACAAAAAGTATAATTCTGTTGCAGAATGAACAAAAAAGCTCTGCATTAATAGAATTAGCATTTGCATAGGGTGGAGATGGAAGATGAAGGTTACAGTGTGGGAGGATGTATTTGTCAAGCCAGGACTGTACTTACATGCTTGATATTCTATTAATATGATGGCTATTGTAGCAATTGCGTCAGACAGATAAACTTCCTGTTTTGAAAAGTTACGGCTGCAAAAAATGTTTCACAAAAACAATTGCTGTACAGAGCTCTTGTGCGCCCCCTGTCTCAAGTATGATGCCTGACTGCTGTCATTTTACTTACCATGCAGTCTGTGGGGCTTTATCTATCTACCTCTTTAGTCATACTCATATGGATTTTATAGATTAAATGTGCAGAAGGTTTTTTCGTTTCTTATAAATGTAAATCACTTAAAGGAGTTCTGCAAATTTTAAAAAATGTACAGGCAGACTACGGGCTAAAATAAAGAATAATCTATATTTATCAGTTCAATGTCCTCCCTGGTGCCAGTGCAGAAGCCCTGGTACCCACCACTCCAGTTCTGAAAAAAATCACATACCGTTCGTTGTTCACATGATCACTTGGCAAGTCACCGACTCCAGCAATTACATGCCATACATGGCAATACCATCAATGAAGCCATGCAAGCAGTTACTGCTACAAAAAAAAATGCCATAAGAAATATGGTGCTTAAAGGAAGCTTAAAGGGGTTTTCCAGTTAAATACTATTGATGTGCTATCATTCAGATAGGTCATCAATAGTTGATTGGCTGAGGTCCGCCACTCGGGACCCCGACCAAGCAGCTGTGCGGGCGCATGCTGTCAGCGCTGCAATAACACAGAAGTCGCTGCGGAAGCCTCTGCTCCGACCTCCGTGTAGTGGCTGGCGCTTGTAACTGCAGGCACGGCTCTCATTGAAATCAATGGGAGCCATGCCTGCAGTTACAAGTGCCGGCCACTACATGCGAGGTCGGCGCAGAGGTTTCTGCTCCGACCTCTGTGTTATTAAGCCGCTGACAGCATGCACCTGCTTAGCTAATCACTTGGGGTCCCAAGCGACGAACCCCAGATGGTCAATTATTGATGACCTATCCTAATAATAGGTCATCAATAGTATTTCCCTGGAAAACCCCTTTAAATGTGAAGGAGTACATTGGACCAATACCTGCACTGTATTTAGTTATCTATGTTATGTGAATACAGTATTATTTTATCTATCAGTCAGAGTAGAAACAGGTCCAATATTCAACATCAAGTTCAGAAGGACCCGTATAATTCACAGTACTGTGTAAAACTTTTCAGCAGGTGTAGAAAAATGCTGCAAAGAAAGAGTGCTTTGAAAAATAGAAGCGTTAATAGTTTATTTTTGTCTATTAACAAAATGCAAAGTGAATGAATAAAAGGGAAATGTAAATCAAATCAGTATTTGGTGTGACCGCCCTTTACCTTCAGAACAGCATCAATTCGTCTAAGTGCACTTGCACAAAGTCAGAGATTTTGTAGGATTATAGTTAGTTGTATGATTAACCAATTATACCAAACAGATGATAATGAGTATGATTTTCATATGTAGGTTGATATCTAGTCATTAACTGAAACAGCAGTCTAGGAAGCTTAAAACTGGGTGAGTAACAGACAAAGTCTGCTACAAAGGTGAGGGGTTGTGGAAGACAGTTTCATATCATAGGCCATACACCATGACAAGACTGAGCATAGCAGGAAGACAAAGTACTTATACTGTATCAGCAAGGTCTCTCCCAGGCAAAGATTTTAAAGCAGACTGGGGTTTCAAGATAGGCTGTACAAGCTCTGAAGAAGCACAAAGAAATGGGCAACATTGAGGACCGTAGATTCAGTGGTCGGCCAAGGACACAGTGCAGCAGACTAAAGGCACATCATGCTTACTTTCCTCTGAAATCGGAAGATGTCCAGCAGTGCCATCAGCTCAGCTTTCAAAAATGGAGTTTTTATAGAAACTCTCTATCTTATACCTTCTATTTGTCCTCAGGAAAATGGCTCATTGGCATTTGTTATATTATACTATATCGGTACGTCACAGTAAGTATGAAAAACTAATATTAACACCTGTGACTTTTTCACGATGTAGACAATGTCCTACTGTCGCTTTTTCCCTATCACATCTTAGATGTGTTATATTTCATGAGTAAAGATGAGCGAGTATACTCGCTAAGGCACATTACTCGAGTGAGTAGTGCCTTAGCCGAGTATCTGCCCGCTTGTCTCTAAAAGATTCAGGGGCTGGCGGGGGGCGGGGGAGAGCGGGGAGGAACAGAGGGGAGATCTGTCTCTCCCTCTCTCCCCCCTGCTCCCTGCCGCAACTCACCTGTCACCAGCGTCGGCCCCCGAATCTTTAGAGACGAGTGGGGAGATACTCGGCTAAGGTACTACTCACTCGAGTAATGTGCCTTAGCAAATATACTCGCTCATCTCTATTCATGAGACCTAAATACTATTGCAATATATTAATGGTGAAAGTTATTTTTGCTTGATGTCCCTCTCCTTTTATTCTCTGGTAGACAAGAACTTTGCCACATTTGACCAAAGGCCCATTTACACTAAAAGATGATTGCTCAAAATTCGCTCAAACTGCAGTTTGAATGACAGTTTTGAGCGCTCACTTTGCATAAACTCTTAAGTAGCTAATTAGCTACTTAACAGTTCATTAGCGTGTAAAGGAAGGCTCCTGCTATATACAGATGACAGCAGGAGCGCTGTTATCTGCAAAGAGCTGCTTTGCTCTCTGAGCTGTCAGCGATATCCCGCTGGGAACGCTGAGCGGGATAGAAGCTGAGAGAATACTATCAGCACTATCCCACTGAGAACTCAGGAAGCGGCGCTGATAAGGCTCATCGCTAACTTCAGGCTGGCGTGAAGTCAGAGATGAACGAAAAGTGCACGATGGGCAGGAATTTAGACACAGCGATTATCGCTCAAAAGATGGCTTTTGAGCAATAATCGTTGTGTCTAAATGGGCCTTAACTGTTTTGGGACCTTGCTCTTTGTTCTTTATCTGATACTATGATGATCTATCATGGAATATTAATTGTTCTGACTTTTGAGGGGTGACGGTGGTCCTCAGAGATTCATCCCTCATTGGCAGGAATAGATTTATAGTTCATTTGGAATCTCAAGACTCTCTTTTTTTTTATCAAGTGACAGGATGGCGCCTGTCTTTATAACCTGTGGAATGCAGTGGAGGATACATAAGGACATGTCTTTACTTCTCTTTAGGTTAGTGTGTTTGACGCCCCTTGTCTAAGTGTCTGATATTATGAACTGAGCATTCTATAGTAATCTCCTATGTTGCTGGCTGAGAAGACCCTAGCTACTTATATAATAAATACAAATATATGTCAAGATAGGATGAGACAGCTTATATCTGGTTTTCTAGGCTATTTATATGGACTCTCATTTTAATATCGATTTTTCTTTTGTTGGGTGTTTTTTATTTAAACATAATAAAGGTTATATTTTAGGGATTACAATATAATTGTGTCAAAACTGTAGGGTATTTAGTTGTTTGCATCAGCTCAGAATGGGCAGATATCAATGAGTCTCAAGTAATGCCATCAACTTTTCAGACAAGTCAGATCAGAAGTGGTCTTCATGAAAGAATTGTGGCTAAAAAAGTCATGCCTTCAACGTGCAAACAAGACCAATGCAGTGCTCTGGACTAATGACTGAAAATGTGAAATATTTGGCTGTAGCAGAAGCAGTTTGTTCGCCGAAGGGCTGGAGAGCCGTACAATAATGAGTGTTTGCAGTTAACTGTGAAGCAGGGTGGAGGTTTCTCGCACGTTTGGGGCTGCAATTCAGCAAATAGAGATGTGGATTTGGTCAGGATTAAGGGTGTCCTCAATGCTGAGGAATACATACTTATCCATCATGCAATATTATCAAGATGTCTGATTGGCTCCACATTTATTCTACAGCAGGACAACAATGCCAAACATCCAGCCAATGTCATTAATAACTATCTTCAGTGTAAAGAAGAACCAGGAGTCCTGTAAATGATGATATGGTGCAGTGTCCTGTAGGGTGACCTCAGACGAAGGCACATGTTGAGGAGCTGGGAGGGTAGAGTGGTCACTTGTCACGGTGGCACTTACCAGGCTCCCTCCCGGAGGGACACACATAGCCTCGGCCAGGGCAGCGCTGGGCCTCTTCCAGACACCCCTAGGATAGAGATGCCCAATAAACTGGAGAACAGGGATAGCAGATGTCACGGGTGACTCCACCATTCCGATACCAACCAGTATGACTCTTGGCGGTAAATAAATGGAGGCGCAGACAGAAGTAACATATCTCAGGTCCCTGGGAACAGATAGGGCCTGGCAAACCTTTACTGCAACAACTTCTGATATACAAGGCACAAATGACAGTGATTTGCAGTGCAAGTATTAGACAGACTTGAGAGTACTCAGTGATCCCAGACTTCAGGACAGCCGGGTGTGAAAGACAAATGGGTGTACCTATACACAGTGATCCACTAGCTCCAGCCACGTAGGTAAAGACAAACAAATAGAACCTCCGCACTAGGCCTTGGAAGTAGCACCTGCTTCTTGCTCACGCTCTCTCTCTTCACTTGGAGCTCACTCCTCTCTCATTTCTGGAACATACACTCTCAGGGAACCTCTCTTCTTCCTCTATTCTTTCCCACATGAGGGTTGAAGGTACCCCCATGTGGCTGGCACTCTGAAGCCTCAGGAACCCAGAAGAAGTGAAAATCAGAAGTCTTTTCCCGCTCTCAAACACTCACATTTATAGCCTCACTCCTACCACGTGAAAGGACATAAATTGATACATTTACAAGCAAACCCCAGGCTTTTGCCAATGCTTAACCCATCACACGCTGCAGCTGTGCAGTACATATATCAGAATGACTAGACAGATTTGCATAGTGCACCAACATAAGACATGACATATATGACATTATGCAGGGGTGCCAGGAAAGCATGTACTGGGCCATTACAATGGTCCCCTCAGAACCCTGATCTCATCATCATCAAGTCTGTCAGGGTTACATGAAAATACTGAAGGATTTGAGCAATTCTACATCCACAACAGATCTGTGGTTACTATTATCGCATGCTAGTGTACCTACTAGAACTAATGCTGTTTTGAAGGTAAAGGACGGTCACACCAAATATTGATTTGATTCACATTTCTCTTTTGCTCATTCACTTTACATTTTGTCAATTGACAAAAATAAACTTTTTACACTTCTATTTTTGAAAGCGTTCTTACTTCACATGATTTTCCCCACCTTTGCACAGTACTGTACTTACAGAATGTTTCTGAATACATTGACAGGGAATATGAGCCAACGCTGAGGAATATACGGCTACAATACCCAGGAGTCAGCGATCACAGAACTATGGCCATGCAGAAACATTTTAATGTTCGAGATTGTCACCAAAGATCCATAACAGCACTTGGGTTCCACACAGCAAGAAGAGAGTTTCTCACAGGCTTTGAAGGTAAGGAACATTTATATTCAGTGTATAGGCACCCTTAACAATACAGGGGTGAATGAATCACATATCATATATGGCAGAGAAATATTATAACTACCTCAGAAAATAAAGTAAATGAAACATGCAGAAGGGGAGAGGCAAGGACAAAAGTAAATGGAGTGTAGAGTTCTGAGCCAATAAGACACAAGGCATTGTGTCACAATAAGTAATATGGATACCATGTCATATATTAATTAAAGCTGATTTCCTAGGGCAACGTAGCATGCCTTTATATTTCTTTGCACAGCTAATAAGAGGCTGTGATGAACCAGATGCGAAAAGGAAGTGAAAAGCACTGGTATGGAGGCGCAACACTCTAAGCTACTGGAAGATGTAGATCAAAGTCCAATGTGTGATGGTGAAAGCACTTCTTTTTTATTATTTTTTCAGAAATTAAAAACCAGCAATGGTACGCGTTTCGGGGAAGAACCCCTTCGTCAGTTCGGCTGGATAGGACAACAGGATGCCTAGGGGTGACACGATCCCAAAGATGTATAGAATGTGTCGGAGGTCCTGTGTGCAGGAGGACAGGGGAGAAAAAAAATGCTTTAAAGCATTGCTGGTTTTTAATTTCTGAAAAAATAATAAAAAAGAAGTGCTTTCACCATCACACATTGGACTTTGATCTACATCTTCCAGTAGCTTAGAGTGTTGCGCCTCCATACCAGTGCTTTTCACTTCCTTTTCGCTACACTTACGCCCACACTGGTGGAGCGTCATCTGGTTGGCAGCACCTCCACCATTCAAAATACTCAATCATTGAAAACTCTTTGTACTCCATAAATATTCCACTACCCTCACTGGGTCTTGCTCCACCCTCCTTTTTCATTTCTTTTACTCACAGTGATGAACCAGATGTCATGGGTACCAGGGTCCAATCAGTATATCCATTTAGTATATCAGTGAGGGATAATACATATCATAGATATCGGAGCTGATACCTTTTGTATAAACTTTATTGGAGGCCTAATGGACTTATATTCATCATGGCTCTTGTAAAAATGGAAACTACGGCACCAATGTAGACAGACCTTATGTGATTGCTGTAGACATGGTGAATAAAGCCCTATATGATTATTTACAGGTCTATATAGTGTATGCCTAAATATTTCTGTGGTCCAGTTATTAGTCCCCAAATGGTTTCTACTTATTGTAAACTTTTATTTGCACAGTACTGATCAACATGCCTCTTCCTTCCCATTTCCAGATGGAATGATAAAGTGGTGGGACCTGGATAGTGGACGCCTATCTCAATCGGCAGCAGAACATTCAGGGATGGTCACCGACCTGTTGTACTGGACAGACACAAAGCTCGTCTTCTCATCGTCCAATGATGGCACTGTGATTGTTTGGACATCCGGAGCAGTTGTGTTAGATAAGATCAGGGTAGGTAATGTTGACCCTTCCTCAATCGTTATTAAGATTCTTGAATGTCCAGTAGGCATAAAAAAGCATATTAATATTCATAAATACAGTTTATGCGATACAAGTAATATACTGCCTTTTTGAAAAAGTTTGCACTGCCATGAGTAAGAGGAGAACACTTTGGTCTCCGTTTCACAGGGTTTCCATGCCTTTCCTGCTTTTTAGAAGTATAGAAATATTTGTCCGCTGTGCTTTTCTATTCTTCCAAAATGACTGAAAGGGATGGAAACCTTGTGAAAAGGAGACCAAAGTGGTCTCCATTTCACACATTGAGGGACTTCCAATTGAGTGATAGTGAAAGATAGAGACTGTTCAATGTAAATCACCCTACATAGTTAATATCATTAAACTGACTTATTTTATTATGCTTGTATCCACCAGCTCAAAAGTCCCATTTTCAGCATTGCAATAAACCTCAGACGACAACTCTTGGTGTGTGGATTCAGAAAGCATCTCTCTGTTTACCCTCTGGATGAGCAGAAGACCTGTGGGCATGTGCTAAACCTGAAGAAGAGCTTTTCCGACTATCAACATACTGACATTGTATCGTGTGTTGTGTCCTTAGACAGCCAAATCTATACAGTAGGGTATGTATGAATTAGATTATCCAGTACACCCATTAAGGACACTTTTCACTTTTTTGTAGGGAATTGATTAGGAAGAGCCTATTAAATAGACATTAAACAAAACAGCTCTCAAGGCAAGATCAATGGCAACATCTCATTCACTCATGTTGTTCATTAAAAAAGTCGTAGTTTCTCTTTAGTACAAAAATATCTCCAGTCTTTGGAATCTTTTTCTTTGCCTCTGATGATTTCTGTAAATGCACATTTTCTCTCTGTATTGTGTGGCAAGTTTTTCCTGAATTGGTATAATAAGTGTCCCCATGAGGGGAGCTCAAACTTTAACTTTATTTAAGTTTTTTGAACTTTTCCATGATCGTCGTTATCCTTTGGGTAGTGTCGATCACGGGCCCAGGGACTGGTCACCACGGTCCCCTGTAACATCTCCTGCTTCTCGGCTACATTCAGTAGCCTGGAGCCAGGAGATCTCAAATGCCCTGCGCCGATCTGGTCTTCTGCGCATGCGCCGCCAATCTTTCCTTTGGCGCATCATGTAGCTTCATAAACATTGAAGCAGGGGAACTACAACTACACCCCCTTCTCTTTGTCCTATATTTTATGTTACACAAGATAGGCTTTTTGGCCACCATAGTGCTTTTTGAACATTTGCAAAGAGCCTTCAGGCATTCAAACATGGACAACTGTTCTTGTATTCAGTTACTCCAGCACTATAATAATAGGACAACTTTAAAGGGGTTGCCTGGACGTGAACTAGTGATAGGCTAATCTTAGTATAGACCATCAATTAATAGATCAGCGAGGGTTTAATTAGGATCCTTGCAATCAGCTGTTCACTAGACCGGTGTTTTCTTGCACTGAGCTGATTTATGCGGGAAGCTTACAGCTCCATTCCCACTGCAGTGGCGAGGTCTGGTATTACAGGTAAAGTTCTCATTGAAATGACTAGGAACTCTAGCTGTAATATCAAGCTAGGCCAGTGTAGTAGAAACGGAGCAGTCTACTTCCGGTAGGAATCAGCTCAGCGCACAAACACCCCAACCCAGAACTGCTGATCAGTGGGTGTCCTGGGCAGCAGACCTCCTCCAATATACAATTGATGGCCTATCCTAATTATAGGCCATAAAAGTTTACAACTGGACAACCCCTTTGAAGCCCTTTTAATCTGGTTTTACTTGGCCTTATGTTATAACCCAGTATGAAGAATAGGGTAAACACTGAGCTATGCAGTAGAGAATATCAGCTGTTGTTTGATAATCGGAATTCCTTAAAGGGGTTGTCCCGCGAAAGCATGTGGGGTTATACACTTCTGTATGGCCATATTAATGCACTTTGTAATATACATCGTGCATTAAATATGAGCCATACAGAAGTTATTCACTTACCTGTTCCGTTGCTGGCGTCCCCGTCTCCATGGTGCCGTCTAATTTCAGCGTCTAATCTCCCGATTAGACGCGCTTGCGCAGTCCGCTCTTCTCCCTTCTGAATGGGGCCGCTCATGCCGGAGAGCTGCTCCTCGTAGCTCCGCCCCGTCACGTGTGCCGATTCCAGCCAATCAGGAGGCTGGAATCGGCAATGGAATGCACAGAGCCCACGGTGCACCATGGGAGAAGACCTGCGGTCCACCGTGGGTGAAGATCCCGGCGGCCATCTTAGCAAGGTAAGTAAGAAGTCGCTGCAGCGCGGGGATTCGGGTAAGTACTATCCGTTTTTGTTTTTTTTACCTCTGCATCGGGTTTGTCTCGCGCCGAACGGGGGGGCTATTGAAAAAAAAAAAAACGTTTCGGCGCGGGACAACCCCTTTAATATTGGATTGGACCTCAACTGTTCATCAAGTACAAGGGTAAGATTACAAGCTAGGATTCTAGGTCACCATAAGTGAAATGAATCAACAATTTGCGCTGTGTGCATAAAATATGGGCACCTTTTAGATATTGTTTTACGGACACAATGCCCAGTGTTGTGCACCACGGTTCTACTGAAGCAACATGGATCATAATATATTGCTCTTACTTTTATTCAGCTATGATAGAAAGTTCTTAATATTTGACACCTATCAAACTCCAGACAAGACTTGTCTCAAGGTTGTGCATAGTAATCCTCGTGCCCATGATGCTGGAATCACCCACCTTCTTCTTGTCCGTGAGCGTGAGAGCACAAGGTAGGAACGCAGGTCATATAGTGTTGCTTTAATACAATTTTAGGACTTCTTCAAACGACCAAATTCGCACACGACTTTGCGTGCGCAAATACATCGGTCGTGTGAAGAAGCCCTAAAATATATGCGCAAAACATAGAGAATAGAAAAAGTAGGACCTGCTCTACCTTTCTGTCAAAGTCCCCCATAGAAACTTATGCCAGATATGCAAATACGCAAAGGGTTGCGTGAAGCAATCAAAAAAAAAAAAAGAACACATCTGGACCTCATTAGGCTAAATAGCTTTTAAATCCATGGAAGGGGTGTGTGTCGCGTCCGTGTGAATTGGCCGCGCGTTCACAAAAAGTACGCGGACACACGTGCAAATCAACCTCAACAAACTTGTTCATCATGTGAAGCCGCCCTTAGACTTAGTAATGAAGGAAATATATATATATATATATATATATATATATATATATATTATAGAAAAATGAAAAGCATGAATTTGCGAGTTTTTGCTTGATATGTGACACTGATATAACACCAATGTGACATTCATTGGTGGCTAGGATGTGTCTGCAATAATGTACATTGCCCAGTCAAATGGCCATAACCGCTATTGTCAGCCACTAGTTGGACACCACTGCTGTGCTCTACCACCCATCGGCTTGTAGGCTGCAGCAGTATGGAAGCATCCTGTGGCTGCAATGACATTTATAGAAGCCCCGTGGTTTTCTCTGTGGTTTTATACGTGAGCTCATTATTCCTGCCTCCTGTGATGTGGAATCATGTGAGACTGCTGCTACATAATTAGACTGCTTGGATGTGGCCAGTTATAGAAAATGGACCTTAGAAGCCGCGTAGTTCCATGATGTGTATTCCAGTAATAGAGAGCCCTCTATGTAGAAAGTGCTGAAATATGTCTGTATGAGGGCGGCTTCACACGAACGCATGCACAAAAATGCTTGCCACAGCACAAGGTATTTGTGCATGAGCAAGGGTGGTTTGCGCGTATGTCTGTGCATAGTACCAAACTTTTTTGCACACCCAGGGCCAGTTCACACGGGCGCGCGAACACACCCGTTAGGTGATTTAAAAGGCTATTTAGCTTAATGATGTCCAGTTGTGTTTTTTTTCACAGAATTGCACTGCATATTGAGTATCTGCACGCATAATGAGTGCATATTTCTGCACCTCCGCTAGGTTTCTATGGGGCCCTCGGTGCGAAATACACAGGAAAATAGAGCAGGACCTAATTTTTTGCATGAGATGTGTTGGCAAAACACGCTGATGAGAACGAAGCCATTGACAGCAATGGGCTCTGTTCTCTTCGCAGAAATTGTGTATATTTTATGCGCGCTAATGCATGCGTAAATACGGTTATCTGAAAAAGTCCTTATCGAAACTTTTTATTGCTTTTTTGCAGGTTTTTGACAGGGTCTTTCGATCAAACCGTTGGTGTTTGGTCCCAGGATGGTCAGCTGATCCAGC
Organism: Eleutherodactylus coqui; assembly: GCF_035609145.1. Lineage (NCBI taxonomy): Eukaryota > Metazoa > Chordata > Amphibia > Anura > Eleutherodactylidae > Eleutherodactylus > Eleutherodactylus coqui. The sequence continues at coordinate 85,214,897 of NC_089838.1, forward strand.
GGCTTCAGCAGTTCACGGGTGACATCACCGGCATGTGTTATGTTCCTTCTTTACAAACAGTGTGGATCACCAGCGGTAACAGTCACCCACTAGTCCTGGACCCGCGATCTGGGGATGTGGTAAGTATGTGAACCCCAATTTAATACATCATTGTACATAGAAGAGCTGGACACATTATATACTGTATACACATCTCATTTGGATGTAATACAGCATTACATCTCAGAAGATGCCGACGAGATCGGCTAGTAACAGTCTACTTTTTCTCTTTCTTGTCTTAGATTTCCAACTTTGTGGATACTTTTGAAAGCCATGATGACAGTCCGCGCATAAAACAGTTAATCTGCCTTCCTGAGACAAGCCACGTGATTGGTGAGCTGGGCAGAAAAAGTAGCCGATTACATAGGAAGGGATGATAAGATCCCTCCATAATCCGGCACAAATATTTTCCGTCACTCGGAAAAGTCCACACTAACATCTGCATGTTGAACATGGATTTTGGTGCAAATTTTAAAATAGCTTCAATCTGTTGGCAATTTCGCATCAAAATCCATATTGTTGGGCAGATTTTGACCGCAGAATATTCTATAGCATCTTGGGGAAGATTCCAGTGTGTGTGAAAGCACCCTTAATGCCATGAGACATAAGCCTATATGATGGGGACATGGTCCTTAGCGCAACAGGATGTAAACTTACGCCCTTTGTTTTACGTATCAGCACAATCACTACTTGCAGCTGGGGAACCAATCACAGCTGTTCAGCCCTAGCAATCACTGTGATTGGTCAGCGACCCAAAATGCTCCATATGGGGCATTTCTAAAAACTGCAGAACCTGGGTAATAAATCTTAAATTTTGTTTCTCTTCTAACTCCTATTATGTTATAGAAAAAAGGGTTGTAAATTGAAAATCTGCAAAGAAAAAATGAACTGTTCTAATTTTTGATGCATTTTTCTTTAATTACTGTGAAACATCTAAAGGGTTAATAAACTTCCTAAATGCCACTGTGAACATTTTGATGGGTGCAGTTTTTAAAATGCGATGATTCTTGTTTTTCTTTTATATATATATATATATATATATATATATATATATATATATATATACATATACAGGCTCTTCAAATCCTTGTCAGAACTGAAATTGCTTGAATTCTGAGGCAAAATCGCCATGTGGATTTTTCAGTGCATTTTAGTGGATTTGTGCAAATTTTGCTATGATATTGCACAACCATGGCATTTTGTTTTTTCTGCTGTGATGTAGTGATAATTAGAGCAAAAAGTGTGTAAACCTGAATGTATCTGTACATGCAGGTAATAAAGCCTTACACCCTTCATCTCTATGGGTGTTCATACACAGCAGAATTGCTGTTGTACCACTGTGGAGCTGGCGGTGAGCAGGCTGTTGCTGCGTAGGGCAGTGCACTCTGTATGACAGCGTATCTCACGCATGCTATTATGTGCAGCCTGGCTTGTTTCTTTAGTTTTTTTTATTTCCCCCTCTGTCACTTAGCAAGGTTGCGTATAAACACTGCACATATGAAATGTAATTGCGTTTGTGCGGTGTTTATTACACGACCATAAAGAACAATAGGGCTCTATCGCACATAATACGCGGTACAATAGATCATGCTGCCTTCTTTTTTATACTCATATTATAGGCAATAAAAAACGCTAGTGGGCTAATCAAAATCGATGTACTTTCATTGACTCCATTCATCATGCGCATGTACGTCACGCACGTAATACGCGATAAAACTTTGCTGTTGTGAACCTGCCCTTAGAGGGCCTTGAGGAGCACATATTAGTTCTTTTTGAACATCTCCATTTAGATCTGTAGATGTTGACAGTGGAATATTCTGCAGCATCCTGTGGAATAGTCTGTCTAGTGTGAAGTAGGAGGAACTAAATAGGTGTTGATGTGTTTTATACAAATTCTAACACATTATTTTCATGTTTAGGTTCAACAAGGAACCAGGTGATTGTGTGGAGGTACCACCAGGCAGGTTGTGTGACTAGATTGCATGCTAAGCACCCCCTGGAGTGTCTCTCATACAGTAAGTGTGGACGTTCTCTAATTCATCTAAACCAGGTTTAAGAATCCCATCAGATGAGTGAATCAACAATAGTGATGGCTTGTATGTCCCGGTACTTCTTCAACAACTTTATTCCACGTTCACGTGTGTGTTTTTTGCATCGGAATTTGTAAGCCAGAACCGGAAGTGTGTCCAAAACTCAGAAGAGGTGCAAATCTTTTCATTCCACTGTTTCTCTGTAGGCGACATTTCTGGTTTTGGCTGAGAAATACTGATGCAAAATACTGAGCAGACTGCTGCCGTAAAGTCTTTGGTGGAAAACAAAATGGACTACTAATATTGGGGTACATTTACTAATACTATCTAAAAGTTAAACTGCAATCTAAAGGCCCATTTACATGCAAAGATAATCTTTTCAACAGCTAAAAGATTGAAGGTTTTAGCAATTCTTTTGCATAAATTGTTAATGGACACTAATGTCCATTAACACTTTATCATCTTCATTTGCATGTAAAAGGGCCTTAGGGAGCTGTTTGCACAGCCCAGCATGTGATTAAACACACGCTGGGCTCTGCACACAGCTGCATTGTTCTTATCGGGGCTGCCAGCAGAATACAATGTAATCTCCTGTCTCACGCGGAGCACACAGCATGTGGTCTGTTGAGAGATACTTTATCTTTCTGCAGCTTAATGATGGATTTTAAGGTCACCTTAAAATCATTGTTCAGACGAAAAGTGCACGTTACAATTGAATTTTGAGACATAATCATTGCATGTAAATGGGCCTTAACTCATACTGTATCTGATAAATCTGTCAAATCTTTGTGAAAGGGGGTGTGGCCTAACTGACTGAATTGTGCCAAAAAGTTAGTTCAATTAGGAAATACACCCTTTCACAATGGTGTGTTTTTGGTTGAGGCAGACAAAGCGTCCAAAAACATATAAAATGTGGTGCAAAGCATGTGAGGCAGTTTTCTGGCACAATTTGCACCAGGAAACTTGTAGTTTGAATAGTAAATCTGTTCTGGTATTTGGTTTTTTAGTGGTATTTTTAGGTTTAGTAGCATTTTATTCAACACTCAGCCTGCTCTACGGATGTTTACCGGAATTTCAATAGGCTTTTTGATGGGACTTGAAAAACATCCGAAAAATGTGCGCTGCAATTTTGTAACAAAATGCTTGCAAAAAAATGCTATGAAAAATGCTGAAAATTCAGTGAAAGGGGAAAAAGCACAAAAAATGCATATAAAATAAGCTTTAAAGGGTATTCCTATCTCAGGCAATCATAGTTGAGACAGGAATATGCACATGTCTGCCATGACCACTTGTGGCCAGGACTATGGAAACTGTTTCTGTAACCTCCATAGAAGTGAACTGCGGTTACAGAAACATGTAACACAGTGAGATCTACAGTATGTTGTTTCCATAATTCCTGAGATACAGGAACATCATTTTGGTGACGCGGCCCAAGAAGTTTGCCCTTACCCCCATAGATTGTTTGCAAAATTGGAACACCGTCTGCCAAACCGTTTTCAAAGGTGTTTCCGCACCTTTGAGACTCCCTGTATAATGTTTTTGAAATTTTATTTTCTAGCCGGAAAGGAATTCCCGTTACTTTTCATTGGTGACAGCAGCGGTGTTGTGGAAAAATGGAAAAGAAACGAACTGTCTCCCTTTACTTACAGGTACAACCATATTCATGTTCCTGTTAGCTCCGGGGTAGTTTGCTAATTTTTCGATAGTTATGGGCTGCAGAATTTTCTCATTCATGCCTCTCCAAAAATGTGTTGGTTCAGTGTTGGATTAAAGGACAGTGAGTCAAGCAGGGATTCTTTTCTGAAGATCACCCCAACTCTTTAGTATATGCCCTTCCTTAATTTCATCATATACTTGTATAAAGACATAACAATGCACAAGGCCTATCATCACTATGAAGTATCAGGTTATTTTTGAACTAACCCAAGCTTGATAGACACCAGTAGATCCCACATATAATGTAAGTATTCACATTGAGTACATTCATATATCATTCACATGCTTTATGTAGCTGTAATCTTACTTTATAAGTGTGCTTCCTATAGTAGAGAGTCATACAACATGGAAGACACTAGACCGGAGAGAAGAGGAGTGCGATGTCTTCTACAGAAGCAAATGACAGAGCAAAGCAAGAGGCCTCAATCCAGGATTCAAAGACCAGGAACAGCAGGGATATTGAGAAAGGGCATCATATTAAATAATCAGAGACCACGGACCACCAAGAAAAAGTTCCACGGATATACAAAGTAAGACTTAATCTTTGCTTATTATACATATGTGTGATCCGGCTCAATAGCCCCCCAATAAACCTTTTAGTAATCGGGATGCATTAAAAATAAAGAAGTTAAAAAAATGCTACATACTTTCCTTTCCAAGAAAGTTGGTTAGGCACTTCTTATTTTTGGCTCCGGGCATGCCCTGTGTCCATCCTGACATGTCCCACCAGTCTTGAAATGTGGGGTCCGGCAAGTTATCACAAGATCTTACTTTCTGACTAAAACTGCAGTATTTGCTGCTGTAATAAAGCAGTAATCAATTGATAGGCAACTTATCAGCACCAACCTCCCTCACTCAGAGTGCCAGAGAAAGCTGCTGAAGCCGACAGACCAGACCTTTCGGTACTCTGAGCTGTGCATGAGCAATACAGCGCAATACTTCCTCCCATCATGCACTGCTCACAAGATAATGAAGGCTATGGACAGGGGATGAAGTAGCACATGTAGATAAGATATCAGAGGAAGTGGAGATATTTTTCAGGTGGAGGGTCATGTGACATGTAAAATGAAGAAAGTAGCTAGACCGAGCACAGTGATCCTATTACAGAATGTCTTACTGTGATGATGTACATTAGATTTTAAAATGTTAGTCTGAAACCCCTGTAATCCCTTACATGCCACAATCAATAGCAACTGTAGAATATAAGCAGATGACAGGGGCAGGTGGCACTCCGCAGTGCGATCGTTAGGTACCAATGTATTCCCATGGTAGCTGGAAGTTTGACAAAGACCTCAATGTCTGCCATGTAACTTAGCCTATTAGACTATGTGGAAGGTGGGGCCAAATGGGCTGCTGTCATAGACGTAATAGAATGCACTACATAAGTAATGCAGTGTACTATCCTAGCAATCAAACAATCACATCTACACATCCCCTTTTGGGAAAAAATAGCATGAGAAAAGTTTAATAAAGTTTAATTTAAATAAAACAATCCAGTTAAAAAAAATACATATTTTTCCCCATAGAAACTGACTTTAAATGGATGAAATACCCCCCCAAAAAATTAAATACTAACACATAATAGGTATTACCACATTATATAACCCATATAATGACAATATTGTTATTTATCTGCAAATAAGGAAGATGGAAACATGCATTGCATATATTACCCAGAGGAGCATGCATCTTATATGCATATATTACCCAGAGAAGCATGCATGGCCTTATAAGTCTCCTCATTCACTCCTAGATATCTCCACACCCCTTCTGGGTGCTCTCCTTGGGGAGAGATCATGCCCCCCTCGACCCACTCACCTATTAGGTGTCTACGCACACCGTCCGGGTGCTCTCCTTAAGGAGAAACGGCACACTTCTGACACATTATTTATCTCGCATGGTGAACACCATAAAAATAATTTTTAAACGTATTGCTAGAATTGCTTTCTTTCTTTTGTTTGCCTCCTAAAAATGTAATAAAAAGCAATCCGAAGGTCATGCTCAAACTGGTACTAATAAAAACTACAACTCTTCTTGCAAAAACAAGACCTCATGTAGCTCCATTGCCAAAAAATAGAAATGTTATGGGTCTTTGAACGCGATGATGCAGATTCAATTATTTTTCTTTAAAATGTCTGTCTATTGGGCTACGGCAGTAAAAGAAATGTAAAAAATCTCTATAAATTGGGTATCGCAGTAATGGTGCTGATCCAGATAAGAAAATTATCATGTTATTTTTACCGAATAGTAAACAATATAAAAACAAACCCCAAAACAAATGACAAATATAAAAGTTATACAACACATTATATGCGCCCCAGAGTGCAGCCATTTAAAATATGCAACTCGTCCAAAACAAAAACAAGCCCTCATATCGTTATGTCAACCAGTTATGACTCTCGCAAAGCGACAATGAAAATCGCTAGGTCCTTAAGGCACAAAATAAGCTGGTCAATGGTGGCTTAACCCTTTGAGGACCAAGGGACATATTTGTCCCATAGTTTTAAATTTCCTACAAAGTCGATTTTGAATCATTTACGTCCTGAAAGGGTTACGGATGAATAGCACGCATTTGGTATGTAATATGACTATTCATACCTCAGTATAGGATTTACTTCTACTTGTATACTAATCAAAGTAGATGCTAAAGTCAAAGTAGGTCAGTTCTCTGCTGTAACTTGTCTATATATTTCTCAGGTCATTATTCACTGATGAAATGGATTTATTGGTCATGGCTGCAGAGAGCGGTGACATTTACCTGTGGGAGTTTGATGATTCTATCTCAGGACCAATACAAGATGAAAGTTTGTCTCTGGATGATGAAAAGCATCTTATAAATGTAATTTGTACCATTTTTAAGTATAAATTCACGTTAAAGCCTAGGTAAAAATAAATTCAATCTTGCACCCCCTTCCAAATCTTACTTCATTAAGTTCCCATCGTATGATGATCTGGGTGTTTTCCTGGCCCTGTATCTACAGACCAAAAGAGACTACACCTGGTGCCCAATTTAGACCATATTTGACATAAATTAATACTGCCTCAGTTAGATACTGAGACCTCAGGACCCAGGATAAGTAAGATTTAGAAGGATTAGTAGGGTTGGAAAATAAGTGACTTTAAGATCAATCTAATATAAGCCATGTGGAGAATTTATTAAAATCTTTACTCCAGTTTGGTTGCACAAAAAAGTCACAAATTATGATGTACACCATATTTGTGCAGAAATTTGCAGCAATTTGGCCATTTTGCACCATTTGCCAGGTTTAGCAGAAAAAACAGGTCTACAGTGGACAAACATATTTACTAAAATTTACTTTATTGCATGAATTTCAGTTTCTAGTACAGACTGCCGCAGATGTGTCAACTTGCCCTATATTTGAATGGCAATGACTCAGATTATTGTACAATATTTGAAAATGATTTAAAAATGATATAAAATAGCATAAATGTTAATATATCAAGAATCCCTAAAATCTATTTTCTATCTCTTGTTACTATAGTAAAATGCTTTCTACATCATACAAGTAATTTGAAGTGAAATGGAGGCACTAGGTATATATTAACTAGAGATGAGCGAGCATGCTCAGTAAGGGCATTTACTCGAGAGAGTAATGCTATTTTCGAGTAACTGCATGCACGTCGGAAAAAATTCGGGGGGGGGGCAGGAGCGGGGTGGAAGCGGGTGGGGGGAGAGTGAGCGAGATCTCTCTCTCTCTCCCCCCCACTTCCATCTGCAACCACTCACTCACCCCCGCGGTCCCCCCAAACTTTCTCTGATGAGCATGCAGTTACTCGAACGTAGCATTGCTCTCTTGAGTAAATGCCCTTACCGAGCATGCTCGCTCATCTCTAATATTAACTGTGATAAATGATATATGTGATATATGACAATATAATATACACAATGACAATAGATGAATAGAAGAAATAAATCTATATAAAGAATGAATCTGGATAACAAAATAACAACATGAGATATACAGTAACAATAAATATAATAAAACAATATAACAATCAATATAAATAATCACACTAGATCAAAATAATATGCCAGAAGTTATTTTCTCATTCTGAAAATATTGCATTTTGCATTAAAACTTTGTTTTTCCGTTTGTGCAGAAATATGACATTGTGTTGCCTCAGATTCCAATGACTGAGAACCCTTTAAACACAGAAAAAGGTGGCAGGTTAATAAACAAGCATCTAGCAGGTGAGGACGACACGGTACAGAAAATCCACCGCTTACAACACAGAAGCCAACTACAAATTGTCAGCTCTTTAGGGGCCTTTCACCTCAACAGCATTGCAGAATATGCCGTCCCTCAATTCCGCACTAAAATCCAAGCGGCTAACTGCGGATTTTGATGCAAAATTGCCAGCAGGATTCTGCCATGTTTAATTATGCACCGAAATCCCCGTGGTACGTTGCAGAATATTCCATTTTGTGTTAGAGATCCCTTAGGCCCCTTTCACACAAGCATCATTTTGAATAGGTGTGTCAAAAAATTGTGCCTATTGGAACCAATGGTTTCCAACAGACAAGCGATTTTTGTCAAAGATAGCCCAATAGGCGTGTGTTTTAATGCCGAAATTTCTTTCACGTCAAAAGATAGGACTTGCCTTATCTTTTGATGGCACAATGCAGGAGACTCAATGAGTGGAACAGGTTACCACAGGAGGTGGTGAGTTCTCCTTCAATGGAAGTGTTCAAGCAAAGGCTGGCCAAATATCTGTCTGGGATACTTAGTGATTCCTGCACTGAGCAGGGGTTTGGCCCCGATGACCCTGGAGGTCCCTTCCAACTCTACCATTCTATGATTCTATGACTCCATGGACTCCTATGGGAGTCTATGGGAGCTGTCTGGCAAAGGGAGCCATCTGGCGTGCTAAACAATGACAGGAGCCTCTAGTTGAGGCATTTAAAAGTAATTTAAAGCCATTCTGCTGACCGAGGGATTTGGGGGCTGTGGCGCTATTTCACTGCAGCCAGGCATGTGAATGGACGATAAAATCATGCAGAATAGCCGCGACTTAGTTGCAGCTAATCTTCATTCGTGCGATTTTCTGCTCCAATAGTCGCAATATTTTTTAGCGCGGCTCTAGGAGAGTTAAAATGACAGATTGACCAGATATTTTGCTCCACATTTTCCTTCTTACATACAATATGTTTATTATTTTATATGTACATATAATGATGTGTTCTCCAAGCTGTTAATATTAATATTGCTTCTTGTTGTTTGGATCAGGTTTCACCTGCAAAAAGGTATTAACTGGTCATTTTAAAGCAGTGACAGCCCTGGCCGTGGTTGGAAAAGAGAACGGCTTCTCCGCTGTATATCTGGTGGGTTTACAATATGCTTTACTCTCCGAAGAACCTTGTAATGCAAAATGCAGTAAGAGATGTTAGGCTGCTTTCTCACCTGCGTTAGGGGCAGTTCAGGGTTTCAAGCTCTCTGCTCCATTTTTTCAAGGAGAGAAACTGAAAAAAAAGAACATTTTTTTCCCCATTGATTTCAATGGTGCTTCAAAAAGCAAAACAAAAAGCAAACAGAAACACTTAAGGCCCTTTAAACGGGACGAATGTCGGGCAAACGACAACCGACACTCGTCCCCACACATACTAGCTCTCGTGCTGCTGCACAGAAGCTAGCATCGTGGCTCTCTCACAGAGCGGCCAGCAGGGGGTGGGGAGGCTGCAGGAGATTTCACTCCAGGCTTATTCTACATAAACAATGGACGATGAGCTGATTGCTGATCGTTCAGTGTAAATAGCAGCCATTCAATACTGAATGGCCACTATGTTAAGTCAATGGAGAGGGGTGGGGAGAATCAGGAGTGAAATCTCCTGTAGTCGCCCCACTGTGAGCCAGCTATGCTAGCTCCCGTGCAGCAGCACGAGAGCGATTATGTGTGCCAACATTCGGCAGTCTAAATGGCAGAGTTGATTAAATACACATCTCCATTCTCACAGCAGTGGCCTGACTTGGTATTGCATGTCAAGTTCCTATTCATTTCAATGGAAACTAAGCCTGCAATACCAATTCTGGCCACTGCTCTGTGAATGGAGCTGTCTTCTTCCTGCAGAAACCAGATCAGTTCATGTGCTCACCAGCCAAAAGAAGAGCTGATTGGTAGGGGGCCCTGACAAAAGGTCCCACCTGGTCTAACATTAATGACCTATCCTAAGGCTAGGCCATCAATAGTTTACAACTGGAAATCCATGCATGTTTGACGCACAACTTCAAGCTACACTACATCTAGTAGTTTAGATATACCCACAGTGGTTGCACTTTCAAACAGGATCACCACACTTACTGAGTTGCTCTGCCTGATCATAGAGAGAACAGTGCAGCCATATAACACGGTCCTCTTTCTCCCCTCCCCGCACTAATCCATATGATCAAGGAAGACACAGGAAGTTACAGCCAAGATAGTGCTGGAGTCTGGAGGAATTGCTAACCACTGGACACCAGACATACAGCATTAACCCTTTCACTTCTACAGACAACCAGGGATCATAAGATTAAAGGGGTGGTCTGAGTTGTAGCATTTTTGTAAATGCTCCCCATGGCAGTGCTTGGCCATTCATTGAATTCAATGAATAGCCAGGTCCTGCCTGTGATTGGCTGAGTGCTGTGACCAATCACAGGCAGCACTCAGCTGTCACTCAATAAATGGCTGAGAGCTGCCTGTGATTGGCTGAGAGCTCAGCCAATCAGATACAGCCCTTTCAGCAGACGGGGATTTTAAATCTCCCTGCTGAAAGACCTTCAGAGCAGTGCAGGGAGAAGACAGGTTAGATTCGCCTGAGCTCCAGCAGCTGAGGAGAGGTGAGTATAATTTATTTTATTTTTAACACATTCTAGGGGTGATTTTCAGGGAAGAGCTTATATTTAAAGCTCTGCCCCGAAAATCCCTGCAGAGCTTGCCTGCAGCCCATTGCTTTCAATGGGACTGCAGAAGTGCCAGTCCCATTGAAAGCAATGGGAGAACATCGCGATCCTCTGCCACAGCTGTCACAGCTGTGACAGCTGTGGCAGGGGATTCTTTACTCTCCATGGGGAGTCCCCTAGTCACTGAACACTGTGACAGTGCTGTCACAGTGTTCGGTGACAAGGGGACTCCCTGTTGGGGAATATTGACGTGCACCACGGAGCTATGGTGGATGCCTGTCCTATGTTTTGCAGGTACGTGCATTTGCATGCCCGGCAAAACACGGACTTGTGAACACACCATAGGGAACCAATGGTTCTAATAGGCGCGTGTTTTTCTGCGCACAATTGTATGCACATAAACACGCTTCTGTGAATCCACCCTAAGACAAAATCGCATAGCATGCTGTGCAATTTCATCCTGCAAAATGCTAGTCAACTAGCCAGAAACTGAAAAGAACCCATCATAGCCAATGGGTTCAGTTCGGCACTGTTCAGCTTCATCATATCACTGTTCTGTTCAGCCATTGGGTTCTATTTTTTCTACTCCCATACTGTGTGATAATTTGAATGAGTCCTTGGAGGGAGCAGCACCCGGATCCATAACTACTCCCTTCACTGGCGACAAAAGCTTAGAGGGAACACTACCATTACTGAGCTGAAAGCTATGGCAGGCCATGTCTGGCAGCTATAAAGAGCAGGTATGCGGAGGGAGCGCAATCTTTGGGCCCATGAGCCTTTAGCTGAACCCCTGTGTACTCAGATATTTGAGAGAAATACTTGAGATTGACCCATTCTCAATCTGGCTTCATCTTGAAGCATTTTATTATAAGAAGTAAATATGACCGGGCAGGACGCTGGATGCAATAGGCAATTCCGAATTGAGAAGCCGGACCACTAAAAGACTATTGTATTTTACATATGCGCAGTAAATGTCATACAATAAATGTCATTGTGAGCAGATAGGGTATTTTCCTTTTTCCAGTAGCTGAGTGGTGGATGGGATCGAAGACTATGTGTATGGGATCTACATGCATGCACGCTCATTGAGACATTCTCCAGACCGGAGCTGGATCACTGGAGCGAACAAAGAGAAAGCGCTTGCGATGGCGCCATAATGGACATATGTTATTGTCCAAAGAGGTGGGCTTATAGTACAAATAATAGTATCATTATAATTTGATGTGGGTCTATAGTGCCTGGCCTAGGCCCTGTTCATATCAGTGTTAGAGGTTTAGTTCAGAACCTTTTATTTTAGAATTCTGTTAGAAAACAAGAGAAAATAGAGCAGTATGTATTGCAATTTCATCCTGCAAAATGCCAGTTAGCTGGCCAGGAGCCAAACTGATTGGTGATTTATACCAACATACTGAATAAAGACCACTACAAAAAGATCAATATTACCAATATTAACACTATATGAGAGCCAAATAATACTCCCAGTGTATAGCACAATATTATCTCCCCCCCCCCCCCACACACACACACAAACAGTGACCATATAGCTGTATATACTAGACCTACACAGGTATTTTGCAGACCGTATAAATGATTAAAGCACTGTTATATCCAGTGATCACAGGTGACGTCCCCTCTCACTGCAGTTATTCACTTTCCCCTTTTTCGTCATCTGGCCCAGACCGTCATGATGACTGTCCTAGTCACAATTTCTCTCTGCAGAATTAGACACAGACATTTTTGACTCCTTAATTTTCAAGGGTTCTAGCTTTATCTTCCAAATTTCTAGAGATTTAATCTCCCCATCCATTGTGCCTCAGATAGTAGTAATACAGCTTGAAGTTACCCCCACAGTAATACTATCCCTCTTTTTGTGTTTCCTGTAGACTCGACATAGTAAGTGCCACTTTTCGTGTTCCACACACAGTAAAAGTTCCCCCACTCAATAATAATGCTCTTCTTATGCCCCCACTCAGTAATAATGCCTCATATAGGCTTCCACACAGTAATAATCCCTCTCACACGCCCTCACCCAGTAATATTGACCCATATAGGCCACCACTCAGTAATAAGGCCCCCACCCAGTAATAATGGCACATATAGGCCCCTATCCAGTAATAATGCTACATATAGGCCCCCACGCATTAATTATGCCACATATAGGCCCCCATCCAGTAATAATGCTACATATAGGTCCCACTCAGTAATTATGCTACATATAGGCCACCACTCGGTAATAATGTCCCTCATAGCCACCCCTCAGTAACAATGCCTCTCATAGACCCCAGACCCCTGCACTCAGTAGCGATACCCCTCATAGGCCCCAGCCCCTCAGCAGCGGTTCCCTTTTGTGTATAGTAAAAAAAAAGTTATACTCACCTGTGCCGGTGTGACGCCCCTTCAACTCCTGACCTCTGCAGTTTGTGCCTACTCAGCTCACCTGCCGACTATTGGGTAGAGTGGTCACATGTGATCACATGTGCATGTCCCATGATCGCTTTATTTGGACCTCAACGGCTGGTCTGCCCCTGCTCAGAAGGAGAAAAAAACTCCCCAAATTTTTCCAGTCTGTAAAAACTTTGTGGGAATCGTTTAAATGCCGTATTGGATATATTTAGGGATTATCTGTATTTTCTACAAGCTTGTGCTCAGAACTGTAGCACTAAATTATACTTTAGCAGAATAAGCCCCTCTTGCTCAGGGCCCTTCTTTGGACGTGAAGAATCAATGATAAGTGCTCTAGTGAAGAAACTCACAAATATTGTTTTTGCTAATAAATCCCAAGCTTTTCATTTTTGGAAGTAAAACCTTCTAAATCATGTTGTGTAATACATTGCAGGAAGGAGTTCGCCTATTCTTCTAGCGATGGCAATATTTATATCCGCAATTTTGGAGCGTCAAGTTCTGAGATGACCCTTGTACATATTCTGAGTGGGCATGAGGCAGAAGTCACCTCTGTTGTGTGGCATAATCTCAAGAACAAGTGGATCACCGGCTCCGAAGATGGAACTATTCGAATATGGGTAGGAAATACTATCATTTGCTAATCTTTACCATACACTTGTAAATTGGTTTTCCTATTTCTTTCAATGGAGAACAATTGAACTATATTTCCCAATTTAAAAGAGGATAGGTTTGTATCCAGAATCATAACAGAATAATGGTGTTCTGGAAATGTTGAGCTCTGTCAAGGTATGGGCATATGTGTGACTGGTTATGTTATGCAGACTAGCTCCTACACATCTACATGTTTTACCACAGAGCTTCTCATTCACATATGAACAGTTTTAGCTTATCTCTAACCACCATCTGTACCATCTGCAGAGTGAAGAGGATGCACAATGTGAGAGGATCCTGCACACCAAGGGAGTGGTCATGTGTATCTGCATTGATCAGATGAATGGTTGCATCGTGGCCGGGGTACATGACACAATAAGGTACAGAACAGATATTTCAGCTTCCTCCTGACCTCACTTTAATGTTTCCCATAAATATAGGTGGTGTATATGTAAAGGTACCTTTTTGAAACAGGCTACAATGGGCCCCCTTAGTGCATTTGTTAGGATATGGCATATGTCACATAGGAATATATTTTCAGTGCTAGAGAGTAATAGAGGTGAGGGATGGAGAAGACAAAATAGCTGCAGCAACCGTCAAATCCTATTGGAGATGCTGTACATTGTTGGGTAACCAGCCATCCATGCATTGCGATTTGCACATATGGAGGGTATATGATTGGAGGGGAATGGAAATTTTGAATTATATATAAGAATATTAGGAATTGGTATGGATGGAGGGTCCAATGATGAATTGAACTATTGCCCAATTGACAGCTATCATGCTGACGTCCAGGGACCACAGGTGGTCACACTCCAGCCTTTGCCAACTGTAGAGCTTGTCCCTGTCTGTCATCCCACCTTATCATGATGATCCAAATTGTTTTCAGATCAGTGACGCTCTTGACCATACAATGTCTCTTGTGGATGCTTAAAATGTGGCTGAGATATGGAGTCAGCAATATTCATACATGTGCTCCATTATGGTTATTTGTTGCTTGCTCAGTGGTTATGACTTCTGTACATCTACTATTTTTTGTATTCCAGGGTTTATGATCCCGACACTTTCCTTCAGGTTCAATGTAATGTAGGACACACAGATCTAATCCGTTGCATAGTGCACATTGCAGAGATGAAGCAGGTACTGTTAAAGCGCATGAGTATATTTCATTATGCCTGAATAGGGAAAGTAAGTGTTAATACCTTTCTTTGTCTTTTCAGTATGCTTCAGTTTCATGGGACAGGACGGTGAGACTGTGGAAGGCTTACTACAAGGGAAGCAATCAATACAGCAGTAAAGCCTAATCCTGGAGGATGATTAGATTTTATTAGCCAGAATAATTGACCTCATGTATCAAAACTGGAGCAGAAAAACAGACCTTGTTGTCCAAAGGAACAATCACAGTTCTCCTTGATTTCTGTTAAACAGCTACAATACAGTAAATAAGACTCCTAGTGTGCGGATGGTTTCTGCTACAGGGGTTTTCAATACAGTAGGATGATGTTTTGGCGCAATAAGGCTGGGTTCACACGGGACGGATTTGCTGCTGAATTTCCGTGCGGATTGTCCACATGCAAATTCTGCACATGGCTCCTAATCCCTGGATTAGCCAGCAAAGTAGACGAGATTTTGCAAAAATCTCGTCCACACGCTGCGGCCAATCCATTGCAGACAAACGGTGTGAAAACTAAATACGCAGCATATCAATTTTTTTTTCTTCAGCGGTCTCTCTTCTTTCTATGGGGAGAGATGGCCGCAGAGGAAATGCAGGCAGCGGAGCCGCTCCAAAACCCGCAGCTGCGGTTTTCCAGCGGAACTCTTGCAGATTTTCAGTGTGGCCAATCCGCGAGAATTCTGCTGAAAATCCGTCCCGTGTGTACCCAGCCTAAGAGTAGACAAAGAATTGGCATACTTCAGATCATAGACTCCAGTTACCTGCAATGTTCCCTCTACAGGTAACCTTACACAGACCGACAATTGCCTGAATAATCACTCAAACAAGCAATTATGGGTGACTGTTGGCCCGTGTACCTGGTCCCTGACAGGGCACTGGGCGAGAAATAGAATGACTGTTGGGTGAATTTCGCTCGGT
Source organism: Eleutherodactylus coqui (assembly GCF_035609145.1). NCBI lineage: Eukaryota > Metazoa > Chordata > Amphibia > Anura > Eleutherodactylidae > Eleutherodactylus > Eleutherodactylus coqui. The sequence continues at coordinate 85,230,724 of NC_089838.1, forward strand.
ATAAACAGGTACCGCTCAGTCTTTAAGCGACTGCCTGTTTGCAGTGAATGGAGGCTGGTGGCTGGAAGAGATCTCTGGCCGCTCCGCCTCCATTCTCTAACATACCATCATTCCTGCTAAAAAGCACAGAAGTGATAGTCGCTCAGACATGTGTCGGTGCCTGACAATCATGTCATGTAAAGGTACTTTCAGCTGTGCGATCTGGAAATTATAGAGTTAAAACAAGGTACTAATGAGGTTAACAAGCCTATTTACAGAGATACTTCCCTGCAGGGAAGACTATTTTTTAACTCTTTTATTTCCAGAGCTAAGAGGGAACAGTGGGTACCAGCCTGATGTATGTTTATAGCAATGGTATTTCAATACTAGAATCATAAAAAGGGCTATTTAAAAAGAAACACAAAAGTTTGGTTACATATAGACGGATCTGTATATAAACACAGGATCTTTTCTATTTGGGTACAATAGAAGCAATTAATAAAAAAATACCCTGCCTTGGGCATAAGGTTGTATAGTCCTATTATTGCTAATGTTATTATTAACCCAATTTGTAGTAATAATTTCCAAATTCATTTGATTTAGCCGGTTTCACATTTGCGTCGCACTTCCGAGTCACAGATCTGACTCCAAATACCGGAAGAAAAAGCTCAACATGCAAAAGCAGGCAGCTGGGCACAAAGCAGGCAGACCCCCATTACAAGTCAAGCCAATGGGGTCTGCCCGGCGGTGTTTGGTCCCGAGCACAATCGGAACCATTCGACCTTGGGGATTCCCTTTTTCCTGCTCCCCAATCGGAGCAGGAAAGCAGAATCCACCAGCGCAGGTGTGAAAACACCTTTAGTCTATTTGATATTATAGAAGTTACTGTATATCAAAAGATACTTCCAAGTAGGTTTTAAAAATTATTTCTGCCAACCAAAGGAATTCCCAGCTGCTTATAGCGGGACATTTAAAATGTGCTTCTGGGCAGCATGTCTTTAAATATCCTGCTGTAAGCAGCTGCGCAATTCTTCAGCAGTGGGGGGCAGTAGGGGACTCCCTCTACCTCTCACCCCAAGGGATTTACCTATAGCTGAAAGAGGGGGGGTTGAGTGATCCGCACTCTAGCGCCACCCCTCCCTCTTTGCTATGGGGAATCCCTGTGAGAAGACCTATAGCCTCTCCTCCTCTCTCAGAGCGGGGCTATGGGGGATTAACCCATAGCAGGGAGAGACAGAGTGGGGCTAGGGGTTAATACCCCATAGCCCCGCTCTCTCTTTTCCTGCTATGGGGAAATCCCAAAGTCTTGCGAGGCTTCTTCTCTCTCTCCTCCTGGAACAGCTGTGCTTTTTTTTTAGCGCAGCTGCTCTAGTGAATAGGCGATTTTCACGCGCAGGAAACTAAGGTCTTTTGCGCATGAAAAATTACTTGTTCACATCATTTTTAGTGCAGTATAGGCGCAATTGTTTCCCACATCTATACTGTGCTAAAACCAAGCTCATATGAACGAGCCCTAAAAGTGTGATCTGTTTCTGATGTTAATTATTGACTTGTTTCAAACACCTGTAAGGTAAAACACCTGTAAGATGAGAACTGAATTACCTGCAACTTGGTCTGATGGCTTTCTCAGTTTAGCTTTTCCTGCTCTAGTTTGAAGCAGGGCATGGAGACCTCAGATTTTAGACCATTGAGCTGTCCATTGTGCTGAACTACAGTCCGTGTAAAGTCTCATCATTGATGTTTAGATGGTTTTAAAATCTGCACTTTAATGTTTCAACATTTCCTTCACATTTAGAAGTTTGCTCTCTTCGTGTTCTGTAAGTCTAGTTTGAGAGCATTTATCTCCTGTCCCAGGCTGGTGTTCCTCTGGATTAAGTATATCTATCTAAAACTAGACTGCTACCTGCAAACGAGAAAATGTGATAGAACCTGCCTCTTTATGGCCCTTTACATGGGTCAAGAGTCATTTAAACGTCTGCAGGAGCGCTGATGACACCACTAAGGTCGTTAGCACTCGTGCAGAGTGTTTACACTGAAAGACTTCTTGCTGAATTGCTGGGTTTTTGCTGGCTCCTCGCTCAGCACTTCACCCTCTATATGAAGCGCTGAGCGGGGAGCATTTAGACGTAATGAGAAGACAGCGATCTAGCAATAGACAGTGATAAACAACTGCGAATGTATAGTGGGTACATTTTTTTGCATTTAGACAGCGATTATCGCTCAAATTCGTTCATTTGAAGATCTCAGCCTGGGAATGGAATAAACCTTTAATTACTACATATAAACTGCAGAGTTGTGTTATTGAATGGTACATAATAATCCCGTAGAAATAACATTGTACCTTTGGACTTGGTCCTAGCAGGCTGCAGAATACACGTCCACAGATACACTGCAAAGTCAAATACATGAAAATCCAAACTTTCTGCCTCTGATAGTAATGTCATTAAAGGAAGCAGAAGCGTGTCCAACATAAACATCCAGCAGCAAAGAGCAAATCATTAAAGTTTATTATTCAAATTTTGTTATAATCTGCTTAAAGGGTTTTCCAGGAGTTTAATACTAATGACCTTTCCATAAGAAAGGCCATCGATATCAGATTGGTGAGGGTCCAACTCCTGTAAGGATGAGCGAGTATACTCGCTAAGGCACTACTCATACGAGTAATGTGCCTTAGACGAGTATCTCCCGGCTCGTCCTTAAAGATTCGGGGGCCGCCGCGGAGCGGGAGCTGCGGGGGAGAGCAGGGAGGAACGGAGGGGAGATCTCTCTGTCCCTCTCTCCCGCACGCTCTGCCCCGCTCCCCGCCGCAACTCACCTGTCAGCTGCGGCGGTCCCCGAATCTTTATAGACGAGCAGGGAGATACTCGGCTAAAGCACATTACTCGAGCGAGTAGTGCTTTAGCGAGTATACTCGCTCATCCTTAAACTCCTGGCACTATGTTGATTGAAGGGGGCTCTGTAGCAAGAGCTGTGGCCTCTTCATTGTATACCCCTAACCATTCACTGTGTAACGATGGTGCCTGTTATTGCAATTGGATCCCATTCACTTGAGTAGGACAAAGGCCATGTGAGTGATGAACATGATGTCACAGGTCTAAAGAAGAGGGAGCAGTGCTCGCACGATCATTGGGGGTGCCAGGAGTCTGATCCCAACTGATATTATATGGAGACTATGGAAGTCTCTGCCTGCCTGAGGATGTGAACTCTAAGGCCGGGCTCACACAGGCGTATCTCACAGCGTGCCAGCCAGCGTACCGCCAATCACCATATACTATCTGGTTGTGTATGCGCATGTACTACGTGCCAAGATAGAACATGCTGTGATTTTTCTTGCACACATATTTCGTGCTATTCGTGTGAGCGGTAACATGATGCCTATGAGAGATTGGTGCAGTGTATTATGCGTACAAAACCCAGATGCGCAATACGCTGTCACCACATGCTCGTGTGAGCCCGGCCTAAAAGTGGGGCCTGGACGTCTTTCTTGAATGTAACATTACATGTTCTAGCCACTAATTTCTTCAGAAGGGTTGTTGATCCGGGAATTACTTTGATTGTAAGATTGGAGTCAGGAAGGAATTGTTTTCCTAAAAGAAAGAAAATTGGCTTCTACCTGATTGGGGTTTTTGCCTTTCTCTGGATCAACATTGGGGGTAATAGGCTGAACTGGATGGACCTACAGGTGGGACAAATCTGAGCTTGAAAAAGACGTCCAACAACACTGAAACGCATCGCAGCAATATCCGGCAGCCCCCAACAGCATCTGGGGAGCGACCTCTGATTGTCTGTTTGTTCAGCTTGTTTGTTCTTTATATATCTATAACTAAACCTCCAAATAAGAAGGCTGGCCGAGGCGCTTCCTACTTGAAAAGTACCTGTGAAAAGACCCCACTTGGCATCCTGTGGTTTATATCTATAGGCTCATCCCATCACTGAGGGGTCACCATCCAGGGAGATCCCTCCTCAAGTAAGCCACCCTTAAGTTTTACTACTTTTTAACTTAGATATATGAAGAAGCGCAGACTCCTCTTTCATCTATCCCCCTGTTTGCACTTGGGGTACACTGCATTGAAGAAAAAACCATTGGTATTGTACAAGTATGTGGATTGGCTTTTGAAAGAATCTCGAGGTGGGCGGTTTTTAATAAGTGCAAAGAAAAAGCCATTGTCTACTGTGGCAGTACGTGAATTGGCTTTTGAATGAATCATTTTGCTTAGCTGGGCAAACAATCGCCCCTGCCCTCGAGTTGTTTAAACAACTGCTGTTTAAACCTAACAACAAATGAATGAACTAATGACTACCATGTTCCCCTGAAAATAAGACCCTGTCTTATATTAATTTTTGCTCCCAAAGAGGCAATAGGTCTTATTTTTGGGGATGTCACATTATACTTACCTAGCAAGATTGGTCCAGGTCCCTTCTGCTGCACTCCGGAGCTTCGACTCAACGAGCTGCGGCATTGATTGGCCAATTCATAAATCCCGCCTCCACAGCACGATGGCTGTGATTGGTTCTTCAACCGCGGTTCAGCCAATCACAGACATTGCATTGGTTCATCGAGTGCTGCATTGATTGACTGAGCAGTGCCATCAGTTCCTGGAGGTGAGATTTATGAATCCCGCAACCAGGAAGTGATCTTCTGTGGGTGAATGAGGACTACAGGATGCATGGTGGAGCTATGAACAGCAGCAGGAGGACCTGGACCGAGCCTGCTAGGTAAGTATTCCTTTTCACTTTTTTTAATGTAATGCAGCTAGGGCTTATTTTGGGGGTAGGGCTTATATTTCAAGCCCCCTGAAAAATCAGGGTAGGACTTATTTTCATGATAGGTCTTATTTTCAGGGAAACAAGTTATTTTTATGCAGGCTGAAACTCAGCGACCAACGACAAGTGAACGAATAGTGCACGATGGCTTAGCGTTTACATGTAACGATTATCACTCACTTTCGTTCGTTTGAACGAATTTTGAACGACAATCGTTGCGTGTAAATGTGCCATAGGAGTCAAGTTAAAGAGAAACCGTGTTTCTTCAGCCTTAGGGCTTTTTACACAGAAAGACCTTTTGGGCACAGATGCCCCACAGGTCGTCCCAGTGATGATTATTCCTGTGGTTATATACAGCAACGAGCATCGCTAAATGAATTGAGGTTAAGCGGTTTCGGGGGAACGTTCTGGCCCACCTGCCTTCATTCACATGGGCCGATCCATTATTCAGTTTAATGCATGCATAAAATTAAAAATTTGCTAAATTTCTGCAGCAAAATCCATTGTGGCAATTTCACAGCATGTCCGTTACGTGTGAAGCCAATCTGTGAAGGGGAAGCAGAAAAAGCCATGGCTGCACAGCGAACTCAGTTTTCAGAATGTCTGGGGCTGGTGGGCGAGCCTTCTATTCCCTCCAGCTTTCCTAATACAGCATGGTCAGCGATGGGGGCACAAATAGAGGTGATTACAAAGAAGAAGTAGCTCAACCTGGGAATCTACAGATCCTCCAGTGGCCCAGTCTAATAATACAGCAACTGTACCCATACTCATAAACGTCTTATTACAAATTACATTGGCTGAATAACCTGTGTTAGCTTTAACCCTTTCCAATCCAATTTTGGATTGATGGTTTCCTAAAAGGCTTTCTCTTTATGCTGTTATACAACAGTGCCATCTGCTGGCTAAATCCAGTGTGTGCGCCAGAGAGGCTCTGACAGCGAAGTGGCTGGCAATAGCCGGTAAGAATAACCTGTCGGACATCTTCTGACATTGGAGCTGTACAAGCTTCAATCAGAATGTAGGAAGTCGTCAGACAGCAGATTGGAAAAGGTTAAATAAGGAATAGCTAATAGCTCTGTGATATGTTTTCTTTTACCACCTGTACAGGTCTGTAATATGGCACCCACCAAAGTCTATGCTTGTGCGCATAAACCACATGTCTGAAAATGAAATAAATTACAATCCAACAGCAACCATTAGACATACCGTAGTATGCATACATAAGGAGACAGAAGGCATCACCTAAAGTAAAAGTTAGAACAAAAGGATGAAGCAAGTCTTGCAAAATATCATATTTTCACATTTAAACAGAATTGTTATTATATGTGGAATTCTGCTATTACTTGGGTGTTTTTTCCTTACTGAACAAGCGCTTTACCTTCAAAACTGGCCAATTTTTATATCACTTGAGAAATTCTCATTTCTATTATAATTTATATGCATTTTATGTTCTATATTTTGGGCTTACAGTAACTTGCAGAGCCTTAGCAGTCAGCGGTGTTAGTGAGCTGCAGATCAGGTATGGCCTCTAAGCTTAGCATGGTTCATGTCTAACCAACAGTGAAGTGCTAGCAGATGGCAGGGGGATTATACAGGTAATTATTTAATGCTGAGACAAAAACAGCTTCCTAATCCATAGGTGGCCCTCCCACTAGATGTTTGCCGTCCACGGCTGTAACCATATCAGGAAGACTATCTGTGACAATGCAATTAACACTGTGAAAAGAGCAGACTTTTTATAGCTCAAACCAACCCGTCTTCACACATCGCGCTCTGCAAAGAATGTTGCATTATGGGTGAGGTACAGAAGGTAAGTGCATGCTTGTGTATATACGATATATTGTGATAGACGCTGAATAAATAACTGATTGTAGCATCAGTTCGATTCTGGATGTTGCATTCTGTAATTGGACATGGATCGGGTATCACTGGTATTATGTGGATCTAATCAAGATACGAGGACTGCCATGGAGTAACAGTTCATCATGAAGTATATGTGTTGATGTCTAATTGCTTTTTTTGGGATTAGACATTTGGAAATTACCAATTGCTCAAAAATAGGCAGCGAACTATGCCAGATGCAAGCTGGTATAAGTCACTATTGTCCTGCATATTCCTCACTAAATGTGCTATAATGGGGAATATAGGGCAGGTTACAACTATAAATGTATGCCAGTATACTCTATGAAGTGGGTCACAGGATATGCACCAGTGGTCAAAGCAGTGGTCTTGCTTATAGGTGGACTGGAAAGGAGCGACCTAGCTGGCCGGGAAGGAGTGGTCTGGCACATTGGAGATTTAGAGAAGGAGTGGTTAGGAATGTAGGAGAACTGAAAGGTTGATGCCAATCAAGCTTCATGTTGATGGGCTGTGAGCACAGGATGTCGGCCATCCATGCCACCCCAATAACCCGCTGGAGGTCATTTTGTAGACCTCTAGCACTTCTCCTGTTCCTTCTTGTACAAAGAAGCAGATAAGATGGGTCCTGATGCTGGGTTGATGCCCTTCTAAAGTCTTGTCCAACTCTCCTCATGTAACGGCTCATGTCCTGGTATCTGCTCCATGCTGTGGAGACTGCTGGGATACACAGTAAACCTTCTTGCAACGGTTTGTATGGATGTGCCATCCTAGAGGAGCAAGACTAACAGTGCAACTTGATTGGGCTACCATCTCTAAAACCATCCCACTTGAGGTGTCCTGCTGTTGTCTCTCCAAAGCAGGTTGAATTGATTATTCACTTATGCTTCCTAACTGAATTAATATCCCTGAACTTTAAGTAATGTATGGTTATACTGTGATGCTTATGTGTTCTCTAATTATTTTGTGCAGTGTAGATAACACAGGATCCACCATATTGAATTTAGCTCAGTCTTATAAAGTACTTTGCGAAATGTTGCCCTCACCTAACTCCTAAACAAGTAAAGTTAAAGCAAAATGGACACTTCTAATGTGTTTCTAAGTACATTCTAGCCAATACTAATATATCACATGACTCCCTTCCCATTTGAAAAATGTAAACTAAATTCAATGTGACGGAGTTCAAAATGGCCGCTGAAAATGTCTCCACCAAAAAATGCAACCTCCCTCCCAATTAATACTTTTACAAATTGGAAGTCATTATTACACCAGTCAAAAGGGTTTGACCAGACTTTTGCATCCCCCTGTATTTCCTCTAAGACACAGAAATCTAGACAAAAAAATCTGTAAGACAAGCAAAAGGACAATATAAGAACATGAAAAACCGTATAAGAAATTCACCTTCATGACTATTCCAACCATTTAACCTTTGGTCTATGCTTCTAGGGTTTGTTGTCACTGGCAGAAGAATTAAGAAAAGTAGAAGATCTAGATGAAAACGTGATTAGAATAGTATTACTAGGATTGGACAATGCTGGCAAGACAACCATCTTGACTCGGCTTGCTTTGGAGGATGTCAGCAAAATAACGCCAACACAGGTAGGTTCATGGCATTATTGACAAAACAGAAATATTCTAAAAACGGTTTTAAAATGACAGACATTGGGGGCATATGGCTAGGGTATTCCACTAATGTCCTTTCTGTGGAGGTCTGATTGCCATACAGGGAACACTAGGCCAAATTTGCAAGCCCTTGTAAAGTGTCTTCCCTCCATGTTTCCTGACAGATCTTTTTCTGGACAGCAGAGCTAACAGTTTTATCTACATGTACACATAATGACTTAAGCCGATTGACAAATTACTACGAAGAGTCTTGTTTGCATTAACAGAAGTGCAATCCCTTGGTGCAAAATACCCTACATTTACCGCACTGGTGCTATGTAGTTAATGCAAGGTGCTATAATTGTACAACTTGGCAGTCTGCTACTTCAGGAAAGGTCTGTCAATTATGAAAAAAGATTGAGGCTCTCAAACAGTAGGGTTGCAAAAAGAATTTAAAAATGTGTTTTTCTTGTGTAAATGTCGTGAAACATCAAAAAAACGATACAATTTGGTATTGGGGTAATTGTAAGAACCCACAGAGATAAGCTCACGTCATTTATACTGCATAGTAAACACCATGAAAGCGAAATCCAAAGAACAATAGTCTTGAACCTCATTCACAAAGGGCGCTGAATCCATCATGTAGATTGAACACTTATTGATAGCTTCACCACATACAAGCGATGCATTTTGGGAATTGAGGTCCCCTTTCTCAAGCAATGTTTATACGGGGGAATGTGGCATCTTGCTCCCAGGACGGTTCACACTGGAAGCATTATCTTTTCAACACAGTTGTCTTTTGTATACTACATAACAGCATCAGGTGAGCCTCCTTTAAAGGGGTTGTCTGAGAAAAAATAGTGAAAAAAACAGTGTATTCAGTAGGATAAAGAATACATTTAGTTATGTCTAACTGCTCATTTTGTCTAGAGGATCATAAGTAGGGAATGAAAATGGCTGCTAAACTTACAGCCCCCTTTCTCCTAAGTAAAGTGCCTAAACGTTTGATCTCCTTGAGCACCAGCCAGGGACGTAACTATAGGGGCTGCAGGGTATGCGGTTGCACCCGGGCCCAGGACCCCATAAAGCCTATCTTCTCCATATAGGGAGCCCAGTACTATAAATTAAGCATTATAGTTGGGGGCCCTGTTAAAAGTTTTACATTGGGGCCCAGAAGCTTTAAGCTATGCCTCTGGGCCACCAACTGATGGTGCTCCTCCTTTGCTCTGATTTCCTGGTTACTGATTCTGACTTCTCCGCATTCTCCACTCCTGATTTCAGCTTGTTGTAGTGACCATCCTCCTGGCCTGATTGTATCATGTTGAACCTATTCTTTGTGCCATGACCTCTAGATTGTCTCTTGTGTTGAACTATACACTGTCTGCCTTGGTCATGGACCCTGCGACTTTACATGCTCTGGTTCCGCACCTTGTTATATACTTGTGTCAGCAGCTACATAACTGGGGCTACTTATTGTGTAATGGCCTGGGGACCCCGCAGTGAAGCCTAGATCCTCACTGGTGGGGTGAAAAGGTAAAGGTTGGGTTCTCCAGATGTCGCCTCTAGATTTGGCACCATAGATCAGTATCCGCTGGTCCTGACAGAATAATATGTATTATCTTGTTACAATGACATTTGTCAAGTGGTTGGAAATATTGGGTAGAAAACGAACAGTCGGTTCTTGAAGTTGATGTGCTGGAAGTCGAAAAAATGGGCAAGTGTAAAGATCTGGATCAGAGTATCTCCAATATGGCAGGTCTAGTGGGGTGTCCCTGATAATACCTGCCAAAAGTAGTCCAAGGAAGGAAAACTGGTGAACTAGGGACAGAGTCTTGTGCACCAAATGCTCATTAATGCATGTAAGGAGTGAAAGCTAGCCTGTCTTTTCTAATTCCACAGTACAGCTGCTGTAGCACAAATTAATGGCTAATGCTAGCTAAGATTGTAAGGTGACAGAATACACGGTGTATTATAGCTTGCTGCGTATGGCGCTGCATAGCCGCAGGACAGTTAGAGTGCTATGCTGCCCTCTATCGACCTCTAAAAGCACATATAATGGGCACATGAGCATCCGAACTGGTCCAGAGAGCAATGGAAGAAGGTAGCCTGGTCTGATTAATCATCTTTTCTTTTACCTCATTTGGGCAGCTTGATGCATGTGTTGCTTACCTGGGGAAGGCATGCCACCAGGGTGAACAATGGGAAGAAGACAGTTTATTAGAAGCGGTGTAATGCTCTGGGCAAAGTTCTGTTAAGAAACCTTAGGTCCTGGCATTCATGTGGATGTAAATATTGTAGCAGACCAAGTACACCCCTTCATGGCAGCGGTATTCCCTAATGGCACTGGCCTCTTTCAGCGGGATTATGCACCCTGCCAAACTGCAAAAATTTAAGAAATGGTTTGAGGAATGTGACAAAGAGTTCAACGTCTTGCCCAGACCTCAGTCTGTTCGAGCATCTGTGGGATGTGCTTGAAAAATAAGTCTGATCCATGAAGGCCTCAGAACTTACAGAACTTTAGAGGTCTTATGGGACTTAGAAGTATCTTAAATCTCTGCTGCTAACATTTGGGTCTCAGATAACACAGGAACTATTTTAGAAACCTTGGGGATGGGGAATCCACACCTCGATAGATCAGAGCTACTCTGAGGACCTAATATTAGGGAGGTGGTTTCAATGCTTTAGTTCAGTGTTCCCCAACTCCAGTCCTCAGGGACCCAACAGGTCATGTTTTCAGGATTTCCTCAGTGTTGCTCAGGTGATGTAATTCTTGTCAGTGCCTCAGACATTGCCACAGGTGTTCTAACTATAGGATATCCTGCAAACATGACTTGTTGGTGGTCCCTGACGACTGGAGTTTGGGACCCCTGCTTTAGTTGACTGGTGTATGCACCCCAAAATGGTGCCATTAAAGAGACGACTCGCCCAGTCAATAACATGCTTCATATGGATACATTGACAGGAAAATGTGAAGATTTTAGCTCTTGGAATGCAGTGATAAATAAAATGAAGCAATCAATGTATTCTAAAGGTCCAAAATAGCTGCGTCCTTATGGGGTTAAAGCTTCACAGCATGCTCTGGAATCCATACAGATGTTTCTGCTACGTGTGGATCGGTCTTGAATGCCCCATCCACATATATTTTACTGCTAATTGCTGTGATTAATCTACAATGTCTGAAAATACCCTAAATATTGTGATAGAAAGTATTCCCTGTAATACAAGTTATTTCCATATATTGTATTCTTCATTGTGTAGGGTTTCAATATAAAAAGTGTCCAGTCTCAAGGTTTGAAGTTGACAGTCTGGGACATTGGAGGTCAAAGAACAATTCGTGCTCATTGGAAGAAATATCTTGGAAACACAGACTTATTGGTGAGATGATACCAGATTAACAACCAGATGAACCTAAACAATACAGAGGACTTGACATTTAAACCCTCCATGCCGTTTGCTATAAATTTGCAAAGAGCAGATGTTCAATGGCCAGCACTTAGCATTTACAATGGTGTGATAATGGTCAGGATCACAATAGCATTACAATCCTCCTGATCATACACCCCAGTGATTACAACTATGGAAAAAGGGGTGGTTAAGGACAGGCCTGGGGTGGCTGTACGTCTCTGGACATACCCTTAACAGCTGCCTGTATATAGGATGTAGCAGAATGAAATGCACAGGTATTCCTAAGCATCATAATGAAATAATAAACTATAGAACTGATAGTCTCCTTGTAGAACCAAACAAAAACAAACAAGCAAAACAAAAGTATACACATAAAAAAGAATAAACTCAAAGATCATCGCTAGGTGATGATGTGGATCCAGCGGCCTTTCTGCAATGATGATTGCGGAAGGGCCGCGGGACGGACAGCTTACATTGACTTCAATGGTAGCCGTCTGCACGGAATCCGGCTCAAAATAGAGCATTCTGCGATTTTCCCCCCATGAGAGGAAAATCGCAATTGATTTACACTCGTGGGCATGGAAACCCGCTTTTCCATAACATTGTATGGCAGGTATTTGCTCCGAAATCCCCAATGCAAATCCGTCCGTGTGCATTGGGCCTAATGAGGGAGCGTGTCAGGATTTCTACAGCTTCAGTCTTATGACCAGTTTCCTTTAAATATAATATGTAATACTTATATATATTATATATATTTTATACTTTCCTCTAAAAAAATTAAAGGGCTATTTCCATTACGCAAACTGATAGCATATATGTCATGAGTTTAAGGCTGGTGGAGGTACAACTGCCGGAGCCCCATGGATATAAGAGGGACAGGGTTAATCCAGTGCTATGGCCCTTTCATTCTCAAAATCAGTGGGGGGGCCCTGCAAAAACCCACATTGTGCCCCCATATACAGCTATTTTCTGATAGTAGACAACTGGGACAAAATGCCATCCAGCACTTTAGGCTGGGTTCACACGAGGCAAATTTGCTGCTTTTTTACCCATTTTCCATGCGTACATTCTGCAATCAAGATCCGCAGACAGAAGTTATGCGTTTATTAATGCGTGTTTTAAGCGTTTTTCCATCACAGAATTTCAACAGCATAAATGAGCACACGGATTTTGCAATTTCTATTGAGGTCTATGGACCTACAAACACCGTGGAAGCTACGCCAAAATTGACATGCTGCGGATCATAAATCCACGCCAACATTTCCGCACAGCGTACATACGTAAATTTTCCACAATGTAAGAACCACATTTCGTGAAACCACATTGACTTGGCTTATACTGTAAATGCTGCATAGTTTCCGTGCGGCAGGTACATGCGGAAGAAAAGCAGCAAATCTACGGCAAATCTACCCTGTGTGACCCCAACCTTACGGTTCTTCATGCAATTTTTCACGTCAAAATGTGACATTTTGTAAAAAATGTGGAACATTTCCTGTTTAGGCTAAAAGTCTGACCTACACATAACTCACCTCCTAAAAATAAAAGTTCTAAAACTCTGCAGAATGCAAACAGGCCACTTATGCCTGAGTCTACATTCACATATCATGACATTATCACCGGAACCAAATACTTCCACATTCCAGATGCCTGTAAACATGTCATGAAGTCTATAAACAGCTAGACAGTAAAAGGCTGGGTGATCTTTCTTCTGCTGTCATTTGCAGCTTGTGTTAGGAATTTAGTAAGTACTACTTATATGAAGTGTACTACTAATAACATATAGTCAGAGGCTGCCAGGGCATGCTGGGTGTAGTAGCTTTGCCACAGCTGCAGAGCCACAGGTAGTCTCCTACCAGCATATATATATGTTTTCATTCTTTCCTTGCAGATCTATGTGGTCGACAGCGCAGATCGTAAGCGATTTGAAGAAACAGGGCAGGTATGTCTCCACTGGAGTCACAAGTAGTTAAAGGGGTTGTCCAGATCATTTAAATAATGATCATAAGAATATAAGTTCCCATGCCAAAAAATGATAAACAAGTTTGTTTTCACCTCTTTGGGTACTGGCATCTCCAACACCAGTCTTCAAGAGCTCAGGTCTATGATTGGCTGCAGCAGCCTGTGACATCCCATACACAGGCTGCTGCAGACTGTAAACGCAGATCGGGCACAGAGGATGTAGCTGTGGTGTTGGACAGACGTGAACCTGAGATGGGTGAGTACAAGCTTATTTAATTTTTGACAAGTTTTATTTTAATGTCTTGAACAACTTTGAAAGGGGTTTTCTGGGACTACACTATACTCAAGATAGGTCATCAATAGTTGATTGGAGCGGGTTCACTGCTCAGAATCCCTGCCGATCAGCTGATTGTACTGACTTCGGTCCATACCAGAAACTGCGCCATACATTATACATCAGCTGTGCCTGTGCCACACAAGTGAATGGCATTGAGCTGCTCTCAGGCCATGTGACCGATGAACGTGATGTCGCATGCCTAAGAATAGGCTGTGATGCTCACATGGGCACCGCAGTCTCTTCAATTAGCTAATCTGCAGGGATCCTAAGCAGCGGACCTGGCCGATCTACAATTGATGACCTTTCCTGAAGATAGATCCTCAATAGTGTAGTGCTGGAAGCCTCTTTAACCCCTCAGTGACATGGCCTATTTTTTTTTGGGGGGGGGGGGGGGATTCTCATCCACTTTTCTAAAGCCATACATTTTTTTACTTTCCCATTGACACGGCTATATGAGGGCTTGTTCTGTGCGTGGAGAACTCTAGTTTTTATTGGTACCATTTTTGTGTACATATAATGTATTGTAAAACTTTTATAATTTTTTTCAGAGCCGGGAGGGAAAACTCATCAATTCTGTCATTGTTTTTTTTTTTTCTTACAACATTATCCATGCAGCATAATTGACATCATACGTTTTTTCTGCGGGTCAGTATAATTACAACAATACCACCATTTTTTTTTAGTTTTTTTTCACTTTTGCACAATCATTGCATTCAAAGTCCCATAGCATTTCTATTTTTCCATCTGTCATGGCTTGTTTTTTGCGGGACGAGCTGTAGTCTTTATTTGTACCATTTTAGGGTACATACTGCCTTTTTGATCAATTTTATTACGTTTGGGAGGCAAAATGAACAAAATAAGCATTTTGCCTCGTTTTTTTTGTTTTTTATTTACATTTTTTATGGTGCAGGATAACTAGTGTCTTCACGGGGGCAGAACTAGTGCGGAAAATAAAATACCCTTCACAGACTGACTAAGAATAGAAACCTTTATTGGTTTCTATTAAAAAGCATGTATAGGGTACCTAAGGCAAACACCAAAACATTGAGATCGATATCTCACATAAATCTTATGGAAATAACGTAGAGCCAACCACTACTGAATGTTAGTGGGATACTATGAGCATACTTTAGTATCCCCAAGAAACACATTTAGGATACTCTACAACTGATAGACTCAAAACCAGAGCACTCTCTGGACACAGAATTAGGATGATCTGTGGCCTACGGTGAAACGCGTTGGCCCACTGCTATAGATACATCTTTTTTTTTTCTTTTTACCTATACTCAATTGGGATTAAAAACCACGTCCATCATAGGGTCCCTATACCATCTTAGTCCCACTAAATCTAGAGCACTCTTAAACTAGGACTTAAACTAGGAGTGCTCTGGTTTTAAGTATCTAAGTATCCTAAATGTGTGTCTTGGGGATACTAAGGTATACTTATCCCACTAACATTCAGTAGTGGTTATGTCTACATTATTTCAATAGGATTTATGTGAGATATCGATATCAAAGTTTTTGGTGTTTGCCTTAGGTACCCTATACATGTTTTTTTTTAATAGAAAACAATAAAAGTTTAGATTCTTAGTCAGTCTGTGAACAGTATAAATAGTGTAGTCAATTTATTGTACAGGTCATTCCGGATATGACAATACCAAATATGTGTGATTTGGGAAAAAAAATATTTTAATACAAATTGGGGAAAGTGGGCAATAAAGGGTTATTTTTTACGTTTTTTTTTAACACTGGTTTTATTTATTTTTTATGTCTTTGTAGGGGAATTGACCCATAACAGCTATGATCACTGTGATAATACATTGAATTCCAGTACTTCTGTACTGCAGTGCATTATCGTTTGTTGTTTTTAGCCGTTTAGTCGTTCACGACCCTCGGTGACCCTAAAGACGAGCTCCTTCCCTCCATGTTTTTCGGTTTTTCACTGCTTTCAGTTGTGTGATATCCATGCCAGTATCGGCTCTGACAGTATCAGCCATCATGTCCTTTGGCAGCCAGCTCTTCTTTTGCCACTGATCTGTCCAAGCATTAAAGATTTTTCTAGCGACTCTGCTCGCATTACATGGCCAAAATATGTGAGTCTGAGTCCAGCCATCTTGCCTCCAGTGATATATCGGGTCTTATACGATTCAGGACTTCTCTGTTACTCACGCCGTCCAGGGCATACGCAGGAGCTTTCACCAGCACCACAGCTCCAACGCATCAATCCTCTTTCTATCAGCTTTTTTCGCAGTCCAGCTTTCACATCCATACATGGCTATGGGGAATACGGTGGTTTGCACAATCTCTGGCATAGATTCTCCAGCCTGGTCAATTTTCGAACCAAGGAAGATGGAGCGTTGCACACATTCTATAGCCTTGTTATTGCTTACAATAGTGATAAAGTAATGGGAAGTCAGGATATCAGTATCTCATTTGCGGCATGTAGGGGTTTAACAGCGAGAATCTCTGTTCTTACAGATCCCCGCTGTTGCAGCAGGAGGCTGGCTATCAGTCACAGCCAGCTCCTCCTGCAGGATGGCACGGGCTCTGCCTTTGAATGCATTAAGTGTGGGTGATACTGTTGGATGAAGCGGGTTAGGTTCTGAGACAGAATGTAGAAAAGAGGTGAACAGACCACACTTACTTTAGGGGATGTGATAGGCTTCCCTAAAGAGATGTGTTTTTAGGGCACACTATAAACTGTGGATATTGGCGATTAACCTGATTTCTGAGGTTGTTCCATCCAGAGAACTGGTGCAGCTTGGGAAAAGTATTGGGGATGACAGATTCATGTTATGGAGGATGTTAGTCTGTGATCATTAGCAGAACAGAGAGCACAGGTAAGGTGATAGAGATGGACAAGGTAGTGTATTATGTAATAAACTAATCAGAGGCATGGCTCATGGCCTTAGTGCATAGGTTCTTCTTGGGCCCCTATGCCATCCCCACCACCTATGACAAAACAAAACCGTATATAGGCATGGTTCCTCTTCCCATTACCAAAACGTTGTATTTAAGCTTGCAGACGATGAGTGAGAACATTATGGTATGAACTCCAATGACTTGTTTTCCTACTTAGGAGCTGGCAGAGCTGGTAGAAGAGGACAGTCTACTTGGTGTCCCTCTTCTGGTGTTTGCTAACAAACAAGACTTGCTGACTGCTGCTCCTGCTGCGGACATTGCTGCCGGACTGAACCTGCACACGTACCGAGACCGCACATGGCAGATCCAAGCCTGTTCCGCACTCTCAGGAGAAGGGATCCAGGTAATGTACAACTTCCAGAAACTGCTGCAATCACTTGTTTGCTGCTATTTATTAGGTGTGTGTTAAAGTTAAAGTCACCTCTCGTTTCGGGCTGTATCAAGTTGTATCAGGCAGCCGCACATGGCCGGATTTGCATTGTGAAATCCGTAACGGGAGTCTGCCTACGTATTCCGCAGCAAATACCGCCCATAGCATGCTATGGGAAAGCGTTTTTCCTGCACACGAGCGCAAATCAATTGCGATTTTCCACTCACGGAGGAAAAATCACAGCATGCTCTACTTTAGCGTGGTTTCCACATGATGGCTTCCATTGAACTCAATGAAAGCCACCTGACCCGCGGCCCTTCTGCAATGACACTGTGAACAGGTCATGGGTACCCGTGGGAAAAGCAGGGATTTAAAAAAAAAAAAAACAACAAAAAAAACATTTTTCTGCACATGTCCGTTGCGGACCATCCATAGTACAGAAAAAAAGAAGAAAAGTCAGGTATGCACGGATGACGCCCCGACACAGCGTCTGATTCCACTTTGGGCTCCTGCTTGCAGAATCCGACCCGGGCCTGTACAGCTGGCATTACACCGGAGATCATCTTACGCTCAAGTGCCAGCTATCCATATATACAGGACACCAGGGTATATTTGCTATATGGGAGTCTAGGAAAGCTGCTTGAGAAGCTATGTGGGAGCCATAAAATAACCCAAATAGTTGATCATTCAGCTCCCCCCAAAAAAGATACAACTAAGGAACGGGTAAACAGCTTGATAGAAAAGAACATGTCGAAAAACTATATTTTCAGATTTTTGGTTAGGGGAAAACCTAACGTGCATGAACCTATTTGCGCATGAACTTGTCAAGTTTTTTTTTCACTGTTTACATTTTGCGCTACTGCTTGCGGTAAAAAAATCCCAGAAAATAGATCCTGCCCTATCTTTTCTCGCATATATAAAAAACTATATATAAAAAATCGCGGCATGTCCTATCTTTCGGTGCTCCCTCGTCTCGCCCATTGTTTTCAATGGGAAAGGAAAACTTATCACACAGCATGTGATGTGCATGTGAGTGCAATGCAAGATTTCCCATTGAAAACAATTGGAAACACTTGCCGTCCCTCCAATGCAGCTGGAAGCCGCACCAGAGGACCGCAATCCCATCGAAGTGGTGGGAGGCGGTTTTTACAGAAAAACACCTTGCATCTGCTGGTACATTGCATGTGCACAATAGCGGGGCGGGTTTCACGGCCCAATATCGTGCTCGGCCGTGTGCAGTAAACCAAAGGCCTATCTTTTCTCGTACGTAGTAATAACGCGCAAGGATCACGCTAGTTAAAATGAAACCATTGAAATCAATGGTTTGGTTTTGTCCCGTTTTGTGGCCACAAAACCTCAAGAAATCAGTCATGTGTTTAAGCCCTAAAGGGAACCTGCCATCACCCATAAGCACCATGAACTAAGTTTTGGTGCTGATAGGTCAGGTCCGGAGGAGTCCAGGGGTGTATTTTGCATACTTACTCAATTCTCTGCTTCCATTCTATCACCTGTGGAAGTTGTGGCGCTGACGGTGCGGCGGACTCATCTCTGCATGCTTTGCACACACACACACCATTATAAGGACGATGTATGAGCATGCGCACAGTCTGCAGAGACGAGTCTGCTGCACTGTTCGCGCGCCAACTTCTGCAGGTGGCGGGACCGGTAGCCAGGTAAGGGCTGCTTCACATTGGCAATGTCATGCCATGAGTCACCCTTATCACCCCGATATCGCCCTCGCAATCCTTCTGAAAACCCCTGGATGCGAGCAGTATTCACATGGAAACAGCCTCACATCCCTGCAGGGTTGAAGGAATCCCCGCCATGGCTGTCACAGCCGCAGCAGGGGATCACGATGTTCTCCCATTGTTTTCAATGGGGCCAGAACTGCTACCACCGGCACCATTGAAGACAATGGGCGATATTGCAAACATTTTTTTTTCTCACGCAGCATTGCAGGAGTGGAAACATCGCAAATGAGAAAAAAAACATTGAAAATCATTGGTTTCATAATCATACGTTTTCACTCATTCTGCATTGCGAGAAAATTGAGCGATTTTCTCGCAAGTGTGAAGGAGCCCTAAGTTTGCAAAGCACATCTCCAGACTCCATGGGACCTGTCCTATGAGCACCAGAACGTTAAGTTTATGGGCTGCATCAGATATGACAGGTTCCCTTTAAAGGCGTTTTTAGGGACTCCAGGACTGCATGGGACTGACCAATCAGCCGTCTGAAGAAGTGAATGCGCAGCGTCATATATTTCATATCAGCAATGCCTGTTATAGCAGCTCATACACTTGACTGGGATTGAGTTACTCTCAGACTATGTGATGAATGAACACAATGTGACTGGCATGAGTAGAGCAGCAGCGCTCACCTGGTCTCTTCAAACTGCTGATCGGATGCAGACCCCACAGATTGGATATTGATGACCCAGCAAGCCCCTAAAGTTGTCTTTCACATATAGCTTTCTTGTGGCACATTTTTTTTGGCCTTGAAAAAATACCATTTCATGTTTTTTTCAAACATTTTTTGGGTGACATCTATTCATACATGCACTCTTAGGACTCAGTCAGGCGAGCGCTTTTTTGCGCACCTATGCGCTTCCTGGATGTTCAAAAATCTGCGTGACAAAGCAATGGGAGCATATCACTATCCGCTGCTGTGCCTGTGGCAGCTGCAGCAGGGGATTCCTTGGATGTGAAACCCTGCGATGCGGTCACATCCAGAGGCTTCAGCTTGTTGTCAATGGGGCCGGCAGCAGCAGCAGCGGCCCCATTGACAACATACAGAGAAGTCCCTGCAGGGATGAAGGAATCCCCTGTCACAGCTGTGGCAGAGGAACGCAATGTTTTCCCATTGCTTTCAATGGGGCCAGCGCTTCATTGAATGGCAGCAGCCCCCTCATTACTGAACACTGTGACAGTGCTGCCTCCCCATGGGGATTAACGGAGCCCTCCGGGGGTTCCCTCATCTCCTGTCACCTCTGTCTTTATGCGCAACACGATCCTTATCGGCGCGTATTTAAGGCACGCATGTCCTATCTTTTGCAGGTGCAAAGATTTTGTGCCTCTAAAAAACGGACATGTGAGCACATAGGGAACCAATGGTTCCAATAGATGCGCACATAGATGCGTGCAAAAAAACACTCGTCTGACTTCGCCCATAACATGCTTTTTTATGCATTCCGAAAATGCATAAAAAAAACACAGCTAAAGCATGCAAAAACACACTAAAGAATGAAGGGGGAAAAAAACACTTTGTAGCGGATTCAATATTTCTCTCCTAGCTATCAGCAAAAATCTGGACACAGCGGTTTTTGAAAAAAATGCTGGAAAAACAACAGGAAAAATACAGCCTTTTCCCTAAAAGCACTACGTGTGAAACCACATCATTTATGGTAGAGCCCATCCTCTTCTATTGGAGGAACAGAAAGCTAAGATATCAGAGGAGACAAAGGAGCCACTACCAGTCTACTTGGCTTACTGAATGGTGGTTAGAGGACGCCTGTTCTCCTAATAAGTGGGGTCCCATCTGTCAGATTAATGGCATTTTCTAGGCATATGCCATACATGAAAAGAGTGGGAATAAGGCCTCATGTCCACGGGGAAAAGAAGAATTAAAATCCGCAGCGGATCCGCGCCCCATAGGGATGCATTGACCACCTGCGGGTAGATAAATACCCGCGGATGGTCAATAAAAGTGAATTAAAAAATTTCTGGAGCATGAAAAAAATGGACATGCTCCATTTAGGTGCGGGTCTCCTGCGGGGACGGCTCCCACAGGTTTCTATTAAAGCCTATGGAAGCCGTCCGGATCTGCAGGAGACCCGCGCCGGGCGATGCAGATCTTCCTTCCTTCGCAGCAGGATCTTCTTTCTTCGGGCCGGCACATCCGCCAGGCCGAAGAAAGAAGATCCGGCCGCGAAGAATGGAAGACCTGCACGGCCCGCAGCAGGTCAGTTTATTCTTATTTTCAGCCCTCATGTCCGCGGGGCAGGAGGGACCCGCTATGGATTCTCCATGGAGAATCCGTAGCGAGCCTGATTTTCCCCGTGGACATGAGGCCTAAGGCTGACTGCACACGCCCAGGTCGGATTCTGCGTGCAGGTTCCCGCAGTGGAATTCGACTCGGTGTCGGCCCGTTAGCCCTACGTACCTTTCCGGAAGTTTTTTCTTCTGTACTGCAGATGTGCCGCCTGGCGCACATGCGCATTACAAATGTGACCGTACTGTTGGTAGGTGATGTCGCGGATCCTGCAGCCTTTCTGCATTAACTTCAACGGAAGCCATCTGCACGGAATCCGGCTAAAAATACAGCATGCTGCGATTTTTTCCCCGCGAGCAGAAATTCACAATTGATTTTCTCTTGTGGGAATGGAAACCGGCTTTTACATTGCATGCTATGGCAGGTATTTGCTGCGGAATTCAGAAGCGGACGCCCGCTCCGGATTCCTCAATGCAAATCTGGCCGTGTGCATTGGGCCTTAGGCTTTGTTCACATTTGCATTGGAGACTCCATTTGGGGCCTCCAGCACGGATCCATCCAAAAATCCCAGATAATATAGCGCAGCATGCTGCTCAATTTCATACAGAGATTATCGGACGGCATAACTGACAACGGATGGGTCCCATTATAGCCAATGTCACATGATAGACCTGACTTTCCGTTTTTCTGTTCCTGTGACGGGAAGCGTAGTGCAGACATGAATAGACATCAATCTTTATACATGAGCAACATATATACTGGATTAAATGGTTTTCTGTGTTTTCAGGATGGAATGAACTGGATATGTAAAAACATCACTTCAAAGAAAAAATGAACTACCTGCTTCACAAGAGCAAGGCGGATAACTGAATAAGAAGCTGTGGGGGGCATGCAACTAATAAAAGTCTGACTACAGTATTCTACAGCAAATGTCTTTTGTCCGCACCCCTCATTAACATGTGCTAAAACAATGGTGGGGATCAACACTTCTCAAACACCTCGGCATCACAAGTTGTTGGGGAGGCACAAAATTTAAAATAAATTTAGATAATTTCTACAAATTTTGGCACAGATGTTGATATAGACCAGTACATAAGTGTATTATGGGCACATCTAAGCTCCCATAACCCAGACGAACGTCCCCGCAGGACCGAAGGACTACTGACCCGATGTTACAGTATCATAGGAATCTACGATGCTCTGAGTTCGGTAGTCCCACAGTCTGCTGATCCGTTCCATGGCTGCATGAATTCACCCATAATACGCCCATGTGAGACTGGCCATATGGTGAGACCCAGGCATCATGTATCTTCGGAGAGGCCCCAGTCGAAAAAGATTACGAAGCTGCAGTTTAAGGGGGTTGTCTGCCCTTTTTTCCACCTATCCTCTGGATAGGTCATCATTAGTTGACGGACAGGAGTCTGCTGCTTGGGATTTGCATCCATCAGCTGATCATCCGGCCCGCTATCCAGCACAGCGGTCAGGACGTGCGTCATCAGCGGACAGGACTGGATATGACGTCAAGACCAGCAGAGAAGCAGCCAGCAGCGCGGCTCTCCAGTTGATTTCAATGGAAGTGAAGCTTGCACCGGAACTTCTTCCTTATCGGCTTATTTTATCCAGCCCACAGTACTTGACAGCGGGCGATCAGCTGACGGACGGAGGTCCCGAGCGTCAAACTCCGTTCATCACCCACTGCTGACCTTTATGGAGGTTAGATCATCAGTGGAAAAGAAAGCAGACAACCCTTTTAAATAATCTGGTGAACTTGATTCCATACAATGAAAGACATTAACGTCATAGCAGTCAAACCTAGAAACACTTAAAGGGGCTATCTGGGGATTTACATATCTTACCGGCAGACCAGCCATTTCCGTCTGCGTTCCCACAAGGCGTCACGCAGTATTGCGGGCGTCTGGTGTTGGTGAGGGAGAGGCTGTTGGCTGATTATAAAAATTAAGCAAGTGCCTCTTTCTATCACTTCATTGGCGTTGACAGAAAGAAGGGCTTGCTTAACCCCCTTAAGGACCAGGCTGTTTTGTACCTTAAGGACCAGACACTTTTAAGGGACTTTGGCCATGTTGTAGTTTTACTTCCCTTTTTTTCCTTTAGCTACTTTAGCATTTTTTTTAACATTTCTAGTTTTTTAAAAAAATTAGTATATTTATGCTAAAGTACGGGAACGGGTTCCTCATTTCATTTCGGACATTTTGATATATAGCATGTATGGTTTTGGATTACAGGGCACTTATAGCGATGGTTTTGGTTGTGTCGGCTTTGGGTTATTTTCTTTCTTACGTATATATTGTTGTTGTATTCTGTAGCACAGCGGAAGATAGCGTGAAACCGTTTACCCGCCTACCACCAGCCACGTCATATGACGCGGTGGGCGTGTCATGTGACGTGGCCGGTGTGTCACATGACACTGCGGCGCATCACGTCGAAGCATCATGCAGGAGCGAGGACGCCGGATCCGCAGGTAAGTTTGGGGTCTCTGGGGGGCGCCGTGACGGGCTACGCCGCGGAATTCCGCGGCGGAGCCCGTCACGGCCGTGTGCAGCCGGCCTAAGAAGTGCAAGTTGTCTCCTTGTTATTGTTTCTGTGATTGACTGAAGCCCCGTGCAAACCTGTATCTCGCTGTTTCTGATGAAGTCAAACCAACGAACACGGAGAACCTGGCGTTGGCATCACATGTGAAAGGACTCCAGACGCTCAGTGGTTTGTGACAGTAAGGTCCAAATCTCCCAGCCGTACAATAATATTGGCATTACGCAGGTCTGGTAGAATCGAATCTTAGTCCTGAGTGTTATGTTCTGCCTCCGCCAGAGTTTATCTAGGGACCTCATGGCCGAGGCTGCCAGTGCTATTCTCCACAGATTATCCAGAAGCGCCCTCCCATCTGTGGAATACTTGGCTGTCAAAATCCGCATATATAAAGGCAGATTTTGATGCAGAATTGTAAATTCTGCATTTAAACACGGACATCACAGTATTCAGAGGTAATGGCGGGCGGCCCGCTATTTGTGGCCCATCTATCCCAATACATCCATGCTTTTACATGGTTAAACCAATGATTTCAATATGCATCTTGTGATCATTTATGTACCTGCGGGGGTGCTGAAGGGGAACTGAGCACTTGCTGCCAGATTCCTATGCAGATTACAACTGATCACTGGGGCTGCGATCCATAGTGATTGTGGCATCTAAGGATTCATAGGGAGGGCCATTCTTCTGTCACCCGGTGCCTAAGGGTGGAAACACATGGTGCGATGGCCCAACCATGCAACCAATAGCAGCATGAATTACTAACAAAACTGTGCAGCCATTGGTTAGCATAGTTTGGCCATGTGCGGCCAGCCAAATTGTGTGCTTCTACCCTAGTGAAGGCCCCAAGTCTGTCATCCTTGTAGTCCTATTATCTGGGAGGACTAAAAGGCCCCATACACATCAGACAAAAGTCACAAACATGTCCGCCCAGGATGAGACTGAGACCATAAGGACAAGAAAGAAAATAGAGCATGTTGCGGTTTTTTGCGTAACCAAAATGCGCACACAAAATACGCGCATGTGATGGAAGCCATTGTAATCAATGAGTTCTATTTTCTGCATGGAGTGCGCACAGATACGCCGCGTGACACAGGCCTATGGGCGGCTTCCCACGGACGTATTTTCCTGCACAATCGGCAGGGAAAGGAAGCCACTGATTTTAGTGTTTTGTTCTCATTTCCCTTTTTTTCGTGCGAACATAGGATACACTCTATTTTTGTGCACATTTGTGCGGCAAAAGTCCCCATCGAAGTCTACTGGAGGTGCGCATATTGTGAATACGCTTCTCAATTCCATGACCTCATTAAGGGCTCTTTCACACGAACGGGTTCCAAAATACGCTCGCTGCTGCGCTGAATTTTTGCACAGTGAACGAGTGTATTTTGTGCCTGCGTACAATACTGTGCGTATTTTTATCACAGGCACCGCTACCTCACCAGAAATCGCCCCGCTCTGATTACACAGCTATTAGGCCAAGCGAGGTGTCGGTGTTCGTGGGTATGCGCAGTGTTTTACGCATACCTGCGTGTACTTATGTGCGCACTTCCCATAGACCTTAATGGGGCTCTGTGGTGCGCAAAACACTGCAGGTCCTATTTTTTTGCATCTGTTAGAAATGAGGCCACAAAAAAAAAAAATGAAATCAGTGGGTTCTACTTTCTGCGTTTTGCGTGATTTTTCTGCGTGGAACGATACGTTCATCTGAAGGCGCCCCAAGTTAAAGACCCTTCTAAGGCCGCCAGCACACGGGCGGGGCGGATTCCACATGCAGAATCCAACTCTGGCAGCAGCGGCGTCTTCACACACCTGCTCTGCCGCCATCTTTTCTGTACTGCAGATGCACCCGGTGGCTCGCTGTTGCACATGCGCAATACAGATTTTTTTCCACCTCCCCCCCCCCCCCGCGCCGTCGCCGCGCGATGTTCTGGAATTTGCAGCCTGTCCGGAATGTTCACTGCTGACGGGCCGCAGGTTGAATTATTCCTCCGCGAGCAGAAATCACAATTGCTTTCCGCTCGTGTTTAGTATCGGATCTCCATTGAAAGTAATGGGTGGTATTTGCTGCAATTTCCCGGTAAGGACGCCAACTGCGGATTCTGCAGCAAATATCCGCCCGTGTGAAGGCCTTAATCAGCGCAGGGGGTGCAGGCCGGCGTGCACAAAAAGTAAGTATTATGCGCGAATACATGCAAACAAGCCTGGTTCACTGCGCAAATACATTACACTGAAATGTGCGTATTTTTGCATATGCTTGGCTGAAGCCGCTCCAAAATAGGAACTTCTGCTTGATTCAACCCAAATAACCAATCACTATGAAGCCGCCAACCCAAACAACCAATCACTGTGAATCAGCCAACCCAAATAACCAATCAGGTTGTGAATCGTGCAGAAGTGTTGTGGAATATAGATATATCCCCCCGGTCTCCCAGCAGCAGGTATCACCGCATACGCCAGCAGACTCCACAGAGGAGCGCCCGCCCGCGGCCCTGAGAACTACACTACCCACAATGCCTTGCTCCTGCGGTACGTCACACTAACGCGACCGGCGCGCGGACCACGTGTGTCGCCTCGGTGCAGAACAGGGGGACAAGATGGGGAAAGTGAGGAAGAAGCGAAAGAACACGTACAACTACAACATCAACAGGAAGAAGCTGAAGATCAGGGCGAGGAAGAAGATGGCGCCGCGGATCGCATGGTGAGGGGCTGTGTGTACAGGCGCGGGGGAGCCGGCCATCGGCCATAGCCAGACACACTGCACCATATACAGTGGGGCTCCACCGGAACGCATCGCCATTGTTTTCAATGGGACGTTTAAAGCCATGGCATGCTGTAGGATGTGGGTGGGACCGCTTGGGATCCTCTCACATGCGTGGAAATAACGGTTTCACGGAAGCGATGTGCTTTAGACTTTGGCGCTGGCCCGTGTGACTAAGCCCTGGGAGAGCGCCCCCGCTGTGGTTTTCACTACGCTGTGTGGAATTCTATGGGGGGATTCAGTAACGGCACTATGACGCAGCCCCTACATGGGAGCGTTCTCCGTCAGGGGGCGCTCACGTCCGTTAATGTAGACGCAGTGCAATACGCTGGGGGTCTGTGACAGCGGCTACAAACAGCGACGTAGTGCGAACAAAGGGATCATTCGCTGTCAGTAGTAGACAGCACTGCGGTCCGTGGGACGTTATAGACTGCGCTATTCTATACTCTGCGTATAATGGGAGCGTGTACAGCGGACAGTAAAGTGGCGTCCGATCAGCCTCTTACATTCACATTACTTTTTTTATTTGTGTGTACCCCACTTTTCTGTCCCACATAAAATCTGCTCGCCGTACGTTTTTTCTTCCGTACGTTTTCAGTATTCGTTGCTGTTTGCGCATCGGGCGTGTTGTATTTGCACACGTTATTACTATGTGTGTACAAGCTCACGGTCCTGTACATTAAAATGGCTAATTAGCCTAATAGACAATGCTGTGTAATCTGCGCAACGGAATACTTGTGCGTAAAATACACGCTGGTGAACAAGCAGATTGAAATCAGTGGGTTCTATTCACTGCGTAATGAGTGGGCAAACACGGTCGTGTGAACCCGGCCTAAGGCCAGTGTCACACTGGCGGGTCAGAAGCCCGCAGTAGAATCCGACCCTGTGCCCGTATCTATCTGTATTGTGGATGGCTGCGCCGAACCGCCATTGTACGTATGCAGTACAGATTTTTTTCTTCAAATCCTCCTCTCACCCACGCCGTCGCTAGACGATGACGCAGATGGCTGCAGCCAATCCGCAGTGTCAATTACGGTCGGACGGTTCAGTGGAAGCTGTCCGTGCGGAATCCACACAAGAACAGAGCATGCTGAGATTTTATTTCCCCAAGCGTAAATCGGATCTCTGATGTGAGCGGACGTGCGAAGGCTCTATTGTTTACAGATGCAGAATACCCCGGATCGTCCGCACGGGTGACTGGCGCGGATTCCATGATCCAAATCCGGTTGTGTGCCACCGGCCTAACTGCACATTTTGATGCAGAATCGCAGGCAGGTTTTAAGCCATTTTCCAAATCCACGTCAGAATTCCCAGCTAGCGTGCGTTCCGTGCGCTAAAGAATTCATATATAATCTGGCCTGCATGACAGCGCCCGTATTATACCTTTATGTATTTATTTACTTATGTAAAGGCAGAAACAAACGGCTGAACAACTAACATGACAGTAAATAAATACGTGCGGGTAATATTGCACTTTTTTCACGTACATTTAATTTATTTGCTAAATGTGATGTTAATGGCTGCTGTCCATCCGGCTGGGTAAAAGACACGCCGTCTATCAGCCTGAATGACATTAAATTGGCGATCCTTGCCAGACTGGGACTACGTGTCACGTGTCTGCGGATGCGCAGTGACTACAGTGCATGATTTATTGCAAAATTGTCTAAAATGAAAACTGTCTTTGTTGCCCATAGCAACCAATCACAGAGCGGCTTTCATTTTTCAAGGACAGAATGTGAAATGAAAGCTGAGCTGTGATTGGTTACTACGGGCAACATAGACAGTTTTCATTTTGACTCTATATTTCATCTGTATGGATACTTTAAGAGAGCAGAAACGGTATGACTTGTAGTCACAGACCAGTCAGAAGCCGCATGTATTACAGTCGTCCTTCCTGCTGTCGGTGGGTGACATGGCGCTGGGGGTCTGCACGGGACTTGTTGCAGCAGGCACTTCTGACGTCCGGTGATTACCCTACCCTTGTGGTGTCATGTGGGCAGTGATGGCTGCTGTGCCCCGTCTTCTTTGGCCTGTACTTGCTGCAGTAGATAGATTGTGATGTATGAACACGCCGGCATCGCTGACTTCATGTTTCTATTCCAGCGATGAACTTAGAAGAGCCTGGGATGATTCCAGGTCCGTAGCTACAAATCTGGCAGAAATGGGGCTTGCTGCGGACCCCAACAAGGCGCTCGCCGTCCGGGCAGAGACAGTAAGTATTTGGACACACGGGTTTAGTTTACATTTATGGGTGCATTTTTACCCACTTCTACCTTCTCCTTTCCCGGGTATATAGCACTCAATAAGCGCTATGTACTAAGAAGTGGAAGTGTTTCTTCTGCTACGTGACCGATAGGTGATCACTGTTGTGCAGGGTCCTAAGGTGTTTCTCCGAAAATGAGCCCTACCCTGAAAATAAGCACTAGCTAGACTACATTAAATAAATGAATACATTACCTAGCAGCTGCGGTCCAGGTCCCTCCGCTGGTCTCCGAGGTTCCGTAGCTCCACTGCATGTCCTGCACTCCTCGGCCACCGGCAGAACATCTATTGCTGGTAGTGGGGTTCATAAGTCTCGTCTCAAGGAAGCAACAGCTGATTGGTTAAGCGAGCGCTGCTCTCAACCAATCACAGCCGTCGCATTGGTTCAGCAAGAGCTGAGTTGATTGGTTGCATTGATTAGTTCAGCGAGCGCTGTTCTTAGCCAATCAATGCAGCTCTCGCTGAACCAATGCGACGGCTGTGATTGGTTGAGATCAGCGCTCGCTGAACCAATCAGAGCTGTTGCTTCCTGAATCTCGCGACCAGCAAGTGATGTGTTGGCGGCTGAGGAGTGCAGGATGCACAGCAGAGCTACGGAACTTCAGAGCCCAACAGGAAAGACCCGGACCGTGCCGGCTAGGTAAGTAAAATAAGCCATTCCCCGAAAATAAGATCTAGTGCTTCTTCTGGGGCAAAAATTAATATAAGACAGTCTTATTTTTGGGGAAACAGTAGTATTGATGTCACTGCAGGGGCTGTTTACCCTGTAATGGCCTCCTATGGATGCCCCAGCTACAGTGGAAAAGTGTGAAACAAAAAAAAGGACAGTGAATGTCCCCCAGAGGTCTTATATGATATTATGGGGGACATAGATGGTGAAAAAAATAGTTACAAAAATAAGTTAATAACATTACAGAATAAAAATATAAGAAAAACAGAAAATCACCCAAAACTGAAACCGTCGCCATATGCGCCCTGTAATCCAAAATTATACATATATGTCAAAATGTCTGAAACCAAATGAGGAACCCGTTCCCATGCTTTATTTTAGCATTAATATACTAATTTAGAAAAAAAAAGTTCAAAAAAACTTTTTTGCCCCTAATAAAACAGAAAAAAGTCAGTGTAAAAAAAATATATCAAAAAATAGCCCTATATGTCATACGGGAAAAATGTAAAAAAAAGTTTGGTATGGTGTTAGCCAGTAGAGCAATGTGTGATTGTTCTCAGTGAGAGAAACCAAGCAATCTTGTAGATATGAGACCTTTTAATGGCAAACAAAAATACATGATGTTATAGCGAGCTTTCGGAAATATCGCAAACTAGTTTCATTCCATAGCCTGTCGAAGGGGCGAGATATCCCCAAAGCTCGCTGTAAAATCATATATTTTTGTTAGCCATTACAAGGTATCATATCTACAAGATTACTGGTTTCTCTCACTGAGAACAATCACATGGGGAAAAAACGCAGCAAAAATAATTTTCGTAGGTGAAGGGAAAAAAAATAGGGCCGTAAAACCACCACGTGGGTAAAATCCCTAAAAAGTCTGGTCCTTTAGGGGTTAAAATACCAGGTAATCATATGGTACAAAATGCCTCCTGGCATCTCAGATGTGTTATCTTTAGCCAGAATGGGGAACATTAAGTATTTATGGCTTTTTTTTTTCCTAACCCATCACTTTACTTTCTCATAGGACACAAGTACTGAACCAAAATATGTGCGAAAGCCGTACGTCCTAAAAGGTGAGGCTGTGTAACGGGTCAGCCTGCTGGCCCACAGGGGGAGTAGCCATGTCTAACTGATAGCAACCATTGTGAGCGCGGCTTACACCTACTAAACTGTTATGGAGAACTGAAACCTGCGCTTTGATTGGTTCCTATCAGCACCTCTGACACTTCTGGGATAGATTGTAT
Source organism: Eleutherodactylus coqui (assembly GCF_035609145.1). Taxonomy (NCBI): domain Eukaryota; kingdom Metazoa; phylum Chordata; class Amphibia; order Anura; family Eleutherodactylidae; genus Eleutherodactylus; species Eleutherodactylus coqui. The sequence goes on from NC_089838.1 coordinate 85,261,384, forward strand.
AAAGGGGGCCCCCATATTCCTTCTGTACAGACACTTCTGATCTTCCCCTATTGAACATAATGCAGTTTGCTTGGTACATTTAAAGGGGTTCTGTCAGCAAAAAAAAATTTAAAATCTATACTCCGCTGTACCTCACCGGGCCGTTCACCAGACACCTCCTCGCCCTCCGATGTCCCTCCTGCAGGCTGTATAAGGCAGTGCAGAAGCTGGCAAAGTTCAAGCTCCGCAACTGCCTCGACCACTGCCGGGCGGAAAGTACAGTGGTCGAGGCAGTTGCGGAGCTTGAACTTTGCCAGCTTCTGCACTGCCTTATACAGCCTGCAGGAGGGACATCGGAGGACGAGCAGGTGTTTGGTGAACGGTCCGGTGAGGTTCAGTGGAGGATAGAACTTTTATTTGTTGACAGAACCCCTTTAAAGGAGTATTTCTGGACTTATTAAAACTTTCTTTATTGGAGACAGACGGGGACATGCTGCTAGGACCCCCACCAGTCAGCTGGTTCCCGTGGACAGCACATTGCTATTGCGGGTGCAGCTCCCTCTGACTTCAATGGGCGCTGGGCTGCTGCACTACGGTCAGAGCAGCCCTGGGGAGCTGAGAGGCGGCTCCCTGCTGATCCCCTATTTTAATTTTAAATGGTCCTGGAATGCATCTTTTAGTCTACTTGCACACGTACGATATTTCTGTCCAGTAGCACCCGTTGACTTGAATGATTGTACGCACATGCGTTTTTTTTCTCCTTGGATGAATAGTCTGAATAAAATAAAAATAGCAACATGTGGTATTTTCAGACAGTAGCGCCGGTCAGTGGGCTGTGGTCATCACACGGGCGGCCGAGGTCCTCAGACACCCCATCCGTGTGAAGTAGCCTGAAAGGGGGTGGGGGGAAATCTGTTAAGCTTTACTTCTGGGCTTGAAAGTAGCCGACCCACAGAGTCTGGGAAGGTAGGTACAAGGACATAGATTTACATGGTTGAGAAAAATCATACAAGTTCTGTGTTTGCATGACGCCCAAAACTTGTGCATTGTGTATTAACCCCTTGTTTCTATCTCACTGTGTATTATCTTTCAGCAAAATAGCAGTAAACCTGTCCATTATTTCATATGGGCAAGTTAAAAATCACATCACATCACACTCACTTGAAACATGCGAGTGTGATGCGAATTTAAATTTTTTTTGTATTGAAACGTGATTTGAGGAGTGAGCAGGGGGGGGGTGTGTGTGACGATTATCGCACATTTATTTGTTTGCACGGTAATCGTCCCATGTAAATGGGGCGTAAGGCCTCAATCACACCTGTAAGTGAGACATGGAGGAACACTAGAGTGGTTTGTGGAAGGCGATATCTGGTTACCGCACCGTGATTGTGGAAGCTCACGTTTACCTTTCTTTCAGAGCTGAAAGCTGCCGCCAGCCTGCCATCCAAGCACACCATGGGCATTTCATCTGACATGGTCTTTTATGTTCGTCACATGGTGGAAAATTATGGTGAAGACTACAAGGTATTAGACTATAATACTCTAGACTTAACTGGTTTCTGAAGTTGTATAAGACTCGTTTTCCTTATGTCTTCCACCCATATTGATCTTACACCAATGGCTGGAGCGTGGAGCGTCTGCCCTAGCTCTATGTGGCCAGGAGAGCTCCTCTGGCGTTCCACTTTCCCATCTAGTATAGGCTTTAATAGGCATATACAGAATTTTGAATTGGGGGGAGTGTTCTTAAGGCACCCAGCTACCCTGGAAAGCCATTGACACCTTACGATCTTTTGGGGATGGGGCCAAGGTGTGATTGAGCTTCCTCCCTGTTAGCTGCAAGCGGATGGTGCTATTTGTATTGCTATTATCAATAGTAAAAGCCCCCCCCCCCAACCCCTTTAAGTAGGAGGAGGTCCCCCCCAACAGAGCAGTTGCATCTCTCCTGCAGCGCCTCCCTGTGGAGGTATAGACTTGTTACAGATGTAGCATACACTGTGTTTGCTGTCATGTGGCACTTTCCACATAACGAAGCTTAAAGGGGTTGTCCCGTGCCGTAACGGGGTTTTTTTTTTTCAACCCTCCCCCCCCCCCCCCCCGTTCGGCGCGAGACAACCCCGATGCAGGGACTTAAAAAAAAAAAACGCACAGCGCTTACCTGAATCCCCGCGCTCCGGTGACTTCTTACTTACCGGTTGAAGATGGCCGCCGGGATCTTCTCCCTCGGTGGACCGCAGGGCTTCTGTGCGGTCCATTGCCGATTCCAGCCTCCTGATTGGCTGGAATCGGCACGGGGCGGAGCTACACGGAGCCGGCATCCTGCACGAGCGGCCCCATTGAGAAAAGAAGAAGACTGGGACTGCGCAAGCGCGGCTAATTTTGCCATTAGATGCCGAAAATTAGTCGGCTCCATGGAAACGAGGACGCCAGCAACGGAGCAGGTAAGTGAAAAACTTCTTATAACTTCTGTATGGCTCATAATTAATGCACAATGTACATTACAAAGTGCATTAATATGGCCATACAGAAGTGTATAGACCCACTTGCTGCCTCGGGACAACCCCTTTAACTTGCATCTTGTGTTGTATGTTCCTGCAGTCTTAGCTGCAGCGGTATGGGACCTGTGCATTTGGGCAGCGAAGCATGCATGCAGATGTAGTAACTGGTCTTCTTTCACCAGGCGATGGCGCGGGATGACCAAAACTACTACCAGGATACCCCAAAACAAATCCAGCGGAAGGTAGACCTGTACCGGCGGCACCACCCAGATGAGTACAAAGCTCTGATCACATCCAGAACGAAGCAGTGAGACCGTGAGCCCTTACCGGGGTGGGGGAGGCCCAGATTCCACCAACACCGGTCCCTGGCACATTCAGGAGCTCCGGTTCAACAGTATATGGAACTATAAAGACTTAAACTGACCCAGGACCGAGGTGTGCAGCCCAGAAACGGACACAAGACCGGGGTATTATCTTACAAATTTTATGTAACATTAAATAATCAAAACCCAGAAGAATTTATTCCCGCCGATTAAATAAAAAAGTGTCTTTATGAAATAAGTTATCACACGTAGTAGCGGGGACCCGCCCCACTATTGTGCCCGCCGCCATCCCGTTATTACACACATGCCGGTCCTGGCTCTGATCGCTCTCGGTGGTCTTCAGTGAAGGCACTTTCTTGCCGCTGTCCTTTTAGGCACTTATCTTTCTCACGAGGCATTCTTACAGGGGGCATCTGGGAGAGGATGTGACTTCTCCTCCACTTCCTTTATGTTATGTAAGCTTTCCTCCAGCATAGATCTCACAGTCTGTAAAGGCGTGCTGCTTCCATACCCATCACACACGGCACTCGTGCCCAGCAGCGTCATCTCTCTTAGTCCTTGAACTCTATGCAGCGATAGCTCAGAGTAAATGTCTGAGACGGCAAGCGCAGACTTGCAATCCTAAAGAGAAAGAAACTATTAGTGGATACCGCCATTCAACCTTTATATGAAGTGCAAGGACTAAAATGGCTAGCCCTAGAGTAGGCTGACAGATCAGCTGGATTAAGTTAGGGGATGTTGCAGTACCAGGCACAACCACCGACAGCGCTGTATTTGGATAAACATGGGAGGGAATGGACCTGCTAAACTACTCGCTAATAGCCAATGGTTTATAAAAGCTATGTGCATGTGAATGAACTAGTTAAAATGAATGTGTTCTATTCAATGCATATGGTATGTGTGAATATGGCCTTAGTAGTGCAGGCTTGTTTTATTTACTTCACCTGATCTGCAGCACACTTTACCACGATCAGATGAGGACAGACCATTCGTTTTTAAAGAGACGGTCACCATCTTTTTCTAGCCCTCACTAAGAGCACCATAAGCTAGTGCCTGTCACTCTGATATGTCTGCTGTGTGTATCTTTGCAGTAGTTTTGGAGAAACCTGCCTTTAATTAGTAGCAGCCAGACACAGAACTAGTCCGGCATATTCATGAGTTGCAGGATAGCCACACTCGGCTCACCCTCCAGCCAATGATTAATAAGCAGACAGCAGTCAGTCAGTGGCTGGAGGGTGCAGCTAGTCTGCAGCTCATGAATATCCAGGACTACTTTTAGGTAGTCCTCTATGCTTCTGCAGCTACTGATAAACTATAATATTCTCCCCAACTACTGCACAGATCCACACAGCAGACATATCGATCTGACTCTACCTTGTGCTGCAATAAGAGGGGTGAAAAAAGACGGTGACGGAGTTTCTACAGCCTGGATCACCCCTTCCGAGTGCTTTCACCTGCGCCGTGGACATTTCTGTATCTGTGTTATACCTGTATTCCACATCTATTAAAATCTGCATCGTTATAACAAAACGACTAAATTAAATGATGCAGAATTGAGGACGTCTTGTGGATTTCTAGCAGACAGGAGATGCGATTCCACACTTAAAAGACTGCAGAAAAAATAATTCTGTAGCTCTCATTCTGCCATTAAACACGCAACAAAATCTGTGCTTTCACACGGACAGATATTCCACGCCAATGTTGTAGAATATGCTATCCCGGAACTCCGTACTTCTCAGATTTTGATGCAGAATTCTGCTATTCCCAGTCCGCAGCAATGCGGATTTTGATGCTGAATATGCAGCAGGAATGCAAACTACACAACCTTCTTGCGGAATGACTTTGCCCATGTGAACGCACCCTTAGGAACCAGTCAACAATATTAGGAGCAGGGTATCTGGTCCCTGGGCTTACTACTATGTTGGACCCCATTATATACAAGAACTCCACCGGCCCTCTGAAGGGGTCCTGTGTGATGTGCCTCCAGGACTTCAGCTGCAGGTCTTTAAGTTGTAAGTGGAGCCTCCAGGGAGTAACCTGTCCTCCCAGCACATCCCCCAGGTCTGGGGAAACTGGAGGCCAAATCACCACCTTCAGCTCTTTGTCATGTAGGTCACCCTGTTCCTGAACCATCGGGAAGCCTTCCAAGAAGGGTGGAGCTGTTGTCACTTCATATTAACGCCCAGTGTTTTGGGAAGGGACATCAACAAGGTCCTATACATGTGATTGTCAGGGGTTCACATAATTTGGCCATATGATGTATGTTACTAAACCTGTCTTTACATGGTGACAAATCCAGCAAAATCACATCCCACCAGAACACTCTGGGCCAGTTCATCTGTTTCTCTGTTACCTGCTTGTTTGCCAGCACCAGCAGTGGCAGTCGTGGTGCCTCCTCCAGAAGTCTATGTAATTCATGTCTTGCCAGCTGCAAGCGGATGTCATCTGTGGAGTCCACGACGAAGACCATAATGTGCGTCTTCTTCAGATACTGCGTCCAGTATGTGCGAAGGTTCTGGCTGCCTCCCACTAAATAACAGGACATTATTATATACTCAGCGACATTGGCTTTCAGCATCACTGTGTCAATATTTAAAAGGCTGAAAACATGGAAAAATATTAATTTTAAAGTGTTGTATATTTGGCATCAATTTCTCTAAAGTTGATCCTTAGAGGAGCCCAAGTACTAGAGGTATATGATTGGCTCTGACTTCCTGATCGATACACATCCTAGAATATAAGACAAGCCACTTTAAAGGCCCACTCCAACAAAAACACTTTAGTCCATCACTCTCCCCTGCTGTCTCTTCCTTCACACTGTGCCATCTAACCCATGATGCATTAGCACAGCAGCACAAGCCAGCTAGAGCCAGTACCATTTCTGCCTGCTGGAAGGATCCTCTGTATTCTCTTCAATGAACTACAGAACATAAGTATACGGACAAAAGGCTGGATTGCCATCTTCATTATAACTGTCTGACAAGAGCCTTTAATCTTCATTAAAAACTGTGATAGGCATTTATCCCCTCCCCCCTTCCTTTTTGAAGAACTTGGTTGGTACAGTTCATACAGTTTCATCATACAGTCATTTTCAGTAACTGAATTATTGACTCCTGGAGAGAACAGAGACAAGTAACTCCCAGGCGATGACGATGAGATCACATGACCCACCTGAAGAAAAGGAATAACTAAACCAGGTAATACTAGCTAACAGGTGTTGCGATTTTCAGCCACCTGCATCATGGCTGAAAAATCATAACGAAAGAAAGGCGCAGCTAAATCTCGTGTTCTCTCGCCCATTCACACTGCCAGGTGCGTCATATATATGCGGCAGCCCGGAATTACATCAGCCAGGAGGAGAGAGTTTAGCGATGAGTTTAGCTTTAACCCAGGAGCGATAATTGCTTACTGAATGGAGGTGGTGGGTGCTGGACGTCTCTCCTGGCCATCTACCTCCCTTCAGAGAAAACAGGCAATCATTCATAGATAAGTGATTGCCTACTTACACAGGCCCATAGTGGTTTGGTTTTTATGCCTGCGTAAAGGCCCATTTACATGTAAAGATAATCTTTCAAACAGCGATTGAAAGATTTAGTGATCTATTTGCATAAAGGGTTAATGGCCATTAACACTTTATCATCTTCATTTGCATGTAAAAGGGCCTCCAGAAGCTGTTTACAGAGCCCAGCGTGTGATTAATCACAACCCCAGCTGTGTGCACAGCTACATTGTTCTCCTTGGGGCTGCAGCAGATTACAATGTTATCTGCCAACTCCCGTGGAGATAACAGCATTAGTCTGCTGGTCTACTGAAAGATAAATATGTTTGCTTTACCTCTCAGTAGCTGAACAATGGACTTTAAGTTCGCCCTAAAAATCATTCTTCAAACAAAAAGTGGCGGAGGGCAGCATTTACATGTAAAGATTATTGCTTATTTTCGGTCGTTTGAACGAATTTTGAGTGACAATTGTTACTTGTAAATGAACAGCGAACGATATGCAAATGAGTTATTGTACAATCGTTGGTTGCTTCTACACAGATTACAATAATGATAATTATCATTCAGTTTCACACAATCCGATGATTAAATTAACAATACCGTCCAATATAAAGGGGTCCCTGCCCTGGGCTATTAGTAACAATGTAATAAAATACCAGAGCGGCCCTTTAATGTAACAGTTTACTAGTTTCTTGTCAAATCATGTGATCACCAGAAAGGTCAACCCAACCACTATGCTTCATGCAAAAACATGGATTTAAAATAAACTGCCTGCTAATAAGAGGATTATTACGCCACGAGTCCATATAGCGGATTAGTTTAGTGTGAATGGGATTTCACAGAATGAAACAGCAGAAAAATATGTGCTCCGATTTCTCACGCCAACCTTCAGCAACCAAGAGCCACATCCAGCATGGCAGGCAGGACGGGGCAAGCTACATCCAGCATGGCAGGCAGGACGGGGCAAGCTACATCCAGCATGGCAGGCATGACGGGGCAAGCTACATCCAGCATGGCTGGCAGGACGGGGCGAGCTACATCCAGCATGGCTGGCAGGACGGGGCGAGCTACATCCAGCATGGCTGGCAGGACAGGGTGATCACCTGATTTGTGAGGGACTGGCAATATAGAACACAGCTATATATCTGGACGTGTAAGTAGAACACTCACCTTCTAACAGTTCAATCCTCAATCCCTGGCTGAGAATCTGAGCTGTGTTGAAGCCGTGGGTCGGGGCTGAGCTGGACTTGGTGGTGTTGGTGCTTATAGCATGGATGATACTGCTTTTACCTGCTCCATCCAAGCCAAGTACTAAAATCTGCCGGTCCAAATAGTTGTCCTGAGAAAACAGAAAAGAAGCAGTGAAGGCCCGAGGGTGGACCGCAAGATACCAGAGGTCTCCCCTGCAGGATGAAAGGACATATCATGAATTTCCAAGATGGCGCAGAGCAGAACACCCAAACTTCCTTAATAAAGATCTTATTGGCTGTACTGTAACTTTAGGTAAAAGAAAGTCATCACACTTATAAGAAGTTGGTTTGTTTTGGATCATCCAGGTAGGTTGAGTAGGTAGGGGATATGGTTTAAAACACACACAAAAAAAACTGGCTTCAGGAAACGGGGTGCTCAAGCTCATTCAAGTCTTCAGCACCCATCTTCATGCCCAGCTTTAGACTAAAAAAAAAACAAAAAAACAAAACAGTTTAAGGGTTCTTTCCCATGAGTGTATATTAGCTGGCATTTTCACGGACGGCCGATATACGTTATCATCTCAGGCGTAGAAGCTCGTGTAAGGGTGCACAAATCTAACATTTGTGCGCCCCTTCACAAGGCATGGGCCAGGGTCAACATGCCACCGTCCTTTTCCCCTCGTAGGCTCACCTCCCGGCTTGTTCTTTGCAATGGCCGGGGACGGAGCTAAGCACCAGCCCGTCCCGCCTCCTCCCATTGATTGCTATGGACAAGGGGCGGGAGCTTAGCTCCGTCCCACTGCTTGTCCGCAGCCAGCAATGGGAGGAGGCGGGACAGAACGGCGCTTAGCTCTGCCCCATTGCAAAGAGCCAGCAGGGAGGAGAGCAGAGAGAGGGAGCTTAGCAGCCACGCTGCTAAACTCCCTCCCACCTGCGGCTGCTGCCATGGGCTTCCATAGGAGCCCATGCAGCAGACAATGTATTCAGGCCCCAAAGATAGTTTCAGGACTATCTTTTGGGCCCGACGTAAAAAAAACGCCCGGCGATATATTGGCCGTCCGGGCACTTTTAGGTCTCAGGAATACGGCTATATGGTCTGATGCACTGGAATCCAATGCAACAGATCACAGCGTATATCGTCCGGCCGTGTAAACGGCGGGCCGATATACACTCGTGGGAAAGAGCCCTGAAGCTGTGATTTTGTGCCAGCAGAAGGCCAAAGAGCCTATTTTGCCAAGCCTACTAAGCCCGTGTGTTCACAGGAGAATCGTTTCACTCCGATCCTCTACCAGTGGAGCCATTTTGCAGCCGACTGCCCACCTTGCTTACCACCATTTTGCTTATAAAGCATTTTGCCTACTGGAGTGCATGGAGTTTCTTCATCGAGGCTCTCCATTCTTCTTTGGAAAGATATATAGTTCTTTTATTAGCCAGTCTCCAGACATTGGGTTCTTCATGACTAGGTTGCATGCTTGCCAAGCCTTCCACAACCCTACTGTGGCCCTTCCGGCAGGGCTTGGCCTTCTCAGAGCCCTGCAAGCCGCTCTTAGCATGGTGGCACCGTGGAGACCGGGTGCAGTCTTGGAGCTGGTACTTGTTGGCTCTTCACCACTTTCCAGTATCCCCATCTGGAGGACCATATCGTTGTCAGATCTCCGATCACATGGTTATAGAAGCCCTACAACCGGCTCATGATGTGGCCTATACCTTCATGTCCACAGCAGCTGAGGCCATGTTGTCCAAGACCAGACCTCGTCTTTACAAAGCACCATTTCCTGGCTTTTGACAATTTATTGATATTGTCCTACTGTCTCCTTCTGATGGTGTTGGTTTTCCCTCAGACTTCACCTGCTTTGGACCCAGCTCTGACATATTAACCCTCCTCCCAACCATCGCTGATCGGCAGTAAGGCACATCTGCATGGATGCTGCCAGCAACTGAATGACAAAATCCATAGAGGAGTTTAAAAGGGGACTTGATGTCTTTCTGGAGCGGAAGGATATAATAAGTCATAAATCTTAGGTTAATTGTTAATCCGGGTATACAGGCAGGTAGGAACTATTAGGGGTTGATCCAGGGATTAGTCTGATTGCCATTAGGAAGTCGGGAAGGAATTTACACCAAAAGGGCTAATTGGCTTCTACCCCTTGGGGTTTTTTGCCTTCCTCTGGATCAACAAGGCGGTTAAAAAGGCTGGACTAGATGGACATTGTCTTCATTTGGCCTTACATACTATGCTACTATGACAAATGAGAATTAATTTGCCGTTCAGTTTGGCTCGTGTGAACAGGCAGTCATCCATCTATGAATGACTGCCTGTTTATGGTGTACGGAGCGGATGGGCTGGGATGATCTCTGACCTGCTCCATCTCCATTTACTAGCAATGATCATTCCTGGGTAAGAGCACAAGAACGATCATCACCGGGACGACCTGTTGGGCTTAACCCCCCCCCCTCACCGTTGGCTCGTTCACTTTTCATTCAGGGTGTAACCAGCGCTCGTTCAGTTATCATTCACGGTGTAACCAGCGCTCGTTCAGTTATCATTCACGGTGTAACCAGCGCTCGTTCAGTTATCATTCACGGTGTAACCAGCGCTCGCTCAGTTGTCACTCAGGGTGTAACCAGCGCTCGCTCAGTTATCATTCAGGGTGTAACCAGCGCTCGTTCAGTTAGCATTCAGGGTGTAACCAGCGCTCGTTCAGTTAGCATTCAGGGTGTAACCAGCGCTCGTTCAGTTATCATTCAGGGTGTAACCAGCGCTCGCTCAGTTATCATTCACGGTGTAACCAGCGCTCGCTCAGTTGTCACTCAGGGTGTAACCAGCGCTCGTTCAGTTCTTCTCAGTCACTTATACAGCCAACGTTACAGACTGAACGATTCTCGTTTGAACGAGCCAACGATATATCTGCTGTATAAACAGGCTGCCGAGAGCGAATGAAGTCATGATGATGTCACTTGTTCAAACAATGAAGCGGCTCGTCTAATACAGCCCTAATGGCCCTTTAACATGGGCTGAGATGCTCACGATTCTCGTTTGGAACAAGCCGATGACGTCATCAGCATTCTCGTTAAGAATCGTGCTGTTCTTGTTCACTTCTCATTCAGGCTTTCACGTTCCTATATGCTATCTTGTCACCTGAGGGAGGGCACCCTTATTTGCACATTCCTATAGGCTCAGTTTGCTTCACCTATACACTATGCCCCAAGGCTTTAGATAACACTGGTTTTCGTTACTTATCCTTCTGCTAGAGCCTCTACCTACACTGGGAGATAATCGGGTCCTCCCTAGGGTCTTACTATGTTTGCTACATACACATACAAGGTAATTTCTTGGTTGTCACCTCTGACCAGCAGGGGGTGATGTTTTCTCTCCCATGCCCTCCTGTGTGCCAATACACTCTCACATTGGGTACACTATACGTTCTCTACTATTCTGCGGGCCCCTTTCTGTAAACCCAGACAGGTGCTGGCGGTCTGCAGAGTTACTTATTTCAGCGGAGAGGAGGAGAACGAGGAACCTTTCACACGGCAAGATAAATTAGGAAAATGCAACCAGCAGCGCCGTAGCGGTCGCTAGACATGCATCTAAACGGAATAGTCGTGTACTTCTGATGGTTCATGCCACGGTAGCCGCCTCTAGTTAACCCTTCTGTCACTGCTTTATAGTCAGAATACTGTACGACACCTGTTACGCCAAATGAGCGGCAGACGAACGATGATCTTTAGGTCCAGATGAAAGACCTGATTAGCGACGATCTAACGACTAACAAATGTCGTGCCAACCGCTGGATCTCACGATTACATGGCAATCGCGGTGGGTAAAAAGGCCAATTTAGCGGCAGTTCATCTCCCAGCGGGAGCCGCCATGCACACGTCAGATACATGGCGGGATCAGCCTTTGTGACAGCGGCGCTGGTTCCATCCTCCATGCAGAGAGCTGATTGGGGGGGGGGGGGGGTGAGGGGGGTCACAAGCCATCAGAAGCCTCCCTGGCACTGGACTCCTGTAGCACTGTGAAGTGCTATATGTGCAGGTATAGTGACCATGGTACATTGGCAGTCAATAAAGGGTAAGGCTGCCTGCAGACGGCCGGGTCGGATCCGGCAGCGAGAATTCTCGCCGCGGGACCCAGCCCGAGCGCCTACAGAGAGCAGCGTGTACTCACCCGCGCCCCGCAGCTCCAGATCTTTCATGTGCCGGCTGCCGGCGCATGCGCAGACCGGAGCCGGCGGCCGGTGAGTGACGTTTCTGTGCGGGGCACGAAATAGAGCATGCCGCGGTTTGTTTGCCGCGCGAGATTTCGCACGGACAAACCGCAGCCGTCTGCCTAGGATTGCGTTTGCTAACGCAATCCTATGGCAGCTTCCAAGGGCGGAAATTCTGCGGGAAATCCCACTGTGGAATTTCCGCCCATCTGCAGGCGGCCTTAGAGGGGATTTTCTAGGCAGCGCTGGCTGTCCGTACCGGGATACGCTGGAGTCGAAGTGCTGCTCCGACCCTTGTGTCATGGCCGCTGCTTGTAACTGCAGGCACAGCTCTCACTGAAATCCATGGGATCTCAGCCTGCAGTTACAAGCACCGGCCACTACACAGGGTCGGAGCAGCACTTCCGTCCTGACTCTCGTGTATCCGGCTGTGTCAGCGGGCGCTGCCTGGAAAACCTCTTTAACGTCCAATGAAATGGACTCCAGTGTGTTTAGTATAAAGAAATTAGATTGTGGGCCCCGCCGGGATCAGTCAGTGATGACAACCGATGTACTGCGCTGCAAGATCTGTTGCCACTATATAAGGAGCGGGGAAGATTTAGAAGGTTGGCGTAGCACGCAATTACTTTATGATGAGTGTGGCAGTGGGGGGGGCTAAACGATCCTGAGAATAAAGGGGCGTTACGTCACCCTTAGTTTTCCCTGCACTGCGGTCACCCACAACGCAGAAAGCTGCAGCGAAATTCACGTGAATGTGACCAGAAGTGGCGCTGTGCAGGGATAACCTAGGAGGCGATGCAGCAGTAGATCAACGCGGTGGCCCCTACATGCTCCACATGGGGGTCTGTCCCACCAGTCCGGTAGTTATGGCGTCTCCTGCTCACATGGGCATCACCCAAGGCGGAACCACCCAGGTAACAGCGGGCCTGGAGAAATCGGAACATACGGTGGGGCCTCCGAGAGCGTCAGAGTAGGACAGTCGGCCGACGCCTCCTCGGTGTGGGTTTATACGGGCGAGTGAGACATCGGTCTGAGAAAATCAAAGCAATATGGCACCCGGAAGAGTATTTACACGGGCGTCCCGCGTGCGTTGTAAGAGACAAAAAAAAAAATCATACATGGAAAGAACACAAAAGTCGTCAATAAGATAATTTTTTTTGTTCACACCAAGAGTGCGAGGATGAAAAGTCGCGGCATTTTGGTGATTCTGTTTAGAAATCGCCTGTTTCCTAGGGCGATAAAACCAACCCACTCACACAGAAGGGCGCCGTCGCACGGGCGAGAAAGTCACGTGACACCACAAATACCAACCCCATTCTTTTCAATGGGATCATTCACATTAGCGATGTTTCCTGCATGACTCTGCGATACGGGAAACACATTGCGGCGCGTTCTGTCTAGCTGCAGTATCGCCCAGTGCTCTCAATGCAGCAGCACCCGCCGCACATAAAGCAATGGGAGACCTCCGGAATCCTCTGCCGCGGCAGTCATGGCGGAGGCTCCCCTCATCCCTCAGCGACGTCAGGCTGTTTTCACATGAAACCGCCGCGGGGCTTTCCCATGGATGTCGAGGGCGGTACTGGCCGTGATTCATGGCTCGATAGCGCCCTGCCAGTGTGAGAGCCTTTAGAGTTCCTTCACACTGGTGACTGCGATGACGCCGCGAGAAAATTTGCATTTTGTGCAGGTGATTTTTGAGTGTCAGCGATGGCGCCCGCGATTTTATCACGCAAAAAAAATCAATGGGATTTTCGAATGTTCAAAACGCATCGCACGAAAAATGGCAAGTTCGTGTGTTGTAATAAACAGGAGGCTCCACGGGGAAACACGGGCTAGGGGGAAGAACGAAAGAGAAAAAAAACGCAAAACGCAAAAAGATGGGAGAAGCTGCGATTTGTTTTTCACTTCTCATTGCATAAGTGGAAACAGCGCAAATGCGAAGAAAACCATTGAAAATCACTGTTTGATAATTCTGTGTTATTGCGCTATTTTATCGCCCGTGTGAAGACATCCTCCGTACGATGTTCATGCCAGGGTGATGCGTTTTTGTATTTCACTGTTACAGCGATGGGTTTTTCATCACGTCGCAGAAAAAAAAAAGAAGATATATAGTTGAGGTTTACAAGTGCGACCGGTCCGAGGGTCTCAGACCTATATTGCACTCGTCTGTGGAAATACGGACGAAACCCGCAGGTTTTTTTTTCTGCAACTGTGATGGATTTTGCAGAAAAATGCATCAAGGATGTGGGATTTTTTTCCCCATGCATGTTAAAAAAAAAAAGTATGACATGCAAGTGTGATACGATTTTTTTTTTACTCCTCTAGGACAGGGACAATTCTTGAGCAGAACAACCCAAAAATTCCACATGCCGCTATTTTTCTATCTTGCACTGTCACAGTAAAAAAGATTTAAAAGCCCCCCCCCCCCCCCCCCCCGTAATACACCCAATGGCTTCTTTTCACTTGCAATTTCTGGACAAGCCGCATGAAGATCGCCCGTGTGAACACAGCCTCATGCACACGGTTCTGTGACTGCCAGGAGGAGTTATCCGAGGACACATCCTGCTGCTAATCACAGGAATTCCCGGACTGCAGGAGCCTGGGCGCCCCGCACACAGCACCCCCTGCAGCCGCTCACCTGCTCGCCCAGCGGCCGGTACTCCAGCTCATAGCCCGTCCGCCGCCACTTCCTCTTGCCGGGCACATACCGGCTCCAGGCGATGAACAGCACCGAGCCCAGCGCCGCCACCGCCGCCCCGATCACCATGGACAGCGTCCTGAGAGCGGCCATCTACCTCCGACCACCAGCGGCTCATCTACCGGGATCCCTGCGTGACGTCAGCGCTGTGGCCACGCCTGTCCCCTGCTCAGCGCTGAGACCACGCCTCTCCAGCTGACTACGTCAGCGAAGCTGTGAGAGCGGCGACTGCTGCTATGCGCATGCGTGAGGCAATGCTCCCTACACTGCGCTCATAAGATCGCTGCTTGTTGATGGTGAATAGCAAAATATAACCCCTATAGCCTATTCTTTTCGCTTTTACATCGTTAGGTTTCATTCCATTTTTATTTTTTCCTTGTGTTTTGTGGGATGACTTGTATGTTTTACCGATCCCACCATATAATGGATTCATTTTTGTAAATTAAAAAAAAAGTTAAATAGCCTGAAATTCCACCTGTGTTTTACAAGGCTCATCATACAGTAGAGATTAATGGTTACCTTTATTCTGCAGGTCAATATGATTACGTGATACCAAATTTATGTAGTTTTCTTTTTTTTTTTTAAGGTTACTACTTTTCAAGAATAAAAATGCTTCCAAGAACCGGATGGTTTTTATTTTTCCACCAACAGAGATGTGTTAGGTGTTGAATTGTATGGGATAAGTTGTAGTTTTGGTTGGTACCATTTTAGGGTAAATGTAACTTTTTATACATATATATATATATAATAGTGTGCGCCACTGGCACTATGGGAGACCTTATTACCAATCGGGCCACTGTGGGGTTCACTTTTACTGTACAGTCTTACAATTAGAATTGGCCCTTTGAAGGCAACCATGAAGGCTCAGTCACACGGGCGCATCGGCACCCGTACACCGGCGCTGGTGTGCCCGTGTGACTGACAGTTAGAAGACGTCCGTCTCTCTCCAGCGCTGATCATAGAACACATGACCGGCAATGAAGCCGGTCACATGTTCTTTCTCCCGGCGTTGCAGAGAGACGGCCGTCTTCAGGTACGTCCGTCTGCTGGCTGCAGTAGCGCGGGTGCCGATGTGCCCGTGTGAATGAGCCCTAAGGCTGATATGGCCCTTGGTGAAAATGAGTTTGACACCCCTGCTCTAGGAGATAGAAGAAGATGGAAATATTACCTCAGCAGCACCACCTATTGGATGGAAACATTCTTACAATCTCTTACTGAGAACAATCACACTTTACTGGCTAAAACCATACCAAACCTTTTTTTCACATATCCACTCACAGTAATAGTGATCAGTAGCGATCTCTTCATAGTAATAGTGCCCCTCAGTGTCCCCCTCACAGTAATCATGCCCCTCCTTAATCCCTTCACAACAATAGTGTATCTCTAAATAACACACCAACTCTATACAGTGATAGTCATTACAGTGCTGTTACCCCCAGTGATCACAGGTGGCATCATCTCTGATTAGTGTTGTTCTCGCTACCTTTTCTTTTCTATCTAAGCCCAGACCATCATGATGATTTCTCCTGGTCACAATTTATCTCAGCAGAATTTGACACACAGAAGTATTTGGCTCTCCAGAAAGTTGTGGAGAATGACAGTAACAGGGCTACGATCCTGCAGGACTTCGAGATAGGAACAGACAGGTACTGGCCAATCAACCAGACATTGCGGTTATTGGCAAGGACCAGGAGACAGCGGTGGTGATAGATGTAGCGATACCGAGCGAGGGCAACATCAGGAAGAAGAAGTATGAGAAGCTGGAGAAATACCATGACCTGAAAGAAGAACTAGAGACAATGTGGAAAGTGGAAACCAATGTAGTTCCTCCCAGTGGTGGTAGGAGCACTTGGGGCTGTAACTCCCAAGCTGGGGAATTGGCTCCAACAAATCCCAGGAACCACATCCAAGTACACTACCCAGCAGAGTGTAATACTAGGAGCAGCCAAGATTCTGTATAGAACCCTCCAACTCCCAGGCCTCTGGTGGAGGACCCAAGGCAGACCGGACCACCCACAGGAGTGAGAAAAATAATTTATCTACAGGACAGTAAAAGAAACGTCAGTCTTGGAATATGGCGAGAGAAAACAATTTAAAAAAGGCTTTTCATTGGTAAAAATAAAAACTATTAATTGGTATGACCTAAATGGTGGTATTAAAAAGTACAACTAGTGCAACAAAAAAGCCACTATATGGTTGTGTCGATAGAAAAATAAAACAAGTTATGGCTCTTGTAAGGTGGGGCTACGAAACACAAAGACTGGCTGCAATGCAAAGTGGTTAAATAAAACATATGCGGCAATTCAAGAATAATCCCGCATTCACATAGATTTGCAGTTAGGACTAGTTTGTAGCCTGTTAGGAGCTGTACAGCGACGTGCCAGAACCTGGCTGGCTGCTTCTGCAGAGAACAGTATTCCCGGGCCGGCCCTCCTCAGTGTGCTGGCCGGTAGGACAACAGGGCTGTTTCCTTACAGGAAGGGAGATAAGCAACACTATTCTATTGTAACTACGCTAGATTGTTTTGGGAGCTATTGATAGAACGTTTGCAAATTCAGAAGCCTGAAGAACTGAGGAAGGGTCATGTGTTGCAAAACCTAAAATGTAGCCATAGTACCATCATGTAAAATCAGCCTTGGACTAGGATGGCAAAACAACTGAAAGTTACCGCAGAGCAGTTTCTCAGGAATTTTGCTGATAGAGTGAACATTAAAAAACCGTGTCCCAGCCCCCCTTCCCCAACTAAGTAAAAAGGCTGCAGTCAGATGTGGAAGTCTCAGCACGCAGGGCGCACGGAATGCCATTTATCCATTTATTGTGCACATTGTTTAGTAGTCCAGCACTGTAATGTCTAATCCTATCTGTACATGTTCACTGTGATTTGTAAAGTGCTATAGAATATGTTGGCACTGTATAAATAAAGATCATCATGTCCTTGCCACTCATTTAACCCCTTAGTGACCAGGTCTGTTTGCTCCTTAATGACGGGGCCAAATTTTGGAAATCTGACATATGTCACTTTAACATATCATAACTCCGTAAAGGTTTTGCATATCCAAGTGATTCTGACCTGTTTTTTCGCCACATATTGTACTTCATTTAGGTGGTAAAAATAGACATACGATTTATGTATATTTATTAATTTTGACAAAAATTATCATTTTTTCATATTTTCAACTGCAATATTTCAAATATATGTAAACATGCTGTACACATTTTTTGATAAGATATATATTTCCATCTGTTAATTTTATTCTGGAAGCACACTTGAAAACGTTTGTTTTTTTTGGTAATTTAGGAGACATACAAATTTATAATTAATTGTTTAAAATTTTGAGGAACACTTTGTTTTCCTGCACCAAGCCAAGATTGCTAAGGCTAATAAGTGTCAGAATGATAGATACCCCCACAAATGACCCCATTTTAAAAACTACACCCCTTAGCAAAGCAGAAGGAACAAATTACAATTTTCATTTTTTTGGCAATTGTGTCATTTTAAAAACAGTTTTTTTGCACAGCACACATATGATTGAAGACTTGCACCCCAAAATGGATATCCCTCCAGTAGCAGGAAGCTGTCACACTCCCTGACCACAAAGCTTTATTTTAAATGGACAATGTGTTTTCATGGTCCTGTAGAACAAAGCCCAGACAACCAGGATGTGAAAATGTATGGGTGGTCACTAAGGGGTTAACCTCTTGGCAACATCTGCAGTATATGTATAAGGTGTCTTAAAACTGTGGATACACCTATATAGGCCTCCTTCCCACGAACAGATTTCCGCTGCGTAATTCGCGGCAAAAATCCGCTACGTTGCCCGCAGCTATTAGGTTCTATTGAACCTAATAGCTCAGGGCACACAGTGCGGAATCCCACCGCGGAATTCCGCACCGTGACATCTCCCGTCCTCACCCGCGGCATGCTCTATTTGCCGCGGGTGTACGCGCAGACGGCTTCCATTGCAGTCAATGGAAGCCGTCCGTTCACGCTATCTCCCGCTGTAGCACTGCAGAAGATAGCGTGAAAACGCTTCCCCGCCTACCGCCGCCGGCGTGTCATATGACGCGGCGGCGGTGGGCAGGGAAGCGTCATGCGGGACCTAAAACGACGGATCCGCTGGTAAGTATGGGGTCTCTGGGGGGCGCTGTGACGGGCTTCGCCGCGGAATATTCCGCGGCTGAGCCCGTAACGCTCGTGTGCAGCTGGCCATATAGAGGGAAAACTGTTTGGCAGTGGGTGATGTAATTTTGCATAGAAGCTGTGAAGGAAGAGGGAAACCTGTTAGGCCATGTCACCAACATGACGGCCATTTTGAATCCCGCCATCTTGGATTCAACTTACATTTTTCCAATGCGAAGGTAGGTGTGTGATACATCAAGCTGGCAGAGAATTTCGCCAGAAAAACAACAATGTACTTGGTTTTAACATAAGTATATTTGTTCTCATGTTAACACAGTGATTCTTCTTCATTACAGGCAATGTGAGCGATGGCGTTATCCCAGGCACAACATCTTCAGAACGTCCGTATGTGAAATGAACGAAGCACATGTGTCATCGCAGTAGATTTCAACCGTCACCCAACCAGACCTTCCATTACCAACACTGTAGTTGCCAAACTTCTTTCCACATTCCGAGAAACAGGACAACCAAAAGCAGTTACTCATGACTCAGGCCAGAACAGCGGTGGCTCTTGTAATTTTTTCTTTTTAAAAATGTTTTATTTTTTTTTAAATAGTGCAATGACAAAAACTATAGAAATTTGGTATTGCAGTAATTGTACTCACCCACAGAAATACATTTTCTGTCACCAAGTTTGTAATTTTTGCCACACCATGTACATTGTCAAAAAAACATCCCCTCAAAAATGGCACACTTTTTTCCATTTCACCACATTTAGGGTGCCTGCACACGAACAGAATTTCAAGCGCGTTATTTTAGGCACATAATCCGCCCCAGACCGCAGCCAATATACTCCTATGAGGATCCGCAGTTGTCCCCAGACGGACGGATGTGTATCGCGTTTTTTCACGCGCGTGAAAAAATCTGCGATCTGTTCTAATTTGGGTCGGATCATGCGCGTGAAGCCTCCAATACAAGTGAATGGGTGCGTTTTTTCACGCAGTACATCCGCAGTGCAGCTGCGGATGGAGTCACTGGTTGCTATGACTACAGGAAGTATGGTATTTATTGTACCATATAATTTACTGAAAACCTTTAAAAAATTGTAATCGGAGAGAAAAAAAAAAGACTTTCCACCATCTTTCGGTGCGTCCTGTTTGTATATTTAATTTTTTAAAATTATTTTCTGTGTCCATTTTCTGCGTGCAATAACTTTTTTATTTCTTTGGCGACATAGTTGTGTCAGGGCTCATTTTGTGCGGTATGTCCTGGTACCATTTTCGCATACAGTTGACTTTTTGATCCCCTTTTATTACATTATTTCTCGGAAATAGGTTGACCGAAAAAGTGCATTTCGGGCGTAGTTTCTTTATTTTTTTTTCCACATTCACCGTGCAGGGTAAATCATACATTACTTTGATAGATCAGACTTTTACGCATGCAGCTTGGAAGTGCCCCTTTTCATATCGTTGTGACACTAAAGGGTGCACCCAGTACCTCCTTTTTTTCCTGGGGGGCTCTTCCTCCTCCGTTACCGCAGTACGTCCGAAAAAAGTTGCATGGATCAACCATGCCCACAAAGACATCTGCTCACCGGGTGAAAGCATGTTGCCAGAATAATTTAACGGTGCTCGCACAAGCAAGAGGGACAAAACGGAGTCTGGGTGTTGGTTTTCAAGCTGTTTTCCAAGGAATGGGCAGTTCTCTAGGGGTTGGGTTTACAATAAGGGGTGTCTGCTGGTTTTTCTGCGCGTTTTTTTCTGCAACACATCCGCGTATATCCGCGCGTGATTTTTCACGCATCCGCACCTATCCGCAAGCATATTTAGGTACCATACGCGCGTGAAAATCCGCTAGCGGAATCCGGAACGCTCGTGTGCAGGCGGCCTTAGAAAATTGTAAAATTTTTTCAAAACATTATATGATACATTAAATTAAATCACTGCAAAATACAACCCCTCCTGTAAAAAGGAAGCTATGATTTTCTGAAAGTGGGGATAAAAAAGTATAAATAAATAATAACAAAAGGCTGTGTCTGCAAGGGGTTAAACATTTAAGCCGTGTTTTTATTTTTTTACTTTGCTCATCTCTGACCAAATACGTGGGGGTTACATTACTGATTGTTTTAAAAAAACACAATGTGTTTAATATTTTTGTAACTTTTTTACTTTTTATTGTAATCCCATCAAGGAACTTCTCTAACAATTGTTATTAGTGTATATATGTGTAATTTCACATACAGTATATTATGCCTGTGCATAGAAATGTACACAGACATCTTTTAGTGTATGCCTTAACATGCGTGTACACGAGATAGCCCTGGGGACACTTTACCTGGTTGCAGGCTGTCTCCATGTGATGCCCTGGCAAACATGTTGGCAAGGCTGGCGATCACAGATACAAGGGGTCAGACTTTGTACAGTGCTGCGTTCAGGCTGGATGGGTGAAAACTGATAGATTGGTCGGGATCCGACTGCTAGGACCTCCACTGATCCGGAGAATAAGGAACCACCCCCCCTATTTTACTGTTGGAGATGCAGGCTCCCATTCCTGTAGTGTAATGGGGAATGGAGCTGTGGGTGGTGGCGCAGACACTTAGCCGAGCGTTATGCTTGGCTACCTCTATCTGTCTAACTATATCATGGTGATCCTAAATCCCAAGGATCTCAGTGTTCTTCCAGTTGTACTATTCTTCCTATTATTGTATTACGTATTCATTTTTCTACATCTCACACATACTCCACAAAGGATGCAAAGGGATAAAAATGAAGAGGACAAAAGACATCACACCTATGGGCACAAGCATTCTTGCTTTTAATGTGTCTGGCCAGGCCTAGTACTCCATCTGTACTAGTGCGGGGAAGGTTTTCATCCTTAACCGATCTAACTCTGTTCGGAGCACAGCCATCTCTTGTGCTTGAGCCTTCACAAGGTCAACCAGTTTCCTGCGCTGGACGATGTCCACGTATCTGTCCCTGGCATTCTTCTCAGAATTCTGTGCTACTCCTGACGGAAGCAGAAGAAAAGTTATTATTTACATGGGATTCCTTATGTCCTCACTGGCCAGCACTACAACTCCCAGCTTTGTACTAACAAATAGATTGCTTTGGTATTCTCTCGCTAGGCCACCCAAAGATTCCTCTATAACATGTTTTATGGTTCCCTATGAAAAATGACATGAGTGAAGATTATGGAAAAGATTTAGGAAAACTAAAACTGTATTGTTGCCCAGAGTAACCAATCACAGAGCAGCTTTCATGTGGAAAGGAAGCTGAGCTGGGATTGGTTGCTTTGGGCAACCAATGTTGACATTTTTTGTTTTAGACACAAATCTCCCCCCCCCCCCATGTTTATTGAACCTCTTAGTAATTGGACTGTACCCATGACTTTACGATGCGACCACCAAGTAGCGGTTTGGCTCGCTGTGCCACATGTACTCAGTTGAACAGCGTGTCGATGAATACTGGTGAAGGGTTAGTTTAAAGAACGTCAAAGGGCATTTTGGAATAAGTGTGATGAAGAAAGTGTCCCGACAAAGTCCTGTATTCACAAATTAGTGAAGAATCAGTTAACAGATGACAAAATAACTGGGAGGCTACTCTCAACAAGATGGCACAGCGTGCCGCACATCTACCGTAAGGGTAAATTGAAGGCTATTTTGATGACTCATTCATTTAGAAAAATTTGTGGCTGCCAAGATCCCCAGACCTGACGCTACCTGACTTTTCCTTATCAATTCAATGAGAGCTGGGCTGGCAATATCAGCTGAGACCACTGCAACTGCACTATGGTCAGCGGCGCCGTGAATCAGCTGATTGGTAGGGATCCTGAGTGGCCGACTACTGCCAATCATCTATTGAGGACTCACCCTGAGGATAGATCATCTACAGAAAAAATTCCAAACGACCTGGACAACCCCTTTTAAGGTCTTATTCACACCAGCAAGTACTGTTCCAGGCAGTTAAAATCTAAGCAATTCCACTGCGAGTATATGTGCATTTTACATCAGTTTTTGTGTTTTTAACACGAGTGCAATCAGTTTTTCATGCGTCTGAGAAAAAAAAAGTAAGATGGCCCGGTTGATCCCATTTAAAACTCCTACAGAAGTCTATGGATCTATAAGAAAAAAATCCGCTTGCATGAGCGCTGCACGTGAATGGGATACGCAGTGACTGTTTCAAATGAACCATTGGTCCGTGACAAGAATCGCGCATGTGAATGCACACACTGACGTTAATGTGTCCGAGTTCTATCAGACATTAAAATTGTCCGTGTGAATAAGCCCCAGGTATACTGGGCCATTCTGTGTATATATTTACTTGCTCCTCTGATGACATATTCCAATGACTACTAAATGTACCGTTCATGTTTTCCCTACTATGCGACTTACCGACGACATCATAAATATGCTTTCTTTCAGAGAAGGCCACAAGTGTGTCCTGCAGCTCCTTGTCTAGCTGTGTATTCACCTCTCTCTTCCTATTAACATGTTTTTCCAAGTCCTTAATAACTTGCTTGTACTGTTTCACGTTTTTCTCATGTTGCTGAAATAAGACTGATACATTAATGCATGTGATGAAAGCTGGATTACTACATGACCGGTACAGGATGCAAATGAGGAACAGATTGGAAAGAACGCATTCCCTTAGGGAGTATAAACTTTTCTAGGATTTAATAATTTAATGTAAAAGAGCAGTGTAAATGCTGTCAGGGCATACAAAGGCCCAAGAGTGCTCACCTACCTCACACACACTGATTGACAACTTTTGCCAGGGATGCCAGTCACATGACAACATGACCCAACTGGACTATTTGTATTTCTCCCAGTAGAGCCAATTGGCTCTACCGGTAGAAATACAAATAGGCCAGTTGGGTTCTGATGTCATGTGACTGGCAGACACGTGTGCATGCCAACCAACTGCCCCAGATACAGCAGCATACTCCTGGCTTTCCTTAATTATCTGTCTCTGAAGATGTGCCACGTCTCACTTACCACCCCCATAGCCCTTTCTCCTGCTCCTTACGCTGCCATTCATGGTCTGTAGTAACAGGTAGATCATGTATGGCGCACACCTCCCTCCTATCATGTCCCAACCTTGTCTGTGGCAAATCCCCTTCAGTGTCACCCTCCTGCCCAGTCCCCCTTCCCTCGCCCCCATCTGCACTTATTGCCATTCTGTGTGTGGCCGTCAGTGCCCGCAGACTCATCATTGGTTCCCAACAGCCGCAGCTTTACTATAAAAGAGCATCACAAACCAGATCAGTGGGCATTAAAGGATCCTATCTTTCCATGCCACAACTGCAGCGGGCTCAGGGTGAGTAAGGTGCCCACTTTATAGTGAATCAGGATGCAGATGGTCACCCCTCCAGTAATGTTTTAAGTCATGAGTCTATATGGTTTTTGGCAGTACTGTAGTTATTTTTTGTTTGTAAATTTATGTTATAATGTCATTATTTATTTACTCATGTTATTTAAAGGGATTGTCCCACTTCTAGCTGTTTTGCTGCAGTAAGCAGATAGCACCGTACATTGCACAGTGGCCTGTATTGGCCTGGAGTCCTACTGAAGTGAAAGGGACTCAGCCTGCAGTACCAACCTGGACCACTGCTCATTGTACTGAGATGTTTGCTTCCTGCAGCAAAACAGCTAGAAGTGGGACAATCCCTTTAAAGGAGGACGCTAGCCCTGTCTGCTACCAATTTGGAGCCATCTGCAGTACAACATGAAAACACTTTTAGTTTTTTTACCACTTTAAGTTCCCAATCAATCCCTCGTCTATCATGTATTTTATTCAGATAGCGACTCATAGGAAACCTTGCCCTATATTTCCTATCACAGTCCTAAAAGAAAAATCTATAACTGTCCAGTCTAACATCACATGTTAATCAATGTCTAATGCTCATCTTATATAGTAATGCTACTAAAACTGCTCTCATGTCTGATCTGATGATTAACAGCTTCATACTTTATTCTCTAAAACCTACTTTTTCTTGAACATTTATGGTCTCCTCCAGGATTTGCATCTGGTTGGATATGCGCATGTCGTAGTTTCTTTCATTGAGGAACTACACAAAGACACAATTGCAATTAAAAGCAGACATTGTACAACAGCTTATAAGATTTCAACAGTCTATAACACAGTGTCAATATATCACATGTTGTCATAGCAGCCTACACTACATGGTAATCGTAACCCCACTGAGATACAATGGGCTGTGTAGTCAAGAAATATGAAGAGAAGTTACTTTGTAAAATAAACTTTATTTCTAGTCTGCCTCGTCTACCAATGTAAATGAGATGTTCTGGTTGCCAGGTTAAATCTCTAAAGGTGGTCATCAAATGTATGGTGACCTGACCCCCCGATGACATATTGGGGAAAAGATGGATTTAGCTCTATTGTTAGAAGTGTAGGTAAGCCTGTGCAAGAGTGTCTGGCAGCGGTAGATTCCCTATTTATCATTCTAAACATATGTATGATTGGCCAAGCCATGTGTCTGGGAGTTCGGGGTTAATAGCTGTCGGCTGTATGAGTGTTTGGGTGACAGCTACCTGAAGTACACGGGCATTTTTAAGATGAAACATTTAGAATGCCTTTAAAGGGGTATCCTAGAGACTAAGACCACGGGGGTCTGAACACTGAGACCCCCACTGATCTCGATAATGGGGGACCCATGTTCCCTCTATTTCTCAATGCAGAATCACATATCCCTATTTTCATAATGCTGCAGTGAATGGGCCGCTGGTCACTCATGCGCAGCCATGGCTCCATGCATTTCAATGAGACAGACAGATAGCTGAGTACAAAGCACACTGTGATCTCTGTCTGCCCCATGAAATGAATGGAGCCACTACCACGCATGTGCGCTGCCGCTGCACTCATTTCAATGGGGCTGACGAAAACAGTTGAGCATAGCGCTTGGCTATCTGTCAACCTCATTGCAATGAATGGAGCTGCGATCACGCATGCACGACCAGCAGTGCATTTACTGCAATGTTTCAGAAATAGGGATAAGCAATCTTGCATTGAGAAACAGGAGAACATAGGTCCACCGTTCTTGGGATTGGTGGGGTTCCCAATGGTCAGACTCCCACCAATCTATCAATTTTTACCTATATAGAGGATGAGTGAAAACTTGTAAACAGTGTTATTCTCTGGAATACCCCTTTAATTTCCGAACAGCTGTAACTCAAAGGTATATGTCTTGTATGGAGGTCAAGTTGTTTTAGGCTGTGTTCACATCTTGCCAGAAAGTATATGCCGAATGTATCTATAAGCCCACATGCTGGATGAAGGCCAAAAGAGTTTCCTTTTGGCATATGCTGGTCCAGTATGTGTCGATATACCCGTTTTATTCACTCTATGGGACAGTGCCATGAGTCTGTCCCTTCTGTCAGAGGTATATGTTGGGGAATACTTCATACATATACCTACAACAGAAGGCCTTGATGAGATGTAAACAGAGCCCTACTTGTAGTCTGTAACAGCAGAGTGTTGGTTCCCAGTATCCTCTCTTATATATAGAAATACCCAATAAGAGACGTCCATATTGTTACTCTTGTATAAGCATCGTAGAAAGTTCAGCAGCCATAATTATATTAGTTATTCAACCGATTAATTTTAGGAAATTCTCGTACTGTCTGAATTTCCTTTGTCACACGAAGCATTGTGATATCCCTGGATTTCTTCTTCAGGTCTTCCATCTCCATTTGAATCTTTTTATGTTCCCACTCAAGCTGG
This sequence comes from Eleutherodactylus coqui, assembly GCF_035609145.1. NCBI lineage: Eukaryota > Metazoa > Chordata > Amphibia > Anura > Eleutherodactylidae > Eleutherodactylus > Eleutherodactylus coqui. The sequence continues at coordinate 85,287,635 of NC_089838.1, forward strand.
AAGATTCCTTTCCGGAAGTCTTTGCTTTCCACCATGCTTGCTATTTTCTGCTCTCCTAAACCCTGGACACGTGGAAGTAGAGCAATGAAGATCACAGTCACATGTCATTGAATTCATTATAACTTCATTCTGGCAATATATCGGATTCACACATCTCCTATACGGGATTCCTGACCAACTAAAGGGGTGTCTAAAGAATTACATTTTTGCTAAACAGATAAGTCATAAAAACATCTGATCTGTATGGTTCTTATACTAAAAACTGGTGATGTCATCTATCAATCAGAAATAGGCTTTGATCTGGAAAGGCGCGGGTGTGAGTTTCTCCATGACTGAATTACAGATGGGACTTTTATGACCTTCCAATTACGCGTCATAAAAAGTCGATATATGTGGGATAACTTTCCTAAATTAAAAATCTAACATTCTATAATATCAGCCAAGCCATCTTTTAGCTCACATAGACTCTGAACAGAACGGCCAATGCACCATTTGCATCATCCTGTAATTGCTGAATGTGTAAGTAAATTCCAGGAAGGAGAGGTTAAATGGACACTAACTTTTCAAACAACCTGTGCTTATAGTCTGTGTTCTAATTAGGAAGAGTGCTATGTACTTTTTTTTAACTAAATTAAAGTTTTTGTGCTAAAAATTCCCTCTAAAGCACTGTCTCTCTTTCCTGTTCACTGTTTGCTCTCACATGATTTATAGGGGACACTAGAGCAGAGGATAAGTCATCATGCTCATTGAACTGTATGTAGAAGGCAGAGAGGAAGGGGAGGGAGAGAAACTCGCACACAAAAGTGAATGCTGGAACTAATACTGAGATATTTGTTACTGTTTATACACATGCACACTTATAAATCTTTCTGTACAGTCCTTCATGATGAGGTTATGTCTGTGTGTGCATTACAGACAGAGACCAGAATCTCTGCAGGTTTCTGTGCACAGTGTATAGAACACTGCAAGCAAAGCACAGCAGCAACTCCTCCTATCAGTCCTGGTAGGAGGAGAGAGGGGAAAATGGGGAAAATACAGGCTAGAAGTTATATAATGGCCAGCAAGAATGTTGCTTCTCATGTACACACACTTGACAGGTTATTCTGAAAAGGCATCTGAAAAGTCAGGTACGCTTTAACCCTTTGAGAACCAAGGGACATATTTGTCCTACAGTTTTAAACTGCCCACTAATTTGATTGAATCAATTATGGTCCTAAATGGTTAAGGAACAGAGCTTATCACTAAAATAAAAATGGCAAATTACACACAACATATCCAAAATACTGTCCCTGTACCTCAAACATCTGGTGATAGTATGAAACTGCCATGAAAACGGATATCATTGCAAACCTCGGGCAAATATCTAATGTCTATGGGAAGTTTTATATGCTGGGTCATGGAGATACCCTCTAGGACAACAGTATATACTGTATTATCAAGAATCCCTCTGATAATCAATTCCCCCATTCTCTAGATAGCAGATCAGGTTAGAAAAATCTAGTTTATATTACAAACTGCAACTTTCACCATCAGTGACCTACATCTATCATGTCAGTTAAATCAGGGTGGACATATTTAATGATGATGCGGGCTACTAAATATTTCACTTTTATTTGGAATTTCACTTGCTCTTGCTATATTGATAAAGCAATAATACAACCAGAATGCATTGTGTTACATACCCGAATATTGCTGTTTAGGTCCTCTATGACACTTCTGTGAAGCAGTATGGCATCTGTATAACTGGGCAGTAAGTCAGTGTTCTCCACTTCCACCTGACCTTGTTTTAGTATGAACTGGACAGTCAGATCTAGCTGAAACTTCATTTTCTCATTTCGCAATCTGAAACCCAGAGAGTTGAGAGCGGTGTGAAATGTAACCAATGCATAATTACATACAATAAGTACATTATAGCACTTGGATATTAACATGGAACGGTGAAGATCTTCTGAATGTATAGACAGCCAGCTTATGAATAGTCAGAATGTTGCAATTCTTATTACCAATGTTATTGCCATTTTTCACCAGTTGCCAATAAATCAGGGGGACCTAAAGTAACCAAAACTTATAGTTACATATTGAGTTCTTGCAAAATATCCTCAATGTCCTGCTGTGTTCTTTCATCTTCTTTAATTCTTTTATGTAGGAATTCCTGCATCTCAGCGAGTACAAGGGCCTTGCGCTTTACCTACATCAGGAGAGATGGAAATGGGCACAATAAGATATATATATAAGTAATCACCTAATAGAAACATGCTGGGTGACATCAAAAATGTCTTTGCTGTGCTTAGGACAAAGATGAAATTGCCGCCTTCTATACAACAAAATGGATGTTAGGGGACAGGCACATAAGTGTATTCGGGATCTGCATATGGAGAAGGTCTAGCTAAAGTTAGTATTTGGGCTCATAAATGTATGTGATAAGTGAACCAGGTCTGTATGCCCTACTGGATGTTGTATACAGACCAAGTGACTCCTAGTAGTCCATGGAAACCTGAAGTTTTGAATCTGTGCAGATCCATATAAACAGTTTATCTACTGCTATATGCTTGGAAACTCATTCTTTTGGAAAAGGATATTAAACAAAACAAGACCCATTTAGAGCCAATACAAGAAGCCATACAGGGCTTAATCTGCGCATCTTTATAGACAACGAGACTCGCTCAAAGCCATTTTTCGTGCACGAGTCGTTGATCACTGAATTCTAGTTTGCTAGAATTGAGTGATCAGCTGTTATCAGTGAAGCAGGCTGTTATCAGCCAGCTGTGCTGCTAAGATTCTTTGTGCCTGTGTCCTGCTGTGAATTCACAGTGGGGACACTGGCAGTCAGAGTGGAGAAGAATACAGCTGTTTGCATATGCAAAGCAGCTGTATTGTTCTATCAGTGGCTGCCTCTGTGTCCCCACTCCACTTGCATATTCTATGGTAGCTACTTAGCTACTATAAAGTATGCAAAGATGATCGCTCAAAACTGTCACCCAAACTATCGTTTGAGCAACTTTTGAGCGATCATCTATCAGTGTAAATGGGGTTTAAGAAGCAAACTTATATTATTGGAAATTCCCAATGCAACAGTAAGAGGACAGAGACGATAAGGAAAAATAACAATTACGATTATGCTAAATGCTTCATAGAATACACGATTGGCTTGTTATTACTTCTTTTTACATACTTGTTGTTCATACTCCATTTTTGACCTCCTTGCCAGACAGAAGCGCTCCCACACGGGAAGCTCCAGTCCTTCTGGCATATGCTCTGGAGCATCAAGTTCATCCATTGCTTTCATGAGTTGAACAATTGAGTCATTCTGAGCTTTCGCTGATCCTGGCCGATCACCAAATGGTGCCTCACTTTCTATCTGAGTCCTGAGTCTCTGAACCCTATAACAGAGAACACAGCTGATTTGTTCCAGACATTCCTGGTGATAGTTCAACCAAGAGAAACATTTCCCTCAATAGCTGTACCTCGGTCTTCTTTTATACAGTTTATAAAGCTGATCCACAAGGTGAATTGAGACATCGGAAAATTCCTTCTTGAATCCGCGATCTAACAACTAAAACCAGAACAGATGCAAAATATCAATAGAGAAGTTAGAACTTGAGTTTTTCTACTTATTAAACTTGTTTTTACCTTATCTTCTGCCACTAGGTCATCGTAAGACTCCCTGAAAGATTCCACCGCAGCGCTGAAAGTCTTGGCCAAATCAGATGTCTGATTCTGTAACAGAAATATTTTTTGTTCTGATGATTTCATCCTACCATTTGCACCACTGTTACTATAAGTTTAAAGGGACAATATAGTCAGAGAATGACATACATAGATGACATATTTAACTTTAGTCAGGTTTTTAATTTAAACACAATAACAAAAAAACAACATCGGAAAGTAAAAACTATCTACATGGAAAAAATCTTGAAACATTCAAGTTTTCACACTGGCCACGAGAGCAACCTGAATAGGCTGACATTCACTGTTTTCTGCAGCTCCTCTATCAGCTTTATAGTACAGCCTGGGACAGAATGAGCAGAGTCCTCTCATTATCAGAAAAGGGCAGGAGATTTATTGATAGCTCTACTTTATTGTTGGAGGCCTTCATAAGATAACATAGTAACACTATCAATCTCTTCTATACTTAAATCTAATTATTGAAACTAAAATTAAACATAAGGCATTCCCTTTAAAGGGGTTGTCCACTTTTGGCTACTTCAGTTAGCAGTGTCCACGAAAATAAGCTCATCATAGGGTTTCCTACTGAAATAAGCTGTGATCTGTGGTGGAACCCAGCAACAAGTGTTCAACTCTCCTACAGTATCACCCCAGAGGAAATGAAGCATAAGATTGTCCATATGAAAAAACTATAAAGGGTCTGTCTGTTTAATGTTCTGTTTAATGTTCTCGAGACACAAGAGATTCTGATCTTTATTGCTGTACTGTAATTAATGGAGTTCCAAAATTATTAGCGCCCTTCTATTAACTCAGAATTCCTAAAAGGGAAAACTGACCTTTCTAAACCAGTCACATACATTTAGCATTAATTGTGTGAATCTGATCAAATACTTTAAAGCTTATTAGTTAGGTCATTTTTACTTAGTTTTATAGTTAGGCCCCTTTCACACCTGCACTTGCATTTCTGTTGTTTGCCTCTGTCCTCGGAGCCAAAAAATGAAAATACCATAACCACCGGATAGAGCATATGCTGGACCCAAGAGGCATCAGTCGGATACCAATGACTATAATAAGGGCCATCCAGCTTTCAGTTTGCCAGACGATGTTTTACTGCCTGAAATAGTGCAGCATGCTGCGCTATTTCATCCAGGATTTGGTAATGGGTCTGCATAAGAGGCTACAGCGCAGATGTGGATGAAGCCTTAAGACCCATTTAGACAGGGCAACTGTTGGGCAAACAATACCCGACGCTCGTCCCCACACATACTAGCTTCCATGCTGCTGCACAGGAGCTAGTATCCCTGGCTCACAGCGAGGCGGCTGGAGGAGATTTCTCTCCTCGCTCTCCCCCAGCCCTCTCCATTGGCTTAACATAGCGGCCGTTCAATACTGAACAGCTGCTATTTACACTGAGGGATTCGCTCATCGTCCATCGTTTATGCAGCATAAGCGATGGACGATGAGCTGAACGCTGATCACTCAGTGTATTACAGATGTGTTCCAAATGACATTACATTCGTAAGTTACCAATTTTAATCTGTATTTGCCTACGTATTTTTATTATTTTCTATTGTGCAAATACTGATTCGTATTTACCCAGTTGAAAAGAATACAGTCACAGAGGGAAATACGGAAAAGATAGATTGTGCTGCGTTTTTGAAAAACATCGATAAGACATATGGTCATATGATTAGCCTACCTAACACGGACCTAAAATACGCATGTCTGAAAGCAGTCTTAAGATTATTAGTACAAGGGGAACTTAAGTCATCATTCACATCTGTGTTATCTCCATTGTTTAGTTCCATCAGATGAGCAGAACAACGAAAATACCAGAACTGCCAACCGCCTGACATGACGGTCCCCAACAAACCCCTCTGACTATAATGGAGTCAATCAGGTTCACATTGCAAAATACCATGGCCCACATTTTTGATGAAGTCTGTGATGGTGACTTCTAACACAGCCTCCAACACAAATTTGAATACACCCTAGTCATGGCACTGTGCTTTGGTGTGAGGTATTGTACAGGAGTCAAATTCTGTTAATACACTCAGGGTAGTTTCACACGAGCGAGAAGATCGGGCGATTTTCGCCTGATGCGATAGTAAAAAAGCAGATTATGAAACCAATGATTTACGAATGATGGCTTCCTTCCCATCTGCGATGTTTTCACTGATGTGATGTTGAGGGAACAAAAAATCACAGCATGCTCTATCATTCTGCGATGTGCGATTTTTTTATCTCCCATGTTTTCTATGGATGCTTCTTTTTATCGCAACGCAACACAACAAATGCGCATTGTGATGTGATTTTAACATTAGAAAGTCCTCTTGACTTTTCTGATAAAAAAAATCACGCAATTTTATCGCGGGGGGCGGCAACGCGAGATTATTCTCCAAGAAAAGCATCATTGATGCTCGAAAATCGCGGGAATAAAGACACAATTTTGTCGCAATTTTCTCGTGGCAAACTCGCGATCGCCCGTATGAAACTAGCCTCATGTGGAAGATACGGAATCCATCAGTGCACTGTTACTTCTCCATCATTACATGACAACCCACCTTCTGTTTGCGCTTCTTGTCCATGATCTGGTTCAGCTGTGCCGATCTGATATTTATCTCTTCTTCGATGAGAACTGAAAGCAGGAGGTTGCTTATTTTCAGTTCTTCCTGTCCAAGAAAAAGTTTACAAATTCACTACAAACAAACCTGCCTGATCCAGTGCTTGTAGACATTCATTTGAGCGCAAAATACTGACACAAGGCAGAACAAGTGACTAATGCCAACATAAAGCACATGACAAGGTTCCCTGTAGTGTAAACAGCTCTAAAAAAACATCCATCAAAAAGTTACAAAGAAGGAATGTCACATTGGGGGAACTTATCAGAGGGATCTTTGATGCCACTTTTCTGGCACGCTTTCCACTCTCCACTTGTCGCATGATGTTGATAAATTTGTTGTATCTGTAGTGTATCTGGAGTGAGATTGCTCAAAAAGTTTGAGACTTTTAAAAAAACTGACCTGACAAATATACAAGAAGATCGGGCAGCATTGGGACGAATTCTGCACCTTGAATGCTGCCGGATCTTCTTCTTGTATGGACTGTGATTTTGTATCAGGGTCAGATCCTTTAACTGGAGTGCATTGATTGCTCCTCCATAACTGGTTGTTCGGTGAGTGCTGCTTACACCATCCCTTCTTCTTACTGTGAACTGACAAATATGTCAGAAAACCTCACTCAGAGTGTGCCCTATTTTCTAGATATTTTTGAAAAGTCTCTAGTGAAGCTTGTCATACTTCCTTTTTGGAGCAAATTGATAGCATTTCTTTCTAAATTGATTTGTAACAAAAATAAGGCGCAACTTATGTCTGAATTCTTGTGCAACACCAGTAAGAAACATGCCCCATTGTATTTCCCTGCACATCCAGCACTGTTTATAAGAGAGCCAAAACTGGGATTGTATAAAAAATGAGAAGTACAAAGCCATCAATTAGAACTCTCCATTTATAATCTTCTTCTGATTATATAGATCTAATGAAAAAACGCAGGATATGAATACAGCCCAAGGCACAAATGTGCAGATACAAGCTATTGGAAAAAAGAGTCAGTATAACTAAAGAAGGCCACCAACTATAACAGTTTAACCCTTTGCAATCCAATTTTGGATTCAGGCTTTCCTAGGGGGCTTCCTCTTTCTGCCATTACACAATGGTGCCATCTGCTGGCTAGTGCCAGTACTGTGGTATGTGACATGGTAGAGAGGCCCCCCGACAACAGAGCGGCCAGTAATCTACAGTAAGAATACCTTGACGGACGTTTTCTGACATTGGAGCTGTACAGCCTTCAATTAGAATGTCTTTAAACATCAAACAGTGGATTGGAAAGGGTTAAGACTTAGCCTGGGTTCACACGAGGCGGATTTGCTGCTGTTCTGTCGCAGTTTGCCGTTGCATATCCGCACTGCGGCACAACCGCTGCGTTTGCAGTGCAATGCAGTACAAATGTGTTTGGGCAAAAAGCTGTACTCACAGAACGGATTTTTTCCGCACTGCCGCAGTGCGGAAATGTAGCTGCGGCGTGGTTTTTCAACACGCATGTCAATTCTTTTGACTTTTCCGCAGCGTTTTTTGTCCGTAGACCTCTATAGATGCAGCAAAATCCGCTGCAAAAGTAAAAAGGAGCTGTGGAAAAAAACGCTTGCGGATTTTCCGCGCGGAAAATCCGCAAGACAAAAAATAACATTTGAAGAGGTTTTGCCGCAGAAGCAGTTCTTCTGCGGCAAAACCGCAATGGAAAAAACGCAGCAAAACCACAACAAATCCACCCTGTGTGAACCCAGCCTAAATGATAGTGAGCAGTGGGGTTAGACCACTGCAACCTAACCAAACCTAAGAACAGGGCAGATCAAAGACCCCAAGCTGATAACATCTGTTCACATCTTGGAAGATCATTTTAAAGTGTACATTTCAATTGGCTCTTCAGAATAAGCTGCCATGTGTGTATATGAGGAGTAGAACTGTTTATAACTAGTAGATGGCATTTTTCACGATATTCACTTTAAACAGTTTTCTTGAGCTGGTGGGTGACTAGCTGCAATGATTTCTCCAAAACACTGCACACACAGAGAAGAGGGGTTTTGCATTCCCATCAGTCTGTAGCACACCCTCAGGAGCAGCAGCAGCATGGACAACATTATACAGCAGTACTGAGCAGTGTAGCTGTGAAGTCAACACTGGGTGAGATAAAACACTTACTAGAGCCTTCAGCAGCAGTGTTTCTGTGTGTGTGTCCCTTGGCATCTGCCTTCTCCTTCCCGTATCTTAATAGACTTCTACGGACAGCATGTAACCTGATCCCTCAATGACCTGACCCGTCTTGAGATGGATTTTAGCAGTGAATTGAGAATGAATGACGAGTGCAGGAGGTTGTGGGAGGAGAAAGAGGCATTTTTTTCTCCAGTAAGATATATTACAAATTTTGTTATCTTTGCTTCTACTATTGATTTCTGCAAAGGAATGAGCCTTTATTCACAACATACACAACTTTGATTTCCGCATTTACCCATTCTTGTACATTGTTATTGTTACATGCATATGAATATCTTGACATATTCCTAACAATTAGTATTGGTGCTTTCTTTTTTCTACATTTTCTCCTTCAATGTGTCATATTAAAAACAACATCAATAGTAGTTAAAACACGTCTTACCTGATAGACAACCATTTCACAGTTCACCTTTTTTTCAAATAATCTGCCTAAAACCTCATCAAACGCTTGTGTGCTTTCCATTATAGATGCCTGAATCTTTTTAATTTCCGCCTCCAATATCTAGGGATAAATGAAGCAATATTAATAGCCATGAAGATCACATGTTCACAGTTAAAACTGATCAGTACTCAAACATGATAATACTAAATATCTTCTGCCCAGCCCAGCCTTTGAATATGTACAGAGTTCTCCACCTTAGCCATTTTTTAACTCACCACGTCCCAGTAACCATCATTTTTTATTTCATGCCTATGTTGCTATTTTAGGCTTTATTTTGTGGGATGAGTTGTGGATATTTTAGCCATCATATGTGAGTATATGGAAGCTAGTACTAATTTTTCTGATCATAAGATGCATTTTTGAGCAAGAATAAAACTTGCTAAAGTGTCCCTGCTTCTTATGGTCTGGAAGGTCCTTCACCTCCCCTGTCCCATGTCCGGCCAAGGGCAAAGCAGTGACAACATGGCTCCTCCCGCCTACCGGTAGACCCCAAAGAGCCGAGCTTTCACTTTGAATAACCATGGAGTGACTGATCCTAGACAACTGCAAGTGCTGTCTATACTTTTCTCTCCATCTTTCTTCTTATTCTTCACTCAGTCTCTCTCTCCATCTCCCAGCATGCCGATTATCTGCTACAGTGAGATGAGGCTGTATTTACACGGCAGAGAAAATCGTGTGAGTTCTGTGCGTTTGCACGACACACACATTTCACGCATTGTATTAACCCATTGTGTTCAACTGGTTAATTTACACGGGCGATTTTCCTCTCATACCAATAGTGAACTCCCAGTGCAAGTAGACTGCCGGAGAGAACGTACAAGTATGCAGAAGACATATGTCAGTATGTGGTCCTCCAACACCACTGAAGTTTAAGAACAAGCATTTATTAAAACATCTGGGAAAAACCATGGCTTGTTCTGAAATGCCAGCACCACCAGCACTATGCCAGGACTGGAATCAGGGTATATAAGAGAGTCGTCTCCTTTAGTTGATTCCGCCTTCAGTACTGATCCACAAATGTTCTTCTAGCTGAGCAGGCTCCAACCTCAAGCACCGGACATGGGAAGGGTTAATGAGGTTGTATGAAATGTGTTAAAAAGGTCTTTTGAGAAAGGGCATTAGTCAGCTGAGATGAGGTACAATACAAGACACAGCCAAGAAGAAGATTATTGCTATTTCTAGAAAACAAGCAGACTTTTATCTAATCTCATACAACCCTCTGAAACTAAACACTCTGAAAGACATTGAGGCAGATTTACTAATCCTGTCTAATATTTGGACGTGTAAACAAAGACTCTATAATCTGAAAAGGTGCCATATTTATCACTGGGACTCAAGCTGTATGATAAATTGGGTGCATATTTAGACATTTTTGGCTTAGTTTATGCCAATATTTTCTCACATTTTAAGCTACTCCCCGTTTCCACTTAGTCTTGTTGGGTAAGGCACAAAAAGTCTCTAAAACACATAATAAATGTGATGCAACGCATGAATGCTAGATTTTTGCCACAAGATGAGCCAGAATTCTGGCGCACAGAACGATCAGCATTCAGATAATTGTTCTAACGAACAAAACTGAATGATAACTGTTTAAGTGCAGGTAAAACAATGAGCGAGCATTGGGAGGTTCTCAGTCGTCGTTCAGTTTCAGCCGGGATAAAAACCAGCGCCGGCTCGTGCACTTACATCGGTCTTTAAAGACTAATCGTTCAGCATTACACATAGGAACGTGAGACACTGAACAATAACTGCCCATTGACTGGTGAGTGGGAAAGAGCTGGTGATGACATCATCAGCTGGTTCCATCGGGCAATCAAGCATCGTGAGATTCTCGGCTCGTGTAAAAGGGCCTTAAGTTTCCCTCAGAAGTTGGGGTGCTGTAGATTATGTCTGACAATGATTTGAAGGGAAAGTCTGGAAAGAGTATTATAAACCGCTATCTATCTGTTAGCTACTCCTAGCCAATCAGGGAGTGTTCTAAGCAATACTGACAGTCAGGTTTTGCCCTACAAATTGACACAGCAGCAGGGGATTAGCAGGCAGTAGGAAATAATTCTCTGGTTTGTCCCTCTGTCCCATGGGAGGGGTAACATGGACTTTTGTTCATGTTATCTCACCCCCTCCATCAATCACAGAACAAATCTCTAATTAACTGTCACATATGGGGGATGTTCACTCCAGAAAATATATCCAAATAAGGAAGATTAAACAATACCTCTGCAGCGCCACCAATTGGATGGCAGCATTCCTGCAAATCAGTGTCCGACCATTTAAACAAGTCTTTAAAACAATTAGGAATTGAAAACCTAACCAACCTAGGTGTCTCCACACACCATTTAGCTGCTCTCCTTAAGGAGAGATGATACCCTTCCCTTTCCCATCCCTCCCCTCCCATTGCAAACAGTGGCGAGCAGCGGAGAGGGGACGGGAGCTCAGTGCACTAGTACCAGTCCCGCCTCCTCCGCTTGCAGAGAGGGGCAGCGTATATCGGCCGGGCGTGAAAACCTGACCGATATACGCCCGTCTGAATAAGCCCAAAAAGTGTTATTTTGTAAAAAAAAGAAAAGTGTTAATATTATGCCAAAGCAGTAAAACACAATAAAACCTATATAAGGCTGATTTCACATATGTGTTGGAGGTTCTGGTTTCCTTCTCTGTTTGGGAAGCAGGCAAGGGGAATCCCCTAGCTGAACGGCTCCGTCTAATGATGGAACCGAACAGCGCAGAACGAACCCCATTGACTATAATGGGTCCGTTCTTTTTCCGCTCAGTTGCCTGGCTTTTTACTGGAAGAAGAACTGCTGTTCACATCTCTTACCTTCCTATACTTTTCCTTTTCCTCATTGAGCTCTTTACATTTTTTATCATAGTCCTTAAATAGTTTTTTTTCCTCTTCAGTCCATTCATTCTCAGCTTTGGACAGAAAACCTGGTTGTGCCACTTCCTGAAAGACAAATTGAGATGGATGTAAAATGCCTCAATAATGCTCAGTTACTGGATTCAGCCAATAAACATCTCCCAATATACTGACGTGCTTTGTATATGCCAATGAGCATACCCAACCAATCACAGAGGCCTTTAGTCACATGCCTCATATCAAGTCACATCTTAAGGTCCTTTAACACAGGCTGATTATCGGGCCCGGACATTCCTCCAAACACTTCTTCGCCCCCCTTTGTAAAGGATTGTTCAGTTTCAGCAAGAATAAAAAATGTACAGGAGCCGAGCAGCCGGCCTTTGGGGATGAACAAACGTAGTACTAATTGTTTGTCCCCAAAAGCTGATTCTCAGCTCATATAAACGAAACTTGTCGGTCATTACATGAGTCTGAGAACTTGGACCTTGTAAAAGGCCCATTACCCATACCTTGGTGTTGATGCATGAATACGAATGCTCAAAGAGAATAGCTGACACATATGCTTTTTAGTGTATATAACCCAATTTAAAGGACACTGGCTTGCCTTAGATACAGAATACTGTGTAATGGAACTGTGAACTATACTTAATTATCTCTCCTGTAGTCTCAGAGATTTCAATATAACACTCACCATTCTCAAAATATCTTCCTTCTTCACCTCCAAGACGCCTCCCATCATGTCATTGAGCGCTCGCTGCTTGGCATTGTCTTCCTGAAGAAGATATAGTTCTCAATCATTGTAAATTCTTAACAGTTCCCCTTCCCCCTGAAAACAGCCGAAAAAGAGAGGGGGAAGTGGGGGTTTATTTCTCCTCTAATATATGGCGTTGGTCCTGAACTATAACCTTGCACCATAGTAAAAATACAACGTGAGATTAAAGCTCCCGTAATTTAGAAGGAGCAGTTGGGTACCTGGCTATAGGAAACAGCTGAGGACCAAGAAGAGAAGAGAGATGTGTTGTGTAACTGCTTCAGAAGCAGCCGACTCACCACTTCATGGAACCTTACTACTCTCGCTGGTGGGTTTGTGGAAGGATCCATGAAGTGGTGAGTCGGCCACTTCTGAAGCTCCAGCATCTTCTCTGCTTGTCAGAAAGGCTGGTGAACAATTACAGTAACACTGTCTCACTCTTACCACTGGCTCGGCATATCTGACAAGAGTAAAGACACTGGAGCAACAAACTGGCCTGCATGGCACAAAGGGCTTTCCGTTTTGGAGCAAATGGTTAATAAATATGTGGCACAGCAGAAGGGACATTGTTTTGGAGTAATAGTGCTCCAAATAAAAGGCGACTTATAAATACGGGACTCTGTGTTCCCCTGCTGGAGTTTTCGTGGACTAATAAGCATCTCTGTAGAGTTCTCCTTAATGATGATGGATCCTAATACAATCTACAGTTACCTGTGCAGCCAACCGCTTCTCCTCTTCCTGCTTCGCTCGCTGCTCTGCCTTTGTTTTTTGTTCAGGTGTTAAATATTTTTCAACTTTTATCTTGAGTCACATAAAAAAAAGGTTATGGTTAACAGATCAGCCACAAATATTTTCACACCATAAGTTGAATATGTGTAAAGACGCCATATTCTAGATACACTCTGCTGAAATGTTCATGGCAACCATGTTCTTCTACTGAATCCCTGGATTGGTCTCATCATTCACTGCATCTTATAGTTTCAAAAATCAAATCTGATCTGTGACTTCAACTCACACAATTGTGGAACCCTGATGAGTTGTGCATGTCCTCTGGTGGTCATAAGAGGCACGGCACATCTCTGGTATCTTATTTCCTATCAATAGCAGTATGTAGCTGACTACTAAATGAGGGAGGTAATTGCACCTGTGTGGGACACCGATGAGACAGCCACTCACACTGCCTCTTTATATAGAGGGGGTGGCTGCTTGGTGTTTACTCCCACACATAATGGATACAAAGTGGTAGACCATTCTGATACATGTAGTTCACCATGCAGACTAGCAACCTATTAATGACGCCATAATAATTCGGTGGGTTGCTCTGTACTTCCATCAGTGAACCACATTGGTACTGCCACCCTGGGCTCCCCCTGGAGTCTTAAAGCCACACTGCATGTGAATGATAGATAATAAATGCAAGGCATTGGTTGGATGTTGGCCAAGATACATGAGGCCACTAACCACTTCACGGTTCCTTGCATTGTGTTTAGTGTAGGGACCCACTACAACGCAAGAAACCGTGAAGTGGTTAGTGGTCCAGTGCTCATGATGCCTTGCACTAAAGCCAGTAATAGCCACAGCCGGAAAAAACGACTCTGGTCCTTTCGCAATGCAATAAATAGAATCCTAGACTGGTAGAGCTGGAAGGGACCTCCAGGGTCATCGGGTCCAACCCCCTGCTCAGGGCAGGATTCACCAAATCACCCCAGGCATATAAGTCTTTATGCCCCTGTGACATGTGAAACCACACAGGACAGGAAGAAGGCTATCGGAGTAGTGGCCATGACATTGATAGAAAAAGATAAACTGAGTGTGACCAGGACCATGTTAGCAGGCAGAAAAAACACTGATAAATTAAAGTAAGGGTCCTTTCAGACACTCCGATCTTGTTTGAACGAGTGAACGATTCGTCATTCAGTTCTGGAATACCTCTCTAAAGTTGGACTAAATGATGAAGCAGACACTGTAGCGTTTGATGGTATTCCACGAGGGGTCTTACCTCGGAGTCATCCACGGTGAGGGCTCTTTCTGGCTTCTCGTTGTCAGTAAATTTTGGCTCTATTAGTTTTTCCTGTATATTCAGCTCAGACATTATTTCCAGGATTCTCTGATTCCTGTCGTTCACACGAGTAACTTCCTGCTCTTTGTGTCTGTAGACCACCTCAAACTCTTTGTTAAAGCCTGTTTTCACATTATAGATGATGTCCTGCATGAAAAAGAAAGATACATATGAGTGCCCGTTTTAACCTTTTGACTGCCAAGCAGGGGCATATATGCCACTAAGCACCTGAGGCTGTGTGCCTGGGGCAGCAGAATTTAGGGGGAATGAGCACATTTTTTTAACCATCTGGCTGCACCACCTTTAGATGATTGCTTCCAAATTAGCAATTCTTAGGTTCTGTTCACCTATATATACATATACCTCGAACGTGCCCATAGGCTTCTATGTATGTCCAAAAAGTATTCTTTTGGGCTACACTGGTCAGGTGTGTGTCAGTATTCCTTTATCTTCTGTATAGGAAAGCGTAGTCTACCACTCTTAGCCTATGG
This sequence comes from Eleutherodactylus coqui, assembly GCF_035609145.1. Classification (NCBI taxonomy): domain Eukaryota; kingdom Metazoa; phylum Chordata; class Amphibia; order Anura; family Eleutherodactylidae; genus Eleutherodactylus; species Eleutherodactylus coqui. The sequence continues at coordinate 85,302,730 of NC_089838.1, forward strand.
CTTATGCCTATACAGGAGGATATGTCACAGCCTTCTGTTGAATATATTCCAACAGATACCTCCCATACAGCCTCAAAATGAGAGGTGAACAGATCCTTACTGGGTGGGGTGCTCTGGGTGTCTACTGACACAGCCTGATTGTGAGCAGACGTATTAAGTTCTCTTTGGTGCATTGTATACACCATGTATGTGAGAAGGATGACCTACATCCAGGCAACCCCATAAAAGTCATACAGTTCTAGTGCACAGATCACTGGCTCTGCTAAAAGATGAGATTTTCTTGTTTAACCCTTTAAGGACCAGGGTGTTTTGGTCCTAAAAGACCAGACACTTTTTAGGGACTTGACCCATGTGGTGATCTAAAGGCTCTATATTTTTTTTTCTTCAGCTACAAAAATAATTTTTTGCTGCTTTTTTCATGACATTTAGAGCTATTTTCCAATATCTTATTTCACTTTTTATTTTATTATGAATCAAAAGATAAAAAAATGTTTCTAATTTTATAGTTGTATATGTAAAATTAGTATATTTACACTAAAATAAAGTACAGGAATGGGTCTCCCATTTTGTTTTTTATAGTCTCAGATTACAAGGCGCTTACGATGACAAATTAAGTTGGCGTCGGCGGTGGGTCGTTTTCTTTTTTATACATATTTTTTTTTCATTTTATTCTGCAATTATTTTTGCTTCTTTTAGTAATTATTTTTTAACATCTATAGTATGACATGATATAAGTCCCCTGGGGGTCATTCACACTGTCATTTTATTTTTCTATTTCACACTTTCCACTGTAGCTAGGGGAATCCGTAGAAGCCCCAGTTACAGGGGAAAACATCCCCTCAGTGAGACATCAGTTACTAATGGAGCTGATCTGAGTCTGCAAGACACTGTAGCTCTGCTGTGGCAGGGATCACCTGGCTGCCACATGATCACCGGATCAAAAAGTTCCTCTATTCAGTACATAGCACTCATTGAGCGCTATGCAGCCCACTAAAGAGAAGGCAAAAGCGGGTAAAAACCACTTCTACCTTCTCCTCTGGGTCCACAGCTGTCACTGACATATGAAGAGCCAACCTGTTCCTTTAGCTTTAATTCTGTGTCGTGTTTATACTATGGCGTGGGATTAAAGCCCAGGACTAAGCGCTATATATTTTCAGCTGTTTGTCCTTATACTGTTAAAGAGAATGTCATAGCTAAGGATGGAGACACTAGTCTTGGGATAACTACATATTGTCCCTGCAACATCTATCCTGTTATCAGAGAATCTGTGAACCCAGCCAACACTACTGAACACCACTAGGTTTCACCACTGCTTATGAAAGTTCATACAAGTGAAAGGCCATGGTCCTTTTCTAAAAGCGACGAAAAACACTGCTTATGGTGAGAAAAGTTGTCAGAAAACAGTCAACGAAGTTGGCCTCAGACACATTTTGGAAAGTTGGTTTCTGCTACACTGCACAGAATCTAAGATACCAGAAGAAGTCTGTGTAGACATTAGAACAACCAGGAATGCTGCGTGATTTCACTTTCCGAAGCCTGCAGAGCTGTAAGCAGCTCTGGATTATATTACATGCTGCAATCTATAAAACCGTATTCAGAGGTGATCATCCATTTATAAGTTCTCTATTCGGTTGTGACAGCCTTTTTTTGGAAACCTGACAACAGGCGGTGCAGTTATATTGGCTGGTGCTGTGGAATTAGCTGCTTTGAAACGTTCCCAGAAATAAACAAGGCAGCGACATAGAAATATAAATGATACGATCCAGAATGCCAAGATGGAAGAATAGACAAATGAGGCCGGGCCCTGCGCCCAGAAATAGCTAGGTTTAGGCGGCTTTAGGGGTTGAAGCTTCTCTCCTCGAAAGTGTACATTACTAATTTATTAATGTATCAAAAGTTAAAGAATTAATCAGAGGTCGATAATGATGTTTTATTCACTTACAGAGAGGCTGACATTCTTCTGTTTTGTTGTGGCATCCATTTTTCAGAAGTGACAGCAAGAAGTGCAGCCGTACTGGTTGTTATAAACGTATTGTAAAACTGCTTTGTGATTGATAGATTGCCGATTTCATAGCAGCTTAGATGCAGTATGCTGTATGCATAAAAATGTCTCTAGGGAGTTAAAGAGGTTGTCAATTTGCAAACTGCATGTGTCATAATAGCAGATCGGTGGGGATTCACTGCTAAGGAGCCCCAACAATTAGCTATTCACCGGGCTGCTGCAGTAGGGCATGGAACTGATTTCTTCCATAAGCATACAGCTCTGTTCCCACAACAGTGGCCTGACTTGTTATTGTAGTCCAAGTTCACATTCATTTCAATGGGAACTTAGCCTGCAATACCAAGCCAGGCCACTGCAGTGGGAAAGGAGCTGTATACTTCTACCAGAAATCAGATTCATGCCCTACTACAGAAACCCGATGAACAGCTAATCAGCAGAGGTCCTAACTACCTGATCCTGCTAAATATGAATGCAGAATATATCCCAAACAAGTTTACCCCTGCTGTTTTGTATCCCCTATACTTATATAAAGTGCAGTGATACTCCAGGACATATCTGATACATCAAGTCATTTAAATAAAAGGAAATCAGTACAAGACTGTTTGTTCTTTTTCACTCAGAATGTTTAATGCTGCCAGTGCTCTAATGTATATCATGCGCTTCTCAACATTTGCAAGCATCTAGCATTTACCTGCAGCAATATAATCTGGTTAATTTTCTCCTCCCGGCTGTGCATCTCCAGCTGGCTGTACAAGGTGGAGGTATTTCCACCATACTGATCACTCAGGCTCCCAATCAGAGATGTGTTATCATGACTTTTCTCAGTCTCCTCCTCCACTTCTTCCTCTTCTTCTGTTCCAGTTTTTGATTGAACCTCAATGATTTCCTTTCTGATCTAACGTTAAAATCATTTTTCATCATCATCACCCAGAGAATGTATACAACATACAAATCAGCATATATCTCTGAACTGGACATACATTGTAAACAGTCTGGAAGTAATCTTTCATTTTAGCAGTAGGACATGTGTTCACTGTCAATTATCAGCAATATACCAGGTCACCATCTGAGCATCCTTTTTATCTATGGCTGGATCCATATGAAGATGGTCCAGACACTCAAAATATGATATAGTGTGTTAAAGTGCACATTCAGGGATCCACTTAGACACCTCTTAGGATATGTACCTTGGTATGAAAATTTAAGATATTATCTAAACTGTAAAAATGAGTGCTCTGTGCTGTTTAACAGATTCATCCACTTACTGACTGCCCACTACATTCATTGTGGATACTGCAGCCCTTTACTTCCTCCCTGCTGATGTATCCTGATTTTATACAAATAAATCTTAATCACTCTATAAACAAAAATTTCTAGACATTTCTAATGCACTTTATATTTTAATTCCTCATTATTTTCAAAATAAGTGCTTGCTGTGTGTAAATGAGAACACTCTTGGGTACAGGACATGAGGATTACTACAAAGAAATTAACTTTTGAATGTAGCTGTATAAAATCTAGAGAGACCCCACTCTCTTACTGCAGCTGTATGCAAACATTGAAGCTACTTCTTAAGACCCATTTACATGGGCCGATGATCACTCAAAGATCGCTCAAACCACAGTTTGAGTGACAGCTTTGAGCGATCATTTTGTATGAACTATTAAGTAGCTACTCAACTACTTAAGTACAATTAAGTGTGCAAATGAAGCCTTCCCTGAAAGCCGCTAATAACCCGAGGGCTCTTATCTGCGCTCAGATCCTTTGTCCTCCACAGGGAAACAATGCTATCAGCACAACCGTGGAGAACTGCTGATAAGAGTGAATGACGATTTTTAGGTTGGACTGAATTTAACGATCAGCTAGCAGTTCCCGAAAAGGGCACGATGGGCGCACATTTAGACACGCCGATGATTGCTAAAATGATTGCCGATTAGCGATTTCTGTTTTTTGCGATCATCGGCTGGTGTAAATGGCCCTTTAGCCATTTGTGTCCCCCATGAATTGGCTGCTAAGGGTAATAGGACTGTTTTTGACCCTGCACAAGATACTAATAATATTGCCTGTCAATATTTGATAACGGACAGCACATGGTTAATAGTAAAAACCCATAAAAGCAGCAATGTTATTTTTTATTTACTTTGAGATCGAGAGCTTCTGTCTTCTTGATAAACAACACTTTGGCCATATCTTCCAATTCCTTTACTGTGCGTTCTTTCAAAGGATAGTTTGTCACTTCATATTCTGTATGAAAAGACTTTAAATAACAATGCATAAATCAGCAATATACACCGAACCTGAGCAACACGGCAACTCTAGAGCCACACTGAGGATCTTGTACTATTGGGAACCCTCACAACCAACCGGGCATTATGGGAACAGGTTTGCTTGTACTGGGAGGGTTTCTCATAATGGTATTTTAAAGTTATCAGTTATCCAATTTCTTAATGTAATAATCAGAATGTTTTTGATGGGGCAGTTTCTCTTTTGCAATATGTTCTTGTGATATAATCAATCATGTTGCCTTTATTAATAATGTATTACACTCCTATAAGGAGACAGTGACTGGCCCAATTCACTATATTTACCTTAACAGAGCGTCCTGTTACTGACATCGAATCCCAGCATTCTTTTTTAATGATTTCACGTAAATATTGTTTGGACAAATTTTCCAGCTCAATTTCTCTTCGAACCTATGAAAAAAGGAACTGAATATTATTGACTATTGATTTCACTGAGAATTAGTAACTAGTAACTAGACAAGTAACTATGGAGCCCCATAGAGAAACTAGGTATTGGACACATCCCCTATGGCCACCACCAGCAACAAGTTAGATTATAATTAGCTTGGTTTCTGCCCTGGCCCCATGGCATTGCCTCCTTCCTTGGCTTCTCAGGACTTTGTATTCGGACAGTGATTGGCTTCAGTGGTCACACGTCCCTGTTGTCAGTGATGTTATTGGTGGCTCAGAGGTGGCGATCAGTGAGGAACCAGATACTCTCGGAACAGGAGCAGCGATGAATTAGGTGAGGCGAGTATGGCTTTTTCATGATATTCCACCACTTTGAGCCCCATATAACTCTAACCCCTATGAGCTTATCTTTTAGGTTTAAGGACCAAGAGATTGTCATAATCACACCGCAAAAGCCATAACCTGTTGAGATAGCTGCATGTGGGCTTGTTTTTCTTGGGACAAGTTGTATTTTTTAATGGTGCCACTCACATGTACGTATAATATATTGTATAATTTCCTTTACACTTTTTCAGGTAGAGATGGAAAAAAATTTCCAGAAATTCCTCCATTGTTTTTGAGTTTTATTTTTACGGCAGTCACCATTCTGTAAAAGTAGCATGATAACTTTCTTATCTGGATCAGCATAATTACTGCGTTACCAAGTTTATAGGATTTAAAAATTTTTTTTTTTAGCCCGATAAAAACGCATTTTTAAAGAAAAAAAATGGAAACTGCATTCTAAGATCGATAGCATTATTATTTTTCCAGCAACAAGGCTGTGTGAGTTCTTGTTTTTTGTGGGAAGAGCTGTAGTTTTGGTGGTAGCAACCTGAGGTACGTATGACTTTTGGATTGCTTTTTATCGCTTTGCTGCAGTTGCTATTGTTTGTGGCATGCAAAAGGTTAAACTGCCAGGATTTGAGGTTTCTCCATATCTGGCAGTTAGAGCAGAAGCCTGGCTGTTAATAGTCAGCCAAGTCACCGCATGTATATGCAAATTAAAAGCAAATTAGTTAGGTCAGTAAAAGGAATATTGGCTGTTACCAAGGGGTAAAACCTAAATAGCTTTATGAGATAAACTGTTAGTCGCCCTGTCCACGGGCGTTGCGGTATCCCGCGGGAGCCGGCGCCCGGGAGCAGGAGCCGGCAGACGGTTCTCCGCTGTCAGCCTATCTGACAAGATAGGCTGACTGCGGAGAATCTGGGCAATTCGCAGCATGCTGTGAATTGCTGGCCGCGAGCAGAGAATCGCAATGCTTTTCTGCTTGTGGACACGGAGCCAGCACTTTCCATAGCAATGGAAATCATTACAGGTGTGGAATGATTGAGCTGGCTGGGTGTGGTGTTCTCCTGCTAGCCAATCACCACCGGTCTGGTTGCAGATAAATATCCTCCCTCTGCAAGAGGAAGCTGGTTTCCTGTCATTCTAGGGTTTGTTGGTTTTGCATGCCTGTACATGTGTTATGTGGGTAAACAGTGTCGTGTCCTGTGTGATTGTCCATGTGGCCAAACATTAGGTGTGGATAGCCCTGTTTTGTTTATATGGTGTGAACAGTGTCAAGTTCTGTTTATCTGAGCTGGTGGCTAGACATGAGGAGTGAACTGTCCTGTTCTATGTGGTTGTGTGTCTGGCATGCTAACCCTAATGTGTTGCTGTGTAAATTGTGTCCTGTGCTGCCTGTTTAGTGTCTTGCTAGAGTAGGAACTGCAAGACATGAGGAGCCTTGTCGGGGCCTTGCAGCTTAAGTTCATTGGCCAATGTAGGAACTAATCCCTCGCTTTTATATTCAGCTTTACCATCTGCTTTAGAGTGTGAGGTTGTGTGGTAAGTGAGTTTGTGCATTTAATGTGTCAGTTCCGCCTGGTTGAGAGTATCACCCTTTATGGGAGAGCAGGGTCGAGGTTGCAGCGCGGGGCCGCCTTTATAGAGGCGATCGCCCAGCTTGTTAGGTAGGGCATTGTCATCTTCCCTGCAGCACAGGGCCAGTTGTCCCGAAAACCCGTGTTTCCGGGTTACGTTCATGTGGGCCTGGTGCTTAGTTGCCCACACGAACTGACATAAACCCTTTAAGACTGAAACAAGCCCCATCTGCGGTAGTTAAGCCCATGACTAGATCCTACATGAGACTACTTACTCTTTCCACTTCCTGCTCACTTTCAGCCCGAAGCCTTTCTTGCTCTTCTGTGTCCAAGTTAAATTCTTGCTGGTCCAACTTTTCAATATCAGGCAAGGATTCATTCTCTCGCATCATGGCTTGTATCTGAAAAACATACAGGTTAAGAATCTAGATATAATGGAAGCCATTTTCAGTATTAGGGTGGCTTTTGACACCACCAATATTATGCTATGAGACTGATGTAGCTAGGTGCTATATGTACAAACATCCCACTAATTGTATTGTGAAAGAAGTAAACCTTTAGTTGAATAGATTAGTTGAATGAAGTAAAAAGTTAATAAAAGAAAGTCAAACTAAAAGAAATATTCAAGACCACCATTACTGATGCTCATTTGCTTCTGTATAGTTGCAAGAAAAGTAAGTGAACCATTGGAGATCACATAGATTTCTGTATTGATTACTAATAAAATGTGGTCTGATTTTTATCTATATGTACTTTTATACGGCACGACTGTCTGACGGACTACCACCTTGCTATTGCTCCTGTTTAACAATAGTCGATCTCTCGCTCAATGCCCTGTCGGCGGCTGCATGTACACGGGGCGACTATTGCCCAAATTCACTGTTTCCAGCGATAATTCAGGTGATAGTCACCCCATGTAAAGGTGCCTTTAGTCACAATTATGCACAAACACAAACTACTGCAAAATGTCAGCTGACTTTCAGAATAAGCTGTCCTGTATGTGTATATGAGAAATAATATTATTTCTGACCATTCTCTCATAATATAGAAAGGCAGCAGCAGTGTAGAGGACACTAAAGAGAAGTACTGAGCAGTGTAGATGTGAGACAGTAAAACAGTTACTATTAGCTGCAGCATTGTTTCTATGTGTGTCTCTAAAAGCTTCTATTTTTGTAACTATGTTGTCCGATTTGTGTCCTGTAACCTGTGTCGCATGGCAACACTTGCAATATGCTTCTCTGCTCCTCCTCCCTCCCCCACTCCCCACTGCATAGACTTCAATGGGATGACATTCCATTTTGTCTTTGAGGCATCTTTCACGCAGGCGTTTTATTGCGGCTATTTTGCCGTGATAAAACATTGCCCGAAAATCTCTACCATGTAAAGCACTGGATTCCAATGCATTCATTCACATGGGCGATTTTCAGGTGCGTGAAAGAATCGTGCCGTAAAATTGCCGACTATTTTTGGTCGCCAATTTGTCTTGCAGCCTCAAAAGATAGGTCTTGATCTATATTTTGACGAAAAACATGGGAGGCTTGCATAGGTCCTATAGGAGCTGAAAAATAAGGGAGGGGGAGGGAGTTTACCTGCATCCGACGTCGGGAAAAGAACATAGCTGGCTCTATTTTAGCTATCTAAGCTAATAGAAACCATTCTGCTGACCAACGGAATTCTGCAGCGGTTTTTCACGCTATACGCTCGTGTGAATAGATCGCAGCTATTCTTCTCTATTGTGATTTTTGGCCACGTACAGCCAGCGTGAAATTGCACACGCTTGTGTGAATGAGGCCTGGATTTAGCTGTGCATTCAGAGTAAGTAAACAATTTAAGCCCCATTTACACGCAAAGATGATCGTTCAAAATTCGCTCAAAAGACAGTTTGAATGAGAGTTTTGAGCAATCATTTTGCATAGTAACTAATGGGCACTAATGCCTATTAGTAGCTTATTAGCTTCATTTGCATTTAAATGAAGCTCCCTTTGCTGTATGCAGATGACAGTGGGTGGTCTGTTATCTGCATACAGCTCCATTGTTCTCCCATGGGACTGCAGCTAAAAACAATGTTATCAGTGCTCCGGAGGACAATCACAGCATGCAGTCTCTGCTACCAGCTGGCTGGCGGAAGGATGGTCTTCAGAGGCTGGACAAGTATCTGTCTGGGATGATTTAGTGAATCCTGCACTGAGCAGGAGTTTGGACCCGATGACCCTGGAGGTCCCATCCAACCCTACCATTCTATGATTCTATGAACTAAAAATCATCATTCAGCCAAAAAGCAAATGATGCTAACATTTACACGCAACGATTATTGCTCAAAAGACATCGTTTGAGCGAATTTTGAGCAATAATCATTGCATGTAAATGGGCCTTTAGTTGGGTAGAGGAAGAAAGCAGCTTGATAGGTGAAGAAAGAGGCATTTTTCTCTAATAAGATTTATTACAACATTTCTTATATCTGCATGTACTATTGATGTGTGCACAGTTTGTTGAAAGTTTAGTGATTTAAGCTGCTTGTAGTTTACAATAATTCTATCAGTATGCATTGCTGTCTGGGTGACCTTGTGTTCATACACAACTACCAATCTGAACAAGGAGAGCTGTAGCCTAGGTCACCTGCATACAATACAGCTCTGACTGGGTCATGTAACTGCCTTACAATGTGTTCACAAAATGGTGTTCTTTATGTGTTTGGACCAACATGGGAGATTACTTCCTTAATGTAAAGCTCCATTTAGACGGGACGAGTGTCAGGCAAATAATGCTAGACACTCGTCTTCGCACATACTAGCTCCCATGCACCTGCACAAAAGCTAGTATTGTTGGCTCACAGCGGGGCAGCAGGAGGAGATTTGTCTCCTCGCTCTCTCCCACCCCTCTCCATTGGCTTAACATAGGGGTACTGAATGGCTGCTATTTACACTGAGTGATCAGCTCATCGTCCATCGTTTATGCAGCATAGATGATGAGCTGATCGCTCAGTGTAAATAGCGGCTGTTCAGTACTGAACAGGCGCTATGTTAAGTCAATAGAGAGGGGCAAGTGAGCAATAGGAGGGAAATCTCCTGGAGCTTCCCCGCTGTGAGCCAGTGATACTAGCTCCCGTGCAGGTGCATGGGAGCGAGTATGTGCGGGAACGAGTGGCTGCCAGGGAAGGTTTTTGATCATGTCCAGTCCTTTTAAAATAGACTTACATCATCTGTCCCTACATGCTAACAGCTAACTGGCTTTTCAGGTGACCTATTGAGCAACAATGAATGCGAATGGTCAATGCCATCACTGAAGCTCCACATTTTAATACTCCTTTACCGATGGACAAACACTCTACAACTAAATAGTAAAACACAGCCCTACAAGACTTTAAAAACACACTGCAGACATCATTTGCTTAATTATTCACTTGATAAGAAATTGTAAAATAAGATTTAGGGTGGTTTCACATCTGCGTTGGACCCTCTGATTGGAGGTTCTGCTGCAGATCCTGCACAAAATACTGGAAGAAACAGTGCTGCATGCTGTGCTATTTCTTCTGGCAAAAAGCTGAGCAGTTGAGCAGAAAGCGAATGAACCCCATTATAGTCAATAGGGTCTGTTTGGCGATTTTCGGATCCATCATCAGACAGACGTATTCGGCAAGGGAATTCCCCTTTTCTGCTGACCGAATAGAGCAGGAAACCGGAACCCGTGACGCAGATATGATACCACCCTAAGGGCGAGCACCCACTGGCGTTTTTTACCTGCGTTTTTCCTGCACAGGCATAGAGATAACATGTGTTCCTGTCCACTGGCGTTTTTTTTGCGTTGCGTTTGCGTTTTTAACATAGGAACTGTCAGTTGCATATGTGTCCTTATTTTTCTCCATGGAAATTAATGGAAAAGCCGCGAAAACGCCGCGAAAGACGCGCGGAAAAATCGCGGGAAACGCGGCGAAAACGCTGCGTTTTTTTCCCGCGGAAAACGCAAACGCCAGTGGGTGCTCGCCCTTACTGTAAGAAAAACAGATGTAACAGATGTTTATTAAAATGCTGGCAAACATCCTTACTTTCTGCCTGAGTTCTTTTATGCCGTTCTTGAGGTTCTTCTTCTGGTCTGCATATTTCTTCTCCTCTTCTTTTGTAGCCTGTGATGTGTACCATTGGAAATGATTACTCATTAATAGATTGTGTTTTCAGGAGATATCTTGGAAGTTAAATAATACATATCCATATTACTACGCTGGTCCAGTAGGTTGCAATATTTTCAACCAAGAATGGACTTTCTGGGCAATCATATCTGAAAAGCACATTCAACATACCATGTCCCAGACTGTGCTGATCTGTGATACCTGAGAATCAGCACATCCATCTAGGGACAAGCTCAGACAATCAGCATGTCGTGTATTACTGTACTGATTGACTATCTAGTAGCGCCTCCCTGAGGCACAGTACAGCAGTACTACATGTTCTGCTCTGCCCTCTACCTGCACCAGGATGAGCTGCACCTTTGGACACGAGGTGAGGACAGCCCCATCTTGCTGTACAGGACCATGAAGAAGCTCCTATCCTCTACATAGAGGGTGATTCCACAGCTTCCAGCAGCTCTTCCTAACTTTAGCAATAATTTATTAAATTAATATTAAAAGCACTTCAAAGCGTAGGATATCCCGAACGACATCATCACATTTCTTAAATTATCATCAGGCATGATTACAGCAATTCTACACAATTTCATTACATTATTTCCTCATTGTAAGGGTGCGGGCAGACGAGCGCATAAACGGCGCGTTTTTGCGACCAAACGTATATATACGTGACCATCTGAGGCAATGGTTTCGAATGTATTCGTTCACATGGGCGATTTTACGGCGCGTAAAAACGGCAACCCGAAAAAAAACGGAACATATGCGACCGAAATACGCGCCAACGCATATTCGATCGCCGAAAAGACCGTTTGCAAAGTAGGAACAAACGAAAATACGCTTTCTAGCTCTGGTCGTGATCGGTGAAAAACGATCGCTCGGGCGATCATACGTTGCGCTCGTGCGAACGTAAATACGCCTACGCTCGTCTGCCCGCACCCTAAAAGTATCATGTTTACCAAAGTCATTCCCAGCTCATGCCAAATAATACCTTCTAACCTAAATTCCTAATGGTAAAAACAGGAAATCACATTAAATATTCCTGTTTTATTAGCCTCATGAGACAAATTAACCCCCCCATCCCTTCCTAACCAAACTCAAAATCCATAAATATAGCAGCAGGGTTGTTATATTAAATTTCAATTCGTTATTCAATCCCCACAGCTTGCAGCTTTTAGGCCTCTTTCACACGAGAGTATATCAGCCCGCCGCTTTCATGGTCAGTCGATATATGCTATGATCTGATGCTTTGGATTCCAATGCATCAGATCACATGGCCGTATTCCCGCGACGTAAAAGCGCCCGGCGGGCCAATATATCTTTTGAGCTGGAATATGTCAGCCACTGCATGAGCTCCTATGGGAAGGAAGGTGGGAGGGAGTTTAGCTAAACTCCCTCCCTCTTCTCTCCTCCCCTCCGGCTAATTGCAATGGAAGGAGGCGGGGCTAAGCTCCCACCCACCTCCCCTTGTCCGCAGCCAGCAATGGGAGGAGGCAGGACAGGGTGGCGCTTAACTCCATCCCTGCCCCATCCCCTCCCATTGCAATCAGCCGGAGGGGAGGAGAGAGGAGGTGAGCCAGCGAGAGGGAAGGGAAGCGGCAACGGCATGGTGGCCTCGGCGTATGTGCGCCGGGGCCCGTGCCATCTGAACGGGCGCACAAACGTTAGATCTGAATGGCGGCCGATATACGCTTGTGGGAATAAAGCCTTAGGCCTATATATCCTGGTATAATACCAGATGTTGGGAAATTCAGCCAAATGGCTTTATTGCTGCATCATATTATTGTTATTTTTTGTTCGGATGGTTTTTATTGAATCCTTTAACATTTTTATAAAAAGATACGACAAAATACAACAAATGACATACATAGCTTTCCTGTATAAAAAAATATATCAACACATAATATGCAGCATATAAAGTTGGGTGCACAATTGCCAACAGTTGAGTTGAGATCTAATATTGCAAAAAGGTGTCATGGCAGTGAGGGTCCTTCTGAAAGGCCCCAGGGCTGCCTTAGCAGACTGCCTATCAAGCCGTCCCCGTGGGGTGGCTTGGTAGACTGCCTGGCAAATCACAGTATGATGTAAAGCTATAGCATTACGTCATACTGCAGGAGCGATCAAAGCATTGCTAGTTGTAGTTCCCCAGGGGAAACTAAAAACAAAAAGTAAAAATAAGATCGATAAAGTTTTATTAATTAAAAAAAAAAAAAAAGTAATAAAAGTTTAAATCACCCCCCTTTTGCCATATCTATAATAAAAATATCTAAATCATAAAGGAAAAATACATATTTGGCATCGCCGCGCCCGTAAAAGTCTGATCTAAAAAGAACGCCAGAAATGCACTTTCAGTCACCCTGTCTCTAAGAAAAAATGCAATAAAAAGTAATCAAAAAGCCGCATGCATTCTGAATTGGTACTAACGTAAACTACAGGACATCCTGCATAAAAAAGGGGGCCTCGCTCAACTATGCTGACGGAAAAATAAAAAGTTATTGCACGCAGAAGATGGCGGCAGAAAATTGAAAAAAATTAAAAGTAGTACAGCAAAAAAAAAAAAAAAACTATACAATTTTGGTATCGTAGTAATCATACCAACCCATAGAATAAAGTTATCATGTTATTTTTGTTGCAGTTTGTGCGCCGTAGAAACAAGATTTTTGTTTTTCATTTTACTCCACGTAGAATTTTTAAAAAGTTTTTCAGTACATTATATGGTACTTTAAATAGCAACATTCAATAATACAACTCATACCGCAAAAAAGAAGCCCTCAAACAGCAACGTCGATGGATAAATAAAGGAGTTACGATTTCCTCTATAGCTCCGATGTCGGGACAGGCCTGCCACTGCAGTGCAGGAATACATCTGCACCCGTTTGTCAGACACATCGGGTGCAGATGCACTCGTGCACTAGTCTTCATCGAGGACCCCCGAGGAGAAGGCAGAAAGGGGTTTTGACCATTTCTGGCTTCTCCTTTACACATTACATAGTGCTCAATTAGCGCTATGTAATGCAGAGAGAACGCGGAACTAACACGTCTGTATTCTGCCCAGCGATCATTTGACCGCCGGGAGCCTCCTGACCTCAACTGTCAGTCACAGCTGAAATCAGAAGGATGAAGACAGAATGCGGAAGTATTACTTCTGCATTCCGCCCGGCGATCATGTGACCGCCGGAACCCTCCTGATCTCGGCTATCAGTCACAGCCGAGATCAGGAGGGTGAAGAGAGAATGCATTCCCCCGGTGATCATGTGACCGCCGGCACCCTCCTGATCTTGGCTATCAGTCACAGCCGAGATCAGGAGGGTGAAGAGAGAATGCAGAAGTATTATTCCGCATTTTCCCCGGTGATCATGGGACCGCCGGCAACCTCTTGATCCCTGTCAGAGATCAGTAGGGTGAAGGGAGAATGGAGGCAAAAAAAAATTGGATTGGAAAGGGTTAAGGTTTTTTTGTACTTTAACGTTATGTGATAAACTTGAGGTATAAACTCTGCTAAAGTGACAGAAACTACATATGTTCTGTTACTCAAAATCCACTCCTCATCAAACAGCGCCCCTCGCTGACCTGTATGTATCTTCTCATCGTCTCTTGACAGCAGCAAGGCTCACGACTACACAACTATCAGCGTCTTGTCTGTGGCATTCCACTACACGTATCGCCATACTTCATGGCTGTAGGATCAGACTTTAGACGCCCCATAGGGAGCAGTGTCCTTACTGATAGGACGCTACACATGTCGTAGACATCATGTGTCCAGAGGTTGTCACATCACTAATGGTGGTTCATTTCCCACGTCCCATCTTACTGGAATCCGCACAACAACTCTGTCATGTCCCATACATACCCGGGTTTTAAGGGAATTAAGTCATGTGATACACAGACCCTTTTTTTCTATAGGGACGGGGTCTGTTCCACTGGATTGGCGAGTAGCCAATGTGGTGCCGATATTCAAAAAGGGATCAAAAAAGAGAACCTGGAAACTGCAGGCCGGTCATTCTTACTTCTATTGGGGGGAAAATGTTTGAAGGGTTTCTAATAGATGCTATCCTGGAGGACCTCAAGAAAAATAGCTGTATGACTCCGTATCAACATGGGTTTATCAGCTTCTATGAGGAGGGAAGTTTTAGACTGGACCGGGGAGAGCCATTGGATCTTGTGCATCTGGACTTTTCCAAAGTGTTTTTAACTGTGCCGCAGGCTGGTATATATAATGAGAATGCTTGGTCTGGGCGACAATGTGTGTAAGTGGGTGAGTAACTGGCTCAGTGATAGGAAGCAGACAGTGGTTATAAATGGTACATACTCTGATTGGATCACCGTTACTAGTGGGGTACCACAGGGGGCGGTACTGGAGGGGATCACAGTTACTAGTGAGGTACCACAGGGGGCAGTACTGGACCCTATTCTTTTTAATATATTTATTAATGACCTGGTAGAAGGATTGTAGATGACACAAGACTGTGTAACGATAACACAAGAGAGGACGCAAAGAGATTGCACGATGATCTTGATAAATTGAGGGCTTCGGCAGAGAAATGGCAAGTGAGATTTCACACTGATAAATGTAAGGTTCTGCACATGGCCAGAGGAAATACATGTCAAAACTTGGGGTTTTAGTTAACTGTAAACTTAACTGGAGCAACCAGTGTCAGGAAGCTGCTGCCAAGGCAAATGGGATCATGGGGTGCATCAAAAGGGGTCTGGGGGCACATGACGAGAACATTGTTCTTTCTCTTTACAAATCACTGGTCAGACCACACATGGAATATTGTGTACAGTTTTGGGCAGCAGTACTCAAGAAGGACATATCAGAGCTTGAGCGGATACAAAGGTGGGCAAATAAAGTAATAAATGGAATGGGTGGGCAACAATACCCAGAGAGGTTATCAAAATTGGGATTATTTCGTCTAGAAAAAAGATGACTAAGGGGCGACCGAAAAACTATGTATAATATATCAGAGGACAATACAAGGATCTCTACCATCATCTATTCACACCCAGGACTGTGACTGCAACAAGGGGGCGCTCTCTACATCTAGAGGACAGAAGGTTTCTGCACCAACATAGAAGGGGATTCTTTACTGTAAGAGCAGTGAGACTATAAAACGCTCTGCCTGATGATGTGGGGATGGAAATTCGTTAAAAGAGTTCAAGAGGGGCCTGGACGCCTTTCTTGCGTGATACAATATTAGATGTTATAATCCTTAATAACGTCAGAAGGGTCGGTGATCCGGGGATTATTCCGATTGCCAGTTTGGAGTCAGGAAGGAATTTTTTCCCTTAAATGGGTAAAATTGGCTTCTACCTCATTGGGTTTTTTTTTGCCTTACTTTGGATCAACACAGGAAAAAGCCGTGAGCAAGACTCGGCTAAAACTAGCGTTTCCTCGTCTATTTACACGGTCAGGTGTGGCATGTTAACAAAAAAAATATGCCGCAGCCTAGAATTCCCTTGGTCGGAATTACTTCTAATGCCTAAATACAGGCACCTGTCTTGCTTTCACAGTGTTGGACGCTGCTAAACTCACTCCCTCTCTCTTTTTCTGCCCATGGAAGCCACCAGCATTTATCAGCCGACAGATAGGGCAAGACGTATCTTTTGCAGCCACGTATAAAATCGCCCGCCATATTCGGTCAACGATGTCCTATCTTTCCCGGCGTGACATTTTTACGCGACTAAATATCGGCCATCTGAATGAATACATTGAAAATCAATGAAAATCACTGAAAATCAATGCTTCAGATGGTTGCGATTTTTTATTGCGGCTAAATTAGTTGCGTAAGGACGCTAGTGTCAATAAGGCTTTAGTGTGATTTTCATTAGTGTTTCCACATATGAGCTATATTTAAAGGGGTTTTCTGGGGAAAATACTATTAATGACCTATTTTCAGGATGTCATCAATAGTTGATCGGCTGTGGTCCGTCGCTCGGGACCCTGACGATCAGCTGACTGTGCATCGCCTGACAGCGCCACAATAACAGCGGCCCCATACGAGCTGGAAACAACGTACCCATGCGAGTTACGCCTAAGAATCCCAGGTGTAACTCGCACTGGGTCATCTGAGTACAGCCTTAAAGACAATTGGTCTTGAACTTATAATTGTCTGAAACAACTTCAATCTGGTTAGAATTGTCAGAGACGCATCAAGTTGAATTTATAATTTCTAAATGTGAACAAAGGGTAAACGCGGAGCACATTTAACCCTTTCCAATCCACTGTCTGACGTCTGAAGACATTCTGATTGAAGCCTGTGCAGCTCCGATGTCGCAAAACGTCCAGCAGGGTATTCTTACTGTATATTGCTGGCCGCTCTGTTGTCGGGGGCCTCTCTGGCATGTCACATACTGAAATACTGGCTCTAGCCAGCAGATGGCGCCATTGTATAATGGCAGAAAGAGAAAGCCCCCTAGGAAAACCTGAATCCAAAATTGGATTGCAAAGGGTTAAAAGTATATGAGCAACTTCACACTTACTTCAGTGAATTTGTAATCAAGCCAAGTGGGATCTGTAGATTGCAGTAAGGAGGTGCTTGTGTAGCTGTCATCCTGCTCAGTCACCTCAACACTAAGCTGGCCTTCCTATAGAAAGAGTACAGTATTACAATCAGATCCATCTCAGGGTGACTACCCACTACAGTTCTTTTTCATTGCGAAATTCGCAGCGCTTTTTTTTCTCCAGGGGTCTATGGGACTTGATAATGTTAAAATCGCATCGTGTAAAATCGCGATTTCGCGGTAAATTGCGATTTTACCGCGATGCGGTTTTAACATTAGAGGGCCCCATAGACACCTGGAAAAAAAACGAACCAAATTCGCAAACGCTAGTGGGTAGTCACCCTCAGGCAGACAACCATTAGGCTGGGTTCACACAGGGCGGATTTGCCGCGGAAATTCCGTGCGGAATTTCGCCGCGGCATATCCGCCTGCGGCTGCTAATCTCGGGGTTAGCCAGCCATGTGGACGAGATTTCTCAGAAACCTCGTCCACACGGGACGGCCAATCCGCTGCGGTAAGTCAGGCTGGAACCGCGGCTGCGGCGGCCGCAGCCGCGGTTTCAGAATATGCAGCATGTGTATTTTTTTTTTTATTTCGGCCGCGCTCTCCTCTATGGGAGCACCGGGCGCAGCGGAAGAGCGAGCAGCCGGGCCGCTTCAAAGCCGCCGCGGGTCTTTCCGCGGCGTTTCTCCCGGCGGAAATCTCGCAGTTTTTGCTGTGGCCAAACCGCGAGATTTCTGACGGGAATCCGCCCCGTGTGAACCCAGCCTTACTATACTATCAATATCATAATATAAAATATTACATATAGCTAAACACTGTGAATCATAGCATGAAGCTGGAATTGGTATCTAACTGTTAGTCAAAAAACAAGATGTGACCACAGCCTATGGGAAAACTCCCAACGTACACGCTAAATATGTCCGTTGCTTTGACTACCAGATGTAGGTCAAAAGCATTATTTTTCTACTATCTTCTGGCCATTATATGGCAGCATATTGCAGAATAAAAGGTATAGAATAATCTAGTAGACTTCGCTATTCCATCCCTTGGATCCTGTGAGTGAAATGAAACCGTAACTGTGTATATGTGTGGTATCTATCACTGGCCTCTGTTTAATGGATACCCCAGGAGCTCCAGTGATGTCGCTGTCCATATATAGGCAGTTATCAGTGGAGTTTCTCCGAAGCAGGCATCAAAGGGAGCACTCCTACTAAATGGCTGCCCTGCCACCTCGGGGGTCCTGAAGTGCTGTGCTGCTGGACTTGATGAGCCATCTACATCTATTCTTCTCCCAACCCGGACCTCCAACAATTGGGTGTGTGTGCCGAATAGGAGGTAAGAGTACTTGAATACAGAATTGAGGAAAGAGGTGGCTGTAAAGGCGACGCATCCCACTGTATGATAAACAGTGGGATATATTGCAGCCTTCTATTGGAGGTATACATCTGATCCTATGAAGATGTGTATCACTTCAGGGGAAGCTGATGCCTGCCTGAGTGAGAGTCATAAACTGCTCTGCTGGGACAAGATGGTACCTCGCTTTCTCAGGTAAACACGTTGAGCAAGTTGACAAATGCACCTCTTTATTTTGCGTAAGTAAGATATCTGATTCAGGGCTCCATACTGGCATTTTCCGTAAAGCCTCATCCTCTGCAAACGAAGTATCTTGAAGGGCAATGCTCAGAGTCCGACCATATTCAATGACTTCATTCACTAAAGTGTTTCCAGGATGTCTGCAAACGCAATAGGACATTATACACAATTGTTACACTACATTGTGTGCAAACGCAAAGTAAACGTAGCATGAAACATTTAGTCTACAAGCATCATGTATAGGGGCAGATAAAGGCCCTTTTACACGGAACGATTATTGCTCAAAAAATTGTTTAAGTGAATGAAAGTGAATGATAAACACAGTCAACGATCGAACGATGAATGATAATTCATTTGCTTATTGTTCATTTCATGTAAGCAAGAAAATCATTGTTGGCTCGTTCACTAATCATCCGGTTTAAGTAGCGCTAGCTCAGTCGTTCTCACTCACTTATACACCGAATGTGAAGGACTGAACGATTTAGCGAGTGAATGAGCCAACGATGTATCTGCCTCGTTCGAATGATAAATCGTTAAGTGTGAAAGTAGTTACGTTTCTACAAATGTTAGTGTGTCAAAACATCTGCTAATTCCCACTGAATACCAATGAGACAGATGCTGTTTTAGACTTACCTCCATGTCAGACACACCACTGTGCCATCTCCCACTCCTGTAGTAATGAGTGAATGCCCATCTAAAGAGAATGCCAGTGAGCCGATGCCTCCCGTGAGGTGTGAATGACAACATACCTGAGCAAAGGTTTCCTGGAAAGCAGAACAGATAATGAGGAGAAAACTGAAATAAAGAAATGTGAACCAGTTTAAGGGCGCCCACCCACTGGCGATTTTTTTTTCTTTGCGTTTTGAGTTTTTTCTCAAGAGCAATTAGAATTGAATGTACTCCTGTCCACTGGCGTTTTTTTTTGCGTTGCGTTGCGTTTTTTAACATAGGAACTGTCAGTTGCATATGTGTCCTTATTTTTCTCCTAATGCACCCATGAAAGTCAATGGAAATTAATGGAAAAGCCGCGAAAACGCGGCAAAAAACGCCGTGAAAAACGCCACGAAAACGCTGCGTTTTTCACGCACGAAAATCGCAAACGCCAGTGGGTGGGCGCCCTAACAGAAAACATGTTTAGAGAAAACTGGGGGAAACTTATGAAGACCAACATTTCCTACGCTGCACTTAATTTGGAGCCACCAGACGTCTCAATGGCTATCAATGATAATGATGGATCATTTATACTTATACTGCAACAGGAATGCTGAGTTCCATCATTACAAGATATGTCTATAGATTTAATATGCAAATGCTTTGGAAATGCATTTATCCTACTGTATGGGAACTTACCAAATGGAAAGCATCTTTAAGATACAGAATACCATCTGCTGCTGAAACTGCCAACCACTTGTGATGAGGAGATAAGCCGAGGTAGCCAGGTCCCAGCTGACTGCCACTAACGTTTTTTTCTGCAGGCAGAACTTTAATTGTATCAGCCGATTTTTCCTAGAGACAAATGTACGAGTTATTATTTTTTACTAGGAAGTACTGGCATACATAGACATAAAATACAATGTATATATATGTGTGTGTGTGTAACGTGATCATTGACCATACCATTTACAGTATGTCTACACAGCCATGAACCATATTGTATGTTATTAGGGGACACTTATGTACTATTAGTATCCAGACTAAAGTACTATATTTATTTATATATCAAATAGTACATTAGTCTGGATACGAATAGTACATAAATATACCCTATTAACATACAATATGGTGCACGGCTTTGTAGACTTAAGTCCCATTTAGACAGGACAAATGTCGGGCAAACGATGCCAGACACTCATCCGCGCAGATACATGCTCCCATGCTCCTGCACGGGAGCTTGTATCGCTGACTCACAGCGGGGCGGCAGGAGCAGATTTCAGTCCTCGCTCCCCCCGCCCCTCTCCATTCAGTTAACATAGTGACCGTTCAATACTGCTGCATAAATGATGAGCGATGAGTTTAACTATGACAGTGCAGTGTAAATAGCAGCCGTTCAGCATTGAACAGCCACTATGTTAACTAAATAGAGAGGGGCGGGGAGAGCGAGAACTGAAATCTGCTCCTGTGAGCCAGTGATACAAGTTCCCATGCAGGTGCACGGGAGCTAGTATGTGCGGGAACGAGTGTCGGCCATTGTTTGCCCAACATTCATCCCGTCTAAATGGGGCTATACTGTAAATGGTACAGGCAATGATCACATCACAGGAATCTATATATATAAAGACGAAAGCCCTCACTGACTCACTCACTCACTCATTCACTGACTGACTCACTGACTGACTCGCCAAAAGTTCTCCAACTTCTCGATGTTGTAGAAACATGACATTTGGCACAAGCATACATTATCTCCAAAATAGGAAAAATAATTTGGTCCCAACTCGATTATTCAATTCTAGCACAAAAGAATTGGCGTAGAAATTTTACGTAATCTAAATCTCTCACTTCCCAATGTCATAGAAACGTAAAATTTGGCACGGGCATTGAATATGTCATAAATAGGAAAAGCTAATGGGTCCCAACTCGATTATTCAATTCTATGCGCAAAATAATTAGCGTCCAAATTTTACGTACGGAATGTAATTTTCTCACTTTCCGGTGTCATAGAAACGTGAAATTTGGCACGAGCATTGATTATGTCATAAATAGGAAAAGCTAATGGGTCCCAACTTGACTATTCAATTCTTAGTGCAAAAGAATTAGCGTCCAAATTTTGCGTACAGAATGTAATTCTCCAACTTCCCGATGTCGTAGAAACATGAAATTTGGCAAAAGCATTGATTATGTCATAAATAGGAAAACCTAATGGGTCCCAACTCGATTATTCAATTCTAGCGCAAAAATATTAGCGTCCAAATTTTACGTATGGGATCTAATTCTCTCACTTCCCGATGTCGTAGAAACATTAAATTTGGCATGAGCATTGATGTCATAAATAGGAAAAGTTAATAGTTCCCAACTCGATTATTCAATTCTAAGTGCAAAAGAATTAGCGTCCAAATTTTACGTACGTAATCTAATTTTCTTACTTGAAATTTAGTACGGGCATTGATCATTATGTCATAAATAGGAAAAGCTAATGGGTCCCAACTCGGTTATTCAATTCTATGCGCAAAAGAATTAGCGTCCAAATTTTATGTACGGAATGTCATTTACTCACTTTCCGGTGTCATAGAAACATGAAATTTGCCATAAGCATTCAATATGTCATAAATAGGAAAAGCTAATGGGTCCCAACTCCATTATTCAATTCTAAGCGCAAAAGAATTAGCGTCCAAATTTTACGTACGAAATCTAATTCTCTCACTTCCTGATGTCATTTTATATAAAGGAAACGTTTTATGGTTACCTCCCCGTGGTGTTTCCTGGGTAACGCAGAGAACTATGCAAAATGGTGAACATATGTTTTTCCGGTATCTCTAAAGTAACCACGACTTCATAAGATTTTCCGTGTGAACACCATATAAACACCAGTACCAAATTAACTCGGGCGAAGTCGGGTATATCAGCTAGTTATGTCATAAATAGGAAAAGTTAATGGGTCCCAACTCGATTGTTCAATTCTAAGCGCAAAAGAATTAGCATCCACATTTTACGTATGAAATCTAATTCTCTCACTTCTTGGTGTAATAGAAACTTGAAATTTGGCACGGGCATTGATTGTGTCATAAATATGAAAAGTTAATGGGTCCCAACTCGATTATTCAATTCTAAACGCAAAAGAATTAGCGTCGAAATTTTGCGTACAGAATCTAATTCTCTCACTTCCCGTTGTCGTAGAAACATGGAATTTGCCATGAGCATTGATTATGTCATAAATAGGAAAAGGTAATGGGTCCCAACTCGATTATTTAATTCTAGCGCAAAAGAATTTGCGTCGAAATTTTATGTACATAATCTAAATCTCTCTCTTCCCAATGTCATAGAAACATGAAATTTGGCATGAGCATTGAATATGTCATAAATAGGAAAAGTTAATGGGTCCCAACTCGATTATTCAATTCTAAGTGCCAAAGAATTAGCGTCCAAATTTTACGTATGGAATCTAATTCTCTCACTTCCTGATGTCATTTTATATAAAGGAAACGTCGCATGGTTACCTCCACGTGGGGTTTCCTGGGTAACGCAGAGAACTATGCAAAATGGTGAACATATGTTTTTCCGGTATCTCTAAAGTAACCACGACTTCATAAGCTTTTCCGTGTGAACACCAGATAAACACCAGTATCAAATTAACTCGGGCGAAGCCGGGTATATCAGCTAGTAACTTAATAAATGTATATAAGGAACCCGTAGAAGGGAGTTTGACTGCAGGACCTGATTCCTAAGACGTTGTATGAAGTCTACATAGAAGGTCTATACACAAAACAGTAGGATATTTTTTATCAAGACTGTTTGCAAAATTGCTTCAAGTCTCATTCTAGATGTTGCGAGTAATGTACACATCCTATAGTTACAATATTAATAACTGACCTGCCTGTTGCTACTTTCATACCACAGGACGTTTTGGATGCTGCATGGAGTAAAAAACTAAAACTTAACCCTTTCCAATCCACTGTCTGACCTCTAAAGACATTATGATTTAAGGCTGTATAGCTCCGATTTTGGAAGACATCCGTCGGGGTTCTCTTACTGTATATTGCCAGCCTCCCTGCTGTCAGAGCCTATCCAAGGTGTCACCTCATGCAGTACTGGCTTTAGCCAGCATATAGCGCCGTTGCATAACAGCAGAAAAAGAGTAAGCCCCCTAGGAAAACCAGGATACAAATTGGATTGGACAGGGTTAAAGAAACAAGATGATCTTTGGGATTCAGGTTATATTTAGAATATAGTATGTCCCAAGTTTACTGACTATTTAAGCAATGCCAATTGAAGGTATCACCTCGGTTTATTTTGGCTAGTGGTAATCCATGTTAAACTTCAATACCAACTCTAAAAGATGAAAAGTACCTTAGGAAGCACAAACGTGTAAATGAATGGGGAGTCGCTGCAGTAGCCAAAGACTGAAGTGCCATTGCTTCCCAGAATAGCTGAAAATAAAGTCTGCTCCACCGAGCATTGGTGCTTTTGGATCATTGTGTCCTTAAACATCCCACGCTGATCAGTGTATTCGGTGGGACCTATTACAGAGAAGGTAAGCACTGCATGAGAGAGGAGGACCTTATCATCTTATACATGATTACAGTTCAATGGTTTCCTCACCTAGAGCCGACTCACAGCTACGTTTTCTTTTAAGTATATTGTTAATTCGATGCTAAATAGATTTTGAAACTAATGATAAATTGGGATCAGTTTGAAACTAAATATCAGTGATCTTACAAATAAGGAAGAAATAAGCACACAAATACACAGTGTACCAATAGGTTAAGACTGTTTATTAAGTGTTAAATGGTTATAATAATACTGCATTCAACTGAAATGTACAATATAAGCTAAACATACTGTATGGAAATGATTGTTGTAATAATTATATACAATATGCTAATAAAACGAAGTTAATAAAAAAAATATCAGTGATCTTATTAAAGGAACAATAAAAGGGATGATGCTGATCTGTATACACATTAGACTGCCAACAGCTATCTAATGTGTATGATCCTTCGGCTTCGTTAACCCTGATGGGAAGACAGACATCATCTCAGTATTCACATACTTTTTAGAGATATTTGAAGGGTTGTTGATCCGGGGATTATTCTGATTGCCAGATTGGAGTCAGAAAGACATTTTTTCCCCTTGAAAGGGGAAAATTGGCTTCTAGCTCATAGTTTTTTTATTTGCCTTCCTCTGGACATATGTCTTTTTTCAGCCTTACATACTATGTTAAAATGTTTGACAAGTAAAAATGTTTCCATTATGGCAAGACCCCACATCTGCAGATCAATTATCACTAACATATGAAATGTTTGGTCAGTCCATGCTAGGAATCACTATTTTTCTGGTCCGCGGGCCACACTGTCATACTGTACCACGGTTAAACATAAGGAGCTATTCCCATCTGAGTTATGAATGTATATTGGCATTAAATGAAATAAATTGCTGACAAATAGGGGGTTCCAAATTTAAAAAAAACGCACCTATGGAGAGAACAAGGAAATAGCCTCCAGTTTCATTATTCCCAATGGAGAGAGGAGCATGCATGCCTAGCCATTGTTTTTTCTTTCTGCAGTGTTGAACAGGGTCTAAGCTGTAAAGCATCCAAGCATTACAGTGGCAGCCGTACAGTACCCACCTATAGCAGTGCAGCCACAGAGTGCCCCATAACAGTGTGGTAATGAAGGCACTCTGTTTGGTATGCCCCTTGGCAGCAGTGTTGTTTATGCTGTCCTAATGGCTGAGAGCTACAGAGAATGGCAGCAGGTGCACCTCTGATGTAAATCCGGCATCATTTGCAGAAACATAGAAAATCGAAGGCCGAAAAAGACCACACAAACCATCTAGTCTGCCCTTATATAATTCACTTAGCAGAGGAATATTCCTTTAGGACAGATCTATGCTTACCCCAAGCATGCTAACACTCATTTATTGATGATTTTCCCACCACATCTGCTGGTTGTTTATTCCAAGCTTCTACTGCTCTTCCAGTAAAATAATAATTAATATTGCAATACATGATGTCCATTTTTAGTTTCTATGTATATAGACAACTATGCTATCACACAGTATATTGCAGTCAATACTGTTCCATACACTGCACAGTGTCCAGCCTTGAAAACAGTGCTACTAAGGCCTCCTGCACACTGGTGAGGGCAACATCGGGCCATGATTCGCGGCCCGATATCGCCCTCACAGTCCTTCTGAAGACCCCTGGATGCGAGGTGTTTCCATATGGAAACAGCCTTGCATCCCTGTGGGGGTTCCCTTCATCCCTGCCAGGGCTGTCACAACCGCAGCAGGGGATCATGATGTTCGCGCACTGTTTTCCACAAACATGTGGAATCCCCTGGATGCGAAAGCCTCATATCCCTGCGGGGCTGAAGGAATCCCCTGCTGCAGCTGTCACAGCCGTAGCAGGTGATCGCAATGTTCTCCAATTTGTTTTCAATAAGGCCGGCGCTGCTGTCGCTAGCCCCATTGAAAGCAATGGCCGATATCGCAAAAAGAAAGGAAATGCTGCAATTTTTTTTTCCACGCTGCATCGCAGGAGTGAAAACCTTGCAAATGAGAATGAAACTATTGAAAATAATTGGTTTCATAGTCATGCATTTTTACTCACATTGCGAGAAAATCACCAGTGTGAAGGAGACCTAAGGGAGCATATGGTTCATCAAATGGAGCAGATTCAATGTATTTTTATAGAGACTCGTGTATAACGCCATATAAAGATACGATGGTATGACGGCCTGCGTTAACATGTACGAAAAAGATGGCGATTATGGTAGTTTGTGTGTGCTCTTACTTTGCAAGATTTTCAGAGGGATAGAAAACAATTCCAGCTGAGTGCCTCCCTCCTCCTCCTCTTCTTCTTTCTTCCTGGTGAGCGCCAGAGCTTTAATCTGCTGTGCGTCCACTGAGCTTAGTAATGACAACGACAGAATATCCCCACCAACCACTGGAAGAGAAAACAACATCTTTCCACGTACAATCCTAGAATGATCAGCAATTATTATTTCCCCCCTTCCAGTCATCAACAAGCTGGATGCTTAGTGAATGTAGCTTGTTGAATCTGGGCAGAGATTGGAGTAGCTACAGTCTGTTCATCAAGTCATTTGCATTATTAGGCCTCCTGTCCACGGGCCGGTCAGATTGCGCATTCGGGTGGGTAAGATTGCGCAGCAGAAACCCACCCTGCTGTGGGTAAAGACACGTGATTACCTGTCCGGTGCGGGTCTCATGCGTCACGGCTGGATCTTCTTCCTTTTTCACAGCAGATGTGTGCTGAAGCGTCGGCCGGCTCATCATGCGATGGCAGTACATTATTTTATTTTTTTAAACTCCTGCTTTCCCACGGTATCCGCAGCCCGTCTACAATTGACTTGCAGCTGTGCCGCGGATCGGACAGCTTCCCATAACTTCAATAGAAGCCGTCTGTGTGGGATTCGCAGCAAAATGGAGCGAAAGGTCCGCAAAACAAAACCGGATGCTTTATCGAATTTGCGGATGCCCATGTATTCCTTTGTGCGACTGGATTTGCGGATCTTCCCCAAACCATATCCGCCTGTAGATATTGGGCTTTAAACGCCCATAACAGCTTACCGTAAAAGCTATTCTAGACCATTACCTGTGTATCCAAGGACCTGGAATGAACTTGATGGCCTCGCGTCCAGAATAAATATGTGTCCATCTGCAGCCCCGGTCATGAGAACATTACCTTTCTGATCAAAACTAATAAAATAAAACCAGAAATAATGAAAAACTCATTTCCTATTCAAAATTAGCTAAACAATCATAATTTTCACATGTAACATAATTTTAGTTAAATAGCTGTTTATCATCAGCTGTTACACCCACGACACACAGGCAAAGTTAAGCTAACTATTCAACCAAGGACATGTCTGGATGCAGGTTCCTATGGGCTATGTATAGGGGGGATATGTTAAGCGAAAATTAAAGGGCAGCTTTATTCTTGGGTCAGAGGAATTGTTAGTAGAAAGAAGAAGGCAATAAGAAATTGAAGGGCCTATCTGAAATAAAAAGGCTATTCGTTCTTTAAACCCTTAAGGGCGCGACCCTTTTTTTTCTCATTTTCGTTTTTTCTCCCCACTTTCAAAAACTCATTTATTTATTCATCATCGTGGCGGTCTGAGAGCTTGTTTTTTGCAATGTTACTATTTAATGTACCGTATAACCTACTGAAAAACTTTTAAAAAATTCTGAGTGTAGTGAAATGGGGAAAAAAAACGTGATTTTGACATCTTTTGGGGAGATCTTGTTTCTACGGTGTACACACTGCAACAAAAAGTACACAATAACTTTATTCTATGCAGCAGCATGATTATTACGATACAAAATGTATGGTTTTTTTGCTGTACTACTTTTAAAAACTTTGGAAAAACACAGAACTATTTTCTGCCGCCATCTTCCTACAGTCATAACTTTTTTATTCTTCCATCGGCATAGATGTGTGAGCGCTCATTTATTGTGGAAAGTATGGGGAGATGAGTATGCTTTTTTTTTTTTTATTTTAACTCATGCTCAGCCCTTGAAACCACAGAGCACCTTTAAGGCTGGGTTCACACAGGGCGGATTTGCTGCGGTTTTGCCGCAAAACAACTGCTTCTGCAGCAAAACCGCTTCAAAGGTTTATTTTGGCTTGCAGATTTTCCTGCGAATTTTCTTGCGGAACAATCCGCAAGCGTTATTTTCCGCAGCACTTTTTTACATTTTGCAGCGTATTTTGGTGCGGATTTAGCTGCGTCCATAGAGGTCTATGGACAAAAAAGCGCTGCGGAAAAGACAGAAGAATGGACATGCTGCTTCTTTTAAAACCGCGACGTAGTTGCATTTCCGCACTGCGGCTGTGCGGAAAAAATCCGTCCTGTGAGAACAGCTTTTTTCCAAAACTCATTTGTGCTGCGTTGCACTGCAAACGCAGCGGTTTTGCCGCAGTGTGGATATGCAACGGCAATCCGCGGCAAAACCGCAGCAAATCCGCCCTGTGTGAACCCAGCCTAAGTGAATGAAACTATGCTTTAATACCAGGTGCAGCTGCTACGGTACTACAAGTAGAGAGCTGTGCCTAGTCAACAATGAAGGAATTGCTTGACAGAGCCCGCATTCAGTCAGGTGACTGGCAGGGGTTCCAAGTGGAGGCATCCACCAATCGAATATAGCCGACCTAGCTTAAGGTTAGGCCATTAATTTTAAAGAACCAGATAATCCCCCTTTAAGCCCCTACGCCCTAATCTTCATTGCCAGCACTAGATTTACAGTCCAGTATCTATAAATGTAACAGACTGGACCCCCACTCCATGGATAAGAAAAGAGATGGCTGAGTGCAGTACAATGAACGACTTCTGTTACATCATAGAGCTATGTAACATGTATCCTGTATGAAGCATTGAATGGAGGCTCCTATACCCACACCATGGTCTGACTCTATGGTTTCCTCCTTGTGCCAATGGCAAATGCAACCAATGCCCTGTACACATGATACGACGACTATGCGGATGTGCCTCAGTTAGCGCCTCATGGTTGGAAGCCCAGTCATATGATCCTAGCAACTCACTGCAGATGTAGCACGGGGACACGATAAAGTCTTTTTCTTGCAATTATTCGAGGAGCTTTTACTATCACGGCATCAATAAAAATGATATGTCCACTACTGCTGCCAATCACTGCATAATGGGAAGATGGGCAGCATGCCATGCAAGTAGTCTAGAGAAGGAAAAGGCAGTGTTAATAAAGTATCACATGAATGTGGGTCAGGATATTACATCAGACATATATGACAAGTATAAAACTTTTTATAATATAAGGAACGCATACCTCTGTATCAATATTCAATGAGCTGATGTTCGCTCCGTCCTCCAATGACCAGAACTCTACTCCTCCTGATCGTCCAACGCTCTGTAAGTAGATAAGGTTACTTCTTAAGACATGAAACAGTGGCATTTGTTTAAAAGGATGTTAACTGTTTTTTAATATACGAACTTCATTTTCCATGCCCCATTGTATCTATTGTTTTCTGCAACCTAGATGTAAAGGCCCTCATACACAATACTGTTTATTTATCCGAAGAACTCTCTAATGTGTATGGGGTGCATTTTTGCCCCAACAGATCATGTCAAGGAAAAGTAGGATTGGGGACTTTGAATTTCAACACCCTATCGCCTTGTTTGCTGGAAGATACACCGATGCAGCTTACCTCTCTAAGCACTAATGCTACGCTGAGCCAGATATTCATGTGTAGGGTGCAGCCAGTTGGCCAAACAAGTGGTAAAGATGTATGGGCAAATGAACAATGAGGACATGCGAAGAGTTAAAGGACTTGTGCAAGAATTGAAAGAAATGCTGCTAAAATTAACATGGTAAAGATCTAAATTCTGTACCTTTTGCCAATTTCCACATCAATAGTGCAGATTTTTTCTGCAGCCTGTAGAAGAGATTTTGAAAATCTCATCCCGATTGCTGCTACTGTAAATGCCTACTGTGGAAAATACAGATGGAATTTGCAGCAAATTCACCCTGTGTGGAAACAGCCTTACACTGCCCTTCTGCGCCATGGGGGTTTTCTGTCCCCCATGAGTTTGCCTTAGAATACCTAACTTACGGTTTGACAGGTGTACCACCCTAGTGAAACTGCCCACCTGCCACTGTCCTGTTTACATTATAGGAATGGTCTAAAGTACTGTAGTGTATCATGATTCCACTCAATGTACAGACAGTGTTTACTGACTCACCAAGCAGTACTTGTTTCCATTTGTCAAAAAGTCAGCAGTGATTAATTTGTCATTACATATATTCAATATCTGAATTGGATCTCCAGACTGTGTGGAGTTGTATATGTAAACAGAACCCTAAAGAAATACAAAAAAAATGAGAAAATAATTAATTCACCATGAATATTGTACAAACACACAATTGTTATTTAGACACTCCCCCCCCCCCCCCCCTCCATATTCCGCCGCACTTTAAAATTCAATGGGTAGATGTACATACACCTCAGGCATAATAGAATGGCAAGTAATTATAGGGTCAAGATGCATTTACACTGCAAAGATGATCGCTCAAAAGAAGGCTTTTGCATAAAATACTACTTGGCATTAATGCCTATTAGTACCAAGTAGCCGTGTGAGACGCCAGGAGCTGTAATCATGAAACAGACGTCCCGCTGTTCCCTGATTACTTTCGTTTTGTTCTGAGTCAGGGCTGATAGCTGAGACAAAACAGTCAGCTGTTATGAGCGCTTCCCCAGCAGAACACAGCATGCGGTCCTGCTTATCAGCTGTTCTGCCGAACGATGGTTTTCAGGCAGAACTGAATTCCAATGTTCGGCTGAACAGTGAAAGATGGGCACATTTACACATTATGATTATCACTCAAAAGATGGTTTTTGAGCGAATTTTGAGCGATAATCATTGTGTCTAAATGGGCCTTCACTCCATTAAAAAAAACTCCTTTGAATATGTGGACCCCAAGACAACTCGCTTATTCCAGAGGCTCCAGCTGACTTCATCGGGCAAAGCTGTGTCCAGCCTGCCATTACTCCTACAGTGGCCACTGCATGGGAAATAATGGCCATTCAGATGAATGGGTGTCCGTGTAATGCAAGAACAGATGGAGCCCGCCAGAATGGGAGCCACTTCTACGGTGCTGCTTCTTGTCTGCTTTGTTCCCTTTATTTGATAGTGGAGTAGAGAACAACTGTTTTGAGTAGACAATAACCAACGATTGGATGTAATAGTAAGACTCAGATATGGACTCATACCTTCTGTGTTGCAATGGAAAGCGCCTTGTAATCTGGTGAAGAACTCAGGCTTTCAATTGACTCCTTTGCATCCCAACATTCTTTTATTTTTATCTCTGAGCCTTTTATTGAGCAGAGCCGTAATATGCCATCCTAAACATACAGAAGAGTAAGTGCAAGAAAGCATTCATGGTCAGAAAAGAAAGACAAGATCTGATAGGAGCAACAATGCCAACAAATCTGAAAATATATAATTGCTTGTAGCATTGGTGAATTCCTTGTGAATTTCTACATCAAAATCTGCCAGTAGACCTTGGAGCAGGAACCAGTAGATATCAATAAGCTCTCCTGGTGACTCCAACACAGAACTGAGAAAAGGGCAGCTCAAAAACATATCATATGGCAACTCATGAGTCTGAAGTACTATAAACTGGTGTGGGTCTCAAGAACCTGACTAGATCAGATCATGGAAGTGGGGAAGAGCCGTCATGCAGGAAGAAGACATGACTGCAGTGCAATGTGTGGCTGTGTTCATTAGTGTGGGGCATCTGAATAAGGGACATGCAAAACCTGAAACATCATATACCCGTCATTGGTAAATTACCTACAGTATCTCGGGATTGACAAAAAATAGATCTCATTCTAACTATTCATGATAATCTCATATGTAGGGCTAGCCATCAAAAGAAGACATGATTTTAGTTGAATCCATGAAATTCTGTCTGTACTGTAAATGACATTTAGGGAGTCTATCTTCTATGAGCTCCATAAATTAAACCTATCGGCTTAAAGGAGATGAAATGCTGAATCCAGCGATGGATTATACCTACCTTCCCCACGACTCCCTCGCTGTGCGCTGTCAAAGCCACTTCTGCATCTCCCTGACAAACTACTTCTGCAAGTGCATCAATTCAGATGACTTGTCCTGTCATTCTAAGCATGCACCTATGGAGCCTGCCAGATGGATACAGAAACGGCTTGATAGGACATAGCATGAGGGACAGCGGAGAAAGAAAGAATAATTCTCACAACCCCGGACTCAGCGTTTCAGCTCCTATGAGCCCATAAGCTTAGCTTAGGATAGGTCCCTTAGGATAAGTCATTAATATCAGTTCGGTTGGGGTCCATCTCCTGGTGCCCCCACCAGTCAGATGTTTAAAGAGACTGCAACGTGAGAACTGTGGCTTCTTCATCGGCCCGTGAAGTCATGTCCATCAGCCATATGGCCTTTCTGCAGTCCAGTCCCATTCAGGTGAATGGGAATGAGCTGCAATACCAGGCACCACAGCTACAAAATGTACGGCGCTGTGCCTGGTATACAATGAAAAGATCCCGGCATTCACCTGAGTGCCTCGGGCCGTTCGTAGAGCTGACTAGCGAAGATGCCGAGAGTCCGACCCACCACTGATCTGATATTGATGACTTAGGCTAATGATAGGCCATCAGGCCTTGAAAAACTGATTTCACTTTTTTTCTGACAGTTACAAGTACTCACAGGTTCTTCACCTCTGCATAGCCAGAGTGAATATAATGGTACAGACATTGAATAATATTAGGCTTACACTTCCGCCTATGTACAGTCCATCCCTGTGCAGTGCCATAGTTTCTATGCTTCCTTCATGTAAAGCCGCTCTGGGTACCTCTCCTGAAAATATAATATATACCTATTACTGTCCAGCTGATAAAGAGTAGTAATGTGCTTAGTGGATACAAATATAGGAATATTCTGCTACTAGTTCTCTAATACCAAAGCACCAAATCCAGGACCTACTTCAGACATGGCGGAATATCAGCATCTTAATATGTATATGGGAACTCCAGTTTTGCACAAAATATGTGTAACCATCCGCAGTTCAAGTCTTCATAAGATACTGAATGCTTTTACAAGTATAGGGCGGGTCATGGAAAAGTAGCCCGCCTCCGGTCCTACACCACACTTATGAAAGCGGTATGGAACTAAATCTGTCTTTGCTGCCCATAACAACCAATCACAGCGTGGCTTTCATTTTACCTCAGCAGTATAAGAGATACAAGCAACTTCAGTTCCAATGAACTCAAGCTTCTTGTCGCAGTATTGTCTTAATGCTGACCATGCCGCTCTATCCATTTTACAATAGTTATAGGAAATAAGAGACGTTACATTGGGACTCGCATGCAACTTTAATCCGCCATGTAGTCTGAGTCTAAGGCTGGGTTCACACAGGGAGGATTTCCCTGCGTAATTTCCCTGTGGCAGGTCCGCCTGCGGCCGCTAATCCCGGGGTTGGCCAGACATGTGTATGAGATTTGTCAAGAATCTTGTCTACACAGGACAGCCAATCTGTTGCTACAAAGCCAGCGCTGCGACGCGGATTTCCCGGCCGCAGCATGTCTGGTTTTTTTTTAATGTTGCGGCCAAGCTTCTCTCTATGGGAGCGCCGACCGCAACGGAAAAGCCTGTGGCCAAGCTGCGCTTTCCTGGTGAAAATCTTGCGGTTTTTGGCTGTGTGAACCCAGCCTAGGGCCGCTTTCACATGGCCGTTAAAATCGTAAGATTTGTGTGCTGCAAGATGCACAAATCTCGCACGAATATGAACATCATTCTCTTGAATGGGGTCAGATACACCGCATAGCGGTGTGAAACAAAATTGCAGCATGTCCTATCTTTGGGCGTTCGCTTGGAACACATCGCCCCTTATTTTTAATGGGACAGGAAAACACATTGCATGGCGTGCGATGTGCCTGCGAGTGCGACGCAAGGTTTCCCATTGAAAACAATAGGAAACACTTGACGATACTCCCCGCAGCTGAAAGTTGAAAGCCACGCGGAGGATCGCAACCTCACTGAAATGCTGGTACATTGCACGAGCATGTGCGTGATATCGGGCTGAGGTTCATGCCCCAATATGGCGCTTGGCTGTGTACAGGGAAGCCTGAGGGCTCCCACCCACTTGCGTTTTTTTACGCGATTGCCAAGGGGACTTTCTAATGTGAAAAACGCATCGCACGTTTGTGCTGTGTGATTTTTGTGTGATGCGTTTTTAACATTAGAGAGTCCCATTGACAATCGTGTGAAAAAAACGCAGCGTTAAAGAAATGCAAGTGTGCGGGAGGCCTAAGAGTGCATTTACACGGACGTGTTTCACGTGCCCATTCTGTCTGATTACGATATGGACGGAACTCGCACTTATAAAGAAACTTTACACGGGCTCATGAGCATTCGCGCATGCCTCAGCGCTGCGTTTTTGTGGAACGAACAATGCTTTTTTGTGTATGCGTTGGCGTATTTTACCGCACTTTTTCTGCCTGCAGGGCAGGTTCATGTCCGGCAGCAGCAAACGCACCGCTTGAAATGGCGAATTAGTTTCAGATGTGTACTTTTTCCTGCAGAATTACACAGCGTTTTACGCATCTCCTTGCATATTGTGCGGACATTTGCGCACTCCCCATTGAATTCTATGAGCACATTAGGTGCTCAAATATAAAAAAAAGTGGAGCATGCTGCAGGTCTTTTTTTTGCACGACCAAAATGTGGCGCAAAATACGGAAATATGAACTAACCCAATAAAATCAATGGGTTCTATTCTCTGCATATTGTGCTCGCCAATCCGCCCGTGTGAAGGAGCCCTTAGTCCCACTTACTAACAGTCGTAATAATAATATATAGTAAATGCTCAGATTTGTTCCCGGCAGGCAGTGTGGGTTTAGTGTCGTTTATTATATACGTTACCAGCTGTAGGCGGCTCGGTCACGGTCAGAGCTGTTATTTTCTGGGTCTCGGGGTTAACAGACAGTAGTTGTCCTCCTTTACAGCCAACAAACAGATGCGATGTTGAGCTCCAGCAGTGACTACTGGGCTTAATAGCAGGTTTTCTTTGTTCTTTTGGCTTAAATGCATAAAAAAGCAAACAAAGGTAAAAAAAAGAAGCGCAGAGTCAGCGCTGTTTCTGCAACATTAAACTACCTCTTGGTCAGACAGAACGGCCCCAGCCACACGGATTGGAAAATACGGAATCTTTTGAAATAAACATATAAAATGCTTGTCTAATCCTTTGGATTTCTATATGAGACAGAATGGACCAGGGGGACACACCGCCTGTACAACCACTCCGGCAGCACATGAGGGAGGGGGGCCGGGTGCTAGGCCCCTCTGAGTTTAATTTCTTTAAATGAAAGAAGAGACTTCAGGGCCAATACATTATAGTATGGGGGTCGGCGCTGGCTCCCGAGGTTCTGGTGGGTTCCACAGCCACCCAGCTGCTCACCATACCGCCTGCATTACTTGGAAGTAGAGCCACGTTACCAGGATGCATTTCACTTCCAACCTCCAGGTTGCGCTGTCACTTGTCTGTCCCTGTACCAGAGATCAGCGGAGCTCCTGCAGCGGTATATCCATCCCCGATGTAGTGGTGCTGTGTATGATATATGTCAGTATATAGAGTATATGGGAACTTTTCTTTGTACTGGTAATAATTGTGGTGTGGCATTATATCCTGATGAAGCTGTACAGGGTGGCAGCGACACATGTTGGGATGTTGCTCCTTATCAGTGCTGTCGGTTGGCCAATTTGATGCTTTGGTTACTCCTTTTGGGGTGTATACTTGCCCAGCATTATGCCAGGTAATTAAGTTTTTGGCTATCACCTTTTTTGTTGGGTGTTATTAATTAGATGCCATATTATTTTCGTCACTTCCTCGTTTACCTATTATTAACTTGGTTAGGTGAGCAGCTTGTCTGATACTTTAGTTAGGTACAAGGTGCATTATACCTAAGTCCATGTATTAGGGACCGGCACCGTTGGTGTACAAGGTGTAATGCTTATTCTAGTCATTATAGCTAACTAGGTCCATGTATTAGAGACCGGCACCGTTGGTGTACAAGGTGTAGTGTTTATTCTAGTCATTATACCTAGGTCCATGTAAATGGTGCTAATATATAAGGGTTGACCATTTAAAAATCACTTTGTCATATCCTTTTTTAAGGCAATGAGGAGTTAATAGAGTGAGATCACCTGCTGAGGATCCTCATCTGTAGGTCGGTATGGAGAGCAGTCACTGTCTCTGGAGAACCTATACTATCCTGTATTACACAGACAATCCATTCATTTGAATGGACACTGCGTAAAGCTAAATTTTCACTATGGTGACGCTGCAGGAGAACTGAACCCTTACTGCCAGCTCCCCCGACATTACAGCTGATTGCTGAGGTACCCAGCAGGATAAACTTTTGTTATCTGCTACTTATCAAGGGACCCTGCTAAGAAGAGGACATTTTTCAAAGAGGGGTACTCCTTTACTATTTGTGCCCCTTTACAACTTTTTGACCGATAACTCCCTCAACATTATAGCTAACAAAAGTGCTTTACTACAAACCATGTCACCATTTTTATATTCCATGGACTTGGACAGATCAGTATGACAGGATGTGGTAACTTACTATGAATCCTTCTGCTTCATCACCGACTAATCCAGCAATGGCGGGTAAGGGTATCTGAGGTCCATAGTAGGACAGCAGGCTGTCTGTCTGAGCACTGGCATGACTATCCTCTTCAGCCATTATACCATCTTCACTGAGAAGTTTAACAGGTCTGTGAATGAAATCCACCATTAATACATAGTGATTAAAATGTGATTGTCCCCAGCAAGAGAAACCAGGTAATCTTGTAGATATGATACCTTGTAATGGCTAACAAAAATGCATGATGTTATAGTGAGCTTTCAGACCTCTCAGGATTCTTCCTCTGGCATTATGCCTGATGAAGGACCCTGAGAGGTTTGAAAGCTTGCTATAACATGATGTATTTTTGTTAGCCATTAAAAGGTATCATATCTACAAGATTACCTGGTTTCTCTGGCTGGGAACAATCTTCTGGCTAACACGATACCAAACTTTTTTTATTATGTGTATTGATTGAATGTAGTACTTTAGCTACTGAGGATAGGTCATCATTGGCTTTGGAACAGAAAACAGGTAGGTCCATAAAGAGACGGTCCTGGATCTATTGTGTAAGTTCACATACATAGCAGATTAGTGTTTGAAAAAAGAACTGTGAGTCACTGAACGCTTACGTTGATTTCAGGTGGTGCACGGTATCACAGACCTCAATGGTCCAAAAAGTGAGGAACTCCTCGCTAGACAGACACAACTGATGCCAATCCATGGGGTTAAAGGTCAAACGGGTAAAGTTGGATCTGGTATCTGATACACTGCATAGGGGAACACCTTCCTGCCAGCTCCTGGGGTGTAATAACACAATGTCACATATAAAACAATGCTGTTATTAAATGTGTTACTTGGAAGTTACAATCAGCTACATTGTATAACCTGGAGTTTGAGGTCCTCTGAGATTCCCCCCTGTTTCCTCCAAGGCTGCAGCTCAGATGAGTCCTTATAACAGACCAGCACGAGGCTACCATGACAGCTGCTGGCAATCTGTGGCTGCTTACTTATAGCATGCTTGTACACACCAGGAAAAGGTTTTTCATGTAGGACTGCTCAATGAGGCCGCTTTCACACAGCTGAGAAACGTGTGCGAGATTTGTGCCTTGCCAGACACATAGATCTTGTGCGAATATGAGCCCCATTCTTTTGAATGGCGTCATATACACCAGCAATGTTTTCCCGCACCACATCGCAGTGTGGGAAAATATTACAGCATGCTCTATCTTTGCTCATTCCTCAGAAGGCATCGCTCATTGATTTCAATGGGACCTTGAATACATCGCATGGCTCTTGAATGCTGTGTGATGTACATGCGAGGGTTCCCATTGAAATCCTGTGAGAGGATCAGAATTTCACAGATGCAAGGCACCTTTGGCTGAAAATTGCCTTGTACCCGCAGGTAAAAAGTAGGTTCCCGAACGCAATATCAGGCTGATACCGCGCTTGCCTGTGTGTAGGTAGCCTGAGGACAAAAAAGTTGTGTCTCAGGGACCTGGCAAGCAATCCAGGACTGTCTTGCTCAAGCCAGGATGCTTGTCAGGAAGTTACCAACCATCATGACATTATAAATGACCATAAAGAACCTTACCAGATTGTAAGTAGGTAGTCTGGGATTGAGGAGTAACTACCTAAGTAGTGACCTGAATGACTGAATGCTAGCAAGGAATATTCCAGTGTCGCTGCACCTAGAAGAGGAAAGTAAGGAGGTCAGAAACATCAGCACTAGATATAAAGGAGGAGTAGAAGATAGATAGATAGATAGATAGATAGATAGATAGATAGATAGATAGATAGATAGATAGATAGATAGGAGATAGATAGATAGATGAATGGATGGATATGAGATAAATAGATATGAGATAGATAGATAGATAGATAGATAGATAGATAGATAGATAGATAGATAGATAGATAGATGGATGGATAGATAGATAGATATGAGATAGATAGATAGATAGATAGATAGATAGATAGATAGATATGGGATAGATAGATAGATAGATAGATAGATAGATAGATAGATAGATAGATAGGTATGAGATAGATAGACCGATAGATAGATATGAGATAGATAGATATATGATAGATAGATAGATAGATGACAGATAGATAGATAGATAGATAGATAGATAGATAGATAGATAGATAGATAGATAGATATGTGATAGATAGATAGAAGATAGATAGATAGATATGAGAGAGATAGATAGATAGATAGATACGAGATAGATAGATAGATAGATAGATATGAGATAGATAGATATGTGATAGATAGATATGAGATAGATAGATATGTGATAGATAGATAGATAGATAGATAGATAGATATGAGATAGATAGATAGATATGTGACAGATAGATAGATACGTGATAGATAGATAGATATTAGATAGATAGATAGATAGATAGATAGATAGATAGATAGATAGATATGAGATAGATAGATATGAGATAGATAGATATGTGATAGATAGATAGATAGATAGATAGATAGATAGATAGATAGATAGATATGTGACAGATAGATAGATACGTGATAGATAGATAGATATGTGATAGATAGATAGATAGATAGAAAGATAGATATGTGATAGATAGATAGATAGAGAGATATGTGATAGATAGATAGATATGTGATAGATAGATAGATAGATAGATAGATAGATAGAAGAGAGATAGATATGAGATATAGATAGATAGATAGATAGATAGATATGGGATAGATAGATAGATAGATATTTGATAGATAGATATGAAATAGATAGATAGATGGATATGTGATAGATAGATAGATAGATAGATAGATAGATAGATAGATAGATAGATAGATAGATAGATGAGATAGAGAGATAGAGAGATGAGATAGATAGATAGATAGATGAGATAGATATAGTATGGAGATCAGAGCAGTAATCACTTTTCCTTCATATTTAATACAATACCTTTTAGTTCTGCTCTTTTCACAAGTCCCGGGAAGGTGAATACATGAATATTTGGAGGAAGCTTGGTATCACTAAATGCCACCACCTCACTGTGCATATTAGCGGTAAATGCCCCGATACCCCCGCAGGGACATTGCAGCAGGGTCTGACGCTTTGTTTCAATGTCAGTAAACACTATGAAGTTCCCACTTGGGTGGCACACTGTATGAGGGTTGATGAATGTGACATGCTTCTGGTTAACTCCTTGCACCCATCTACAAGAGAACCAATGGTAGCAGTGTTACAGTCCGTCTGGTACAACACATAATACTATCACAAAGCAGACTATACCTTCGGCCGGTGATTCCGCATGTGGGAGGCCCGCAGCTGTGCGCCCGGCCGGTCACGCTGCATACCTGTTTTATCCTGTAATGCGGATCTTTCCAATGCTTGTATTTCCGGCGCCGTCACTAAGCGATGACGCGGGGACCTGCAGCCCATATGCAATGTTAATAGTGTATGGGCTGTGGGTCGGACCGCTCCATTGACTTTAATGTAGGCCGTCCATGTGGATTCTGAAGCAAAATAGAGCATGCTGCGATTCTTCATCCGCTCGCGGAATACGCAATTCGTGTCCACAATTATGAGTGAAAAAGCGAAAGTACATGCCTTTCAATGCCTGCGTTTTGCCGTGGACGCCGATCGTGGATTCCACAATTGGAATCCCCCTGTGTGAGGCCGGCCTTCCTCTTACTGAGGGCGGACACCCACTAGCGATATTTTCTATCTTGCGCTGCGAGAGCAAGTGAAAACACTCGCCTCGCAGCGCAAGAAAGACGCCGGAATGAGACAGGGATATCGCTAGTCTTTTCAATGGGGCCATCGGCAGCAGCGCTAGCCCCATTGAAAAGATATGGAGAATACCGCGGACTTCTGCCACAGCTGTGGCAGAAGTGCAGCAAGCTATCCCATTGCTTTCGATGGGATCGGCGATGCTGCCAGTCCTATTGAAAGCAGTGGTTTTTGGCAAACCCTGCAGTATGATTTTCGGGGAAGGGCTTGAAATATAAGCCCTTTCCTGAAAATCATCAATAAGTGCTTAAAAAAGTAAAAAAAAAAAAATGACTCACCTCTCCGTCGCTCAGACATGTCCTTCGGCTGGCTCCCCGACACTGCTGTCCAGCACTTTCAGCCTCCTGAAATGGCTGTGCTGA
The DNA here is from genome assembly GCF_035609145.1 of Eleutherodactylus coqui. Lineage (NCBI taxonomy): Eukaryota > Metazoa > Chordata > Amphibia > Anura > Eleutherodactylidae > Eleutherodactylus > Eleutherodactylus coqui. The sequence goes on from NC_089838.1 coordinate 85,343,494, forward strand.
TTGGCTGAGCGCTCAGCCAATAACAGCGAGTGCTTAGTTATTGGCTGAGCGCTCAGCCAATTACAGAAGTCCGCGGTATTCTCCATATCTTTTCAGTGGGGCTAGCGCTGCTGCCGCTGGCCCGATTGAAAAGACTGGCGATATCCCGGCATCATCCCGTTTTTTTTCTTGCACTGCGAGGTGAAAGTTTTCACTTGCTCTCACAGCGCAATGGAGACAAAAATGCCAGTGGGTGTCCGCCCTAATGGTAAGCAGTGACTAGGCCACTGACCTCAATAGGATGCTAGGCAGTTCTGAGCTGTCTCTAGTGGTGGCTGGGAGCAATTACAGGAATTTTCCAGGATTAAAAGTGCTTTTAGACAGAATAATTATCGTTCAAATGGGCGAAAGTGAAGGATAACCGCTCGGTCTAAATACGAGCCGATGGCTGAACGGCGAACGATTATTGCCCACTTTCCGGTCATTTTCTGCAGGTATACAAATCATCGTCGGCTCGTTCACTAATAGTTCTGTTTACATTCAGATCGTTCCGTCCGTCTCAGTCACTTATACAGCAAATGTGACCACTGAGCGATTCTCGTGTGAACGTGTCGACGATGAATCCGCTGTAGAAACAGGCTGCAGGAGAGAATGAGCCAACAGTGATGTCACTCGCTCATTCAAATGTTAATCGTCTTGTCTAGAAGGACCCTTACATATAGATGACCAACCCTTAGAATAGGTTATGAATATCAGACTGGTGGGGGTCCGCCTCCATGGTGATTGTGTGATCGCTGCAGCTGTATCCCAGGTACAGCGCCGTATAGTTCATAGCTGCGGTGCCGGGTACTGCAGCTGAATGTCATTTACCTGAAAGGCACTGAGCGTTACCTACGCTTGACGCCTTGAAATCTATAGCGCATATATGGCAAAGGACTAGGACTGATGATGTGTCCCACTTCTATCCATCTGCTGTGATAACAAGATGCCAGATCACTATTTCCTGTTTTTTCGGAGTGCGCCATTGTTGCAGGATAACTGCTACGCCCCCGAGAAAACCTTTCTGAAGGACTAAATGTAAACAAATGATACCCGCCATCATAAAACGGTTACTGAAAGTAATGCAGCAGTTAGACCGGTGTCACATGGGTGTATACGCATCTACGCGAGTATCAGCGCTGTGTATTTGCGCAATGGGCGGTGTGTTTTTGCGCACCTGTGTGCATGTTTTACTGTACTTTTGGCGTGTGCAGAAAATCACACAAGCCTGTTCCCAATCATTGAAATAGGCCATTAATGGGATTAGTTCGATATATGCTATTTTCCATAGAGCATGTTGCATAATTTTTGGCGCAAAGAAAAAGCGTGCGTAAAATACACTTATGTGAACGAGCCCATTGAAATCAATAGATTATACTCCTCGCGTGTGGTGTGCGCAAATACGTTTGTGTGAATAAGTCCATAACCGAAATGTATCTCCAATATATATTAACGAACCACACAGCCTGGAGACATTCTTCCTCCAAGTTACCTGACTTGTAGAGAGAAGCTGGAGGGATCCATGCTTGTCCCCGTGTCTCCCTGGACACCCCAGTACCAAAAGGTAACGAGCGTCAGTTGCTAGGCAACACAAACATCGCGTCCTATAGGCTAAGGAAAGATACACTCGGTAATATTCGCACATGCGCACTACTCTCATTCCCTCAGTAATCATGGCCGACGGCGCTTCGCAGAGCAAGAACGAAAAAAACAAAAATGCACTGAGCATGCGCACTCCTGTTCCACGTCCCTGCCTAGTCACGCATGCGTAGTGTGTCTTATTTCCGGTCGCCATTCTACAGTGGATAATGGCCTCTTCTGTGTCGAGCTACCTCAGCATCTCCAGTCCTCGGTGTATAATACGGGAGAGAAGGACGGGCGAGTTCTAGTACAGAGGAGGGAGCCGCAGCTCTGCAGGTGAGCCGCCGGCGACTGACAGCCCGCAGTATTACTGGGCCAGTTGTAGCCCCTTACCCCCCCCCAGCGCGGAGGCCACTACCTGTGTGAGGGGACACTTCGGTTCGGCCTGCCGGTCCCCTCGTGTGGTGTCTCCATGGTGACGGCGGGCTGTAATACGTGGCGGGCTTCGCACGGCATTTTGCAACGTTTTTATGGCTGTTTTTGTTTTTTTAACCATTTGAATGATCCCCCCCCCCCCTAATTTGCTTGGGGGGGGGGGGGGGGGTGATGGGGGATGGGCCGGCTGGTTTATGTGGGGTAGGCCGTGTTTTTAATGTTACTATGCCATAACATCACATAATAACCCAACCACTGCACGATAGTTTGGCGCTCTGTTTTTTTGCGGCAGCCCACAGTGGAGTCCCACCCTGTGCCCAGCTGGCATCCACGCGTACCTGACATTCTTCACTTTTTCTGCAGATGGTCCGCACGGCTCGCCGTCAGACATGCGCAGTAGTTGGTGGTGATCTGTGTGTTTTTGTTTGTGTGTTTTTGTTGTGTGGGTTTTTGTTTTTTTTTGTCAAATCCGTGACCGGAGGCCGCAGTTGGTTTCCACTCGTGTGCATGAAGAATCATTTTTGCGATGAGCGGTATTTGCTGCGGATCCTGAGGCGGGCCCGGCTCCGAACTCCACGGTGCAAATCCGGCCGTGTGCAAGCGGCCTGAAGGCCCATTTAGACACGATTCCTGCTTAAAATTTGCTCAAGTCATCTTTTGAGTAATAACTGTTGCGTCTAAACGCACGGCCAGCGATGAGCCTTATCAGCGCCACGTGTTGAGATATATATATATATATATATATATATATATATATCACTTTTTTTTTTTTTTTCTCAGCAGGCGACACTGATCGTATTCTTTCAGCCGGCATCCTGCTGGCAGTTTTCAGCGCGGCACCAGCTAAAAGCTTTGACAACAATGCAGCTGTTTCAATATACAAACAGCTGCATTGTTCTCACAGCTATCATGGTAGCTAATTAGCTATTATAGAGTATGCAAAGGTAATTGCTCAAAACTGTCACTCAGACTGCCGGTTGAGCAATCATTGTTCCGTGTAAATGGGGCCTTAAGGCCCTCTGCACACGGGCGGAAATTCCGGGGTGGGATTTCCCGCAGAATTTCTGCCTCTGGACGCCTGCATAAGATTGCATTGAAAAACACAATCCTAGCAGACGGCCGCAATTTGTTCTCGTGAAATCACATGCGGAAAACAAATCACAGCACGCTCTATTCTGTCCGGGTCTCGCAGAGGCGCGCCGGCTCTGCTCTGGCATGCGCCAGCTGGGTGGCAGCTGGCACATCAGAGCTGCGGGAGAGGTGAGTGCTGCACTGGTCTCTGCAGGGGTGCTGATGGGGTCCCGATGCGAGAATTGTCGCAGGGGATCCGACCCCACTGTCTGAGTCCCTTTGATCTCGGTGGGATATGCTGTGTGTTGTTTATACTCCAGTTATTTCCTTTTTCATATGAGCACTCAGACGCTGTCTTCTCTCTCCCGTAGTCGGCGGGGGATGGGCCGGAGGCTGCCTTTGGCTTTTGTTTTTAATGTCCTTTTACGGAGCCGTTTTTAAATGGGCTATAAGACAATAGAATACAAACCAGATAAGTTATCCGCTCCGTTTACTCGCTGGTACACAATGGTTTCTGTTTGTTTTGATTTTAATCTTTTCCTTGCTATCTATTCCATTGGAGAGAAAAAACCAGATCCAAGGAGCACCGAGGCTTCTTCTCAGCAGGCGCTGCGCTAGAGGCTGTCAGAGCCGCCATTGTTTTCAGAGTGTCTCTGACCGCCACATGATCACGGCGCTGGAAAGTGCTGTGATTTTCAGGCGGAGTCGGTTCTGTTTTGGGGCTTTTCGTGCACCTCATCAACGATGAGTTGCTCAAAAGTAAAGCACCGTGTGAGGGAGGCCAAATTGTTTTTAAGGTCCCCATAGATTGATAAATTCTTGCGGTCCCCTTACGGGGTGCTTTTGTCTGACACTTCTGGGGACCGTAATGCGTATCTATTTCTTTATGGATCTTTTTTTTTTCTTTCTCCAAGCCGGCACTTTGGGTCACCATTTCTTCTGCATTTTCTATAGGACTTTAATCTCTAGGCCTAATTCACGTAAGTGTATTTTCAGTCCGTGCGCTCTTTTAGGCTGGGTTCTCACAGGGCGGATTCTCGGTGGTTATCTCGCGGTTTGGCCACAGCAAAAGAACGCGAGATTTCTGCCGGGAGAACCGCTGCTGCAAAACCTGTGGCAGCTTTGAAGCGGCCCGGACGCTCGCTCTTCCGCTGTGGCTGGCGCTCCCATAGAGGAGAGCGCAGCTGCAGCAGGGAAAAAAATGGACATGCTGCGGTCGGCTTAGCCGCGGTGGATTTGCCGTCCCGTGTGGACGAGATTTCTCAGAAATCTCATCCACATGGCTGGCTAATCCCGGGATTAGCGGCCGCAGATGGATTTGCCGCGCCAAAATTCCGCACGGAATTTCCGCGGCAAATCCGCCTGTGTGAACCCAGCCTTAGGGTAAATCTATACGTTGTGGACAGGCAGTGGAATATTCATGGCAAATTCCGCAGCATTTCTACATCCAAAACGGAGTCAAAATCTGCACCATTGGTGAATTGTGACCCCAAGTCAGCTGCAGATCCCCAGCTGATTCCAGAAGATACAGCCCTCCCCTCAGCTCCAAGTCTTCATGCTATCAGCGCACCCATCGACCAGTACCTGGCGGCGTCGGGTGAGTGTAGTGCCGCTGGTCAGGTGGTGCCGCTCCCAGATCACCGACACTGCACTCATAAGACTTCCAGGAGGAATAATGGGGGAACGGAGCTCTAAGAAAAGCTGCTCCAGAACTGTCCTATTATGGGGAATACAAGTATATAGTCGAGGTGACAAGGGCTCTTAAAGCTTTGTCTGGGAAGCCATGTCCCCTTATTCCCAATAAGTCTGAAAACCACACCTTGTGTATAACGTCTGTGCGCTGGCCGGGTATTGTAAGCTGGGCCAAGTCCAGTGTATGGGGCTGACTGCCGTATATCTCGGCATGCAGAGACTGAAGGGGTTAACATGAGGTGCGGTCACACATGCATACTCCCTACAGATCATACGGGTGTTGTGATGGTCATCGGGTGGTTGATGCTTATACTAATTGTCTACCAAACCTCTAAGATGTTGTCGCTTCTTGTGTATTTAATGTCCCTTCCTCTTTGGCCCCCAGGGACCCTGCATGGACCCCCCTCTCTTCAGGGATTCTGCGTTACTTGCACTATGTTCCAGGGTGATCGCTCCACATAAGCCTCATCGCACAGCAGCCTGGTAAGACCTGAGCCGCTTGTCTCCTGTCAGACGGGCGGTGTGTAGATGGATCCTGTCACTGCTGACTCCTCACCTCTGTAGCATTACATGGCTCACTTGTCATTGTGCTTCCCCATCATCCATGCCTGTGTGCTTTCCATCACCCTTGTCTTCTTCAGTAATGGACAGATTCTTATCTTTACCAGGTAACCACAAATAGATTCTGGGAGTCCATAGAACAATCAGCATCTGTAATGGCATCGAGACAACCTGATGTACCTGGTAACAGAACTCTTCTACCTGTAGACTGTGGTAGCCATGAGCAGGTGTTGGCAGGGGCGTTATAGTGGCGTATAGGTCTGATCAGTAACATAACAAGGCTTGCATTCACAGGAAGGTTTAGGATTTGTAACGGTGCACCATGTGCCTCAGGTTAGAGGTCTAGGCGAACACATCAGCGGCTGCAGAACCTCTCTGCTAGTTTGCTTCAGTGTGTTCTTTGGTCCAGGATGTTCCCTAGACCGGATACTTGTATCTACCAGCTCTAGGACTGGCTATGTTATAGGTCTGCAGTGTGTGAATGTAATCAAGGATGTTCTCATTCACTGACAGCAAACTAATCTATTGAAAATGGTGCGAAATGGAAACGCTAAATATATTAGAAAGTTATAGAACTTTCCATTTATACAGGCTTAAGGGCCCATTCAATGTAATACACAGGCCCCTGGAATACAGCTGTCTGAATACAGCCTCGGCCTATCTGAATGGTCCTTGTCATTTCAACAAACGTAAACAGCAAAACTGAAAAATCGCTATTTACAAAAAATGACGTTTTCTGTGCTGAAAAATCTCTGTAAAGTGGCGTCCACTAGGGGTCTCACTACTGGCAGATCTGTTATGTACCGCCTGCTGTCAGATGAAATCAGGACATAAGGCTTGAAGCTTGCCGTGGCGCTCCTACCCACTGCGCAATTCCTAATGATTTGTGGTAGATGGTAGGATCGCTGTATTAGACACTGGTGTGCTTGGGAGGAACAAGTGCCACTTGCTAATGTTTAAACGTGTTTTTCTTTTCAGCAGAGTTTTGTGACTTAAAGCGATTTGCGCTCTCATCAGTGGAGTTTACTGTGCTTGGAAAACTAAATTTCTACAAAATAGTGTTTTTTTTTTTCCAGACCATTTCATTTTTGCCTACTGATACAGTGTATGAAGCAGCCAACCCTTGGCTTTAGATGCCTTGATCTACTCCTTATCTTTCAACCAGCTCATACAGCATTGTCCTAGATGTTTCCGATATGGGTGTTTGTTGTTGTTGGATAGCTTCCAGCAACTTCCTGACCCGAATGTTAACCCCTTAGTGACAGCCCTATTGTAAAACTACGTCCTGCTGTTGCAGGATGTGTATGGAGGGAGGTAGCGCCGCTATCTCCCTCCATACAGCGCTGGCATCAGCTGTTTATTACAGCTGACACCCGTGGGCAATAGCTTCGCTCGGCCGATTGCGGCTATTAACCCTTTAAATGCCGCTGTCACTTCTGACAGCGGCATTTAAATCCCCCAAACGCTTTTCGGGGGTCCCGCACGGCCCCCCCGCGGTGAGATCGGGGGAGCCGTGCAGGTGTCATGGCAGCCGGGGGCCTAATGAATGGCCCCAGGGCTGCCTTAGCAGACTGCCTATCAAGCCATCCACACAGGGTGGCTTCATAGACTAGACTGCCTGTAAAAAAGCAGTATGACGTAATGCTATAGCATTACGTCATACTGCAGGAGCGATCAAAGCATCGCATGTTAAAGTCCCCCAGGGGGGACTTCAAAGTAATGTAAAAAAATAATCAAGAAAGTTTTTTTAATTGTTAAAAAAAAAAAAAAAAAAAAGTTATAAAAGTTTAACTCGCCCCCCCCCCCCTCCTTTTGCCATATCTATTATTAAAAAATCTAAATCATAAAAATATGTATTTGGTATCGCCGCGTCCGTAAAAGTCAGATCTATCAAAGTAGTGCATTATTTTTTCTGCACGGTGAACGTCGTCTGAAAAAAAAAAAAAATTAAGGACGCCAGAAATACACTTTTTAGTTACCCTGTCTCCCAGAAAAAAACGCAATAAAAAGCGATCAAAAAGTCGTATGTATTCCAAATTGATATTATCGGAAACTACAGGACATCCCGCAAAAAGTGAGCCCTTGCTCAACTACGTCAACGAAAAAATAAAGTTATTGCGCGCACAAAATGACCGCAGAAAATAATTGAAAAAAATTAAATATCTTTAAAAAAATAAAAAATAAAAGTACTGCAGCAAAAACAATACTATATAAGTTTGGTATCGTAGCAATCGTACTGACCCATAGAATAAAAATATCAGGTCGTTTTTGTTGTAGTTTGTGCGCCGTAGAAACAGGACGCACCGAAAGATGGTGGAATGTCGTTTTTTTTTTCCATTTCTCTCCGCTAAGAATTTTTAAAAAGTTTTTCAGTACATTATATGGTACAATAAATAGCACCATTGAATAATACAACTCGTCCCGCAAAAAACAAGCCCCCATACAGCGACGTCGATGGATAAATAAAGGAGCTACGATTTTTTTAAAAGGGAGTAGGAAAAAACAAAAATGTAAAAAAGCAAAAAAGCTCCATCACTAAGGGGTTAAAGGGCTTTTCCCACAGTGGACACTTAGGCCGGCTGCACATGAGCATGACGGGCTCCGCCGCGGAATATTCCGCGGCGAAGCCCGTCACGGCGCCCCCCCAGAGACCCCATACTTGGCAGCGGATCCGGTGTGTTCGCTCCCACATGACGCTTCCCCGCTTTCCGCCGTCGCGTCACATGACACACCCACCGCGTCACATGACGCGGCCGGCCGTAGGCGGGAAAGCGTTTTCACGCTATCTTCCGCTGTGTTACGGCGGGAGATAGCGTGAACGGACGGCTTCCATTGACTGCAATGGAAGCCGTCAGCGCGTACACCCGCGGCAAATAGAGCATGCCGCGGGTGAGGACGGGAGATTTCACGGTGCGGAATTCCGCGGTGGAATTCCGCACCGTGTGCCCTGAGCTATTGGGTTCAATAGAACCTAATAGCTGCGGGCAACGCAGCGGATTTTTGCCACGAATTACGCGGCGGAAATCCGTTTGTGGGAAGGAGGCCTTATATCTAACCTGTAAAGAAGTGATGACTATCTGATCATTTAGACCCCTTTCCTCCCCGCAGCACAACTGCAGTGAGGAGGAACTGGAATGAAGTGGCATGTCTGTTGGCTACTGTCTATTGAACTGCCTGAGCCATCCCAGTGCAATGCTCTGCTGTTCCGTTAGCCCCACAGTGCATGTTTGATGTCCTCGCTGCAGTTGTGCTGTGAGGAGGAATGGACGTGGCTTGAGACCTCCATTCTAGTGACTGATCGGGTTCCTAGCATTCGTATGAATGTCCACTACCCCTTTTAAGTCATTTTGTTTAACCTGGACACCCACTTGTAGGCATACAATGTCGGGCTGTCTGACCACCGCTGCTAATCATTTTACGTGAAGGCTAGATTGGAGTCGGGAAGGAATTCCCTCCCCCCCCCCCCCCATAATGGGGAAGTGTGTTGTGTTTTTTGCTTGTTTTTTTTCCTTTTTGGATCAACAATGTGGGGTAATAGGCTGAACTGGATGGACCTATGTCTTTTTTTTTTTTTTTTTCAGCCTTACATACAATGTATTTTTACCACCATAGGATGGCCAGGAGGTTTAGTACTAAAACACAATGTCGGTGGTAATATTTAATCTGTCAGTCTGAGGCATGCTCTCATGAGTTATTGTTTTAATGGTTTTTAATTAAAAAAATTGTTGTGACTTTCAGGTTTCAGTATAGATTTGGTTAGTGTCTGTCTTGGTGATACAGTGCTAGTTATATGGCAGTTCACTTAAACGTATGTAGTAAGTAGTTGTTTGTCTTTAGCCATTGAGCACAGCTCAAGTGGGCTCCTAGGTAAAATGTCCCTGCCGATCGGGATGCACCGTCGTGCTTTCAGCTATGACGATGCTCTGGAGGATACAGCACCGATGACGCCGCCTTCATCGGATATGTGCAGTAACACCCTATGGAGAAATCCCGTTATCCCAGAACGCAAATACCAGAAGCTGTCTAAGGTACGCGGGAAGGATACACACCGGTGTGGTTTCATAGTCCACTTCTTAAATCCACGACAACTCGCTGTGCTCTTAGACATGCAGATGTAATTCACATTTACTCCTTTATTGTTAATGTGCCATTGACATAAAACAGAGGCACTTTGAGGACATCGAGGAGCTCCGGAAACCAGAGATTTAAAGACCCTATACTCTACCTGGCATTCAGCTGAAAAAGACAGCGATGTGATAGAAGCCCTATCAGCTCCTATTGGCCAACCAGCAGTTGCCAGGAGTGTTCTCCGCTGTGCTGATTGGCTGAGAGACGTTCATTGGGCCCTCCTCACAAATGTCCTCTTCAGTATTGTGCTCGGCACCGTATACAGCCTCTCCCCAAACCTATGGGATCTCCTAGTAACCATTGGTTTACGCAGTATCTAAATGATGCTCACAAAGTCTCTTACACAGCTCCCTAATGCTAGTGGGAAAGAGCAACTACATTCATCCATGTGTATCTGTTATATCCTGCAACTCACAAGTTGTGGCTCAGATGGATTGAGTTGCTCTGCTTTTCTTATATTATTGGAGGGTATTAGATACACTATTACAATGCTTATAGTTGAAAGAAGAGAGGTGTGTGTGTGTGTATATAGATATAGATATAGATATATATATAGATATATTTGGTTTTTATGCCCAATTCAGGCATTAGGCCTTGTTCACATGTGACGGGATGAAATTGGTGATGTATTAAATCAAATTTCAAGAGCCATTTCTTCGAATACACATTTTTTTTTTTTTTGCATATGTTAACCAATCATATGCAGTAGCATTGCTGTATGGGCGGCGTACAGACGCGACATTGCAGGAATGTAAACAAAACAGTGCATGACAGCGTGCGTGAGATACGCTGCCATGCTCCGTATAATAGCACTGCCATATGTGGTGCTAGGCCGGCTCCACAACCGTAAAACCCTGCATGACTCGCACAGTGTTTTATGCATATGGCCGTGTGAGCCCGGCCTTAGGGACACTTACACGGAATCGGCTTTGTCAGGTCGGGGCAGAACTCTGACTTTTCTTGTGCAGGTTGCAATAGCACATAGGGCATAATAGGAATAGTGCTCTCAGTGGTCCCTGCTATTACTTTCAGTTGTACCTACTGCATTTACTGCAGGGTACCATTTTTCAATTTGACTATATTGATTCTAAAAAAGCTAGTATGAGTGTTACATTAATGCGGGATTTCACTGCAGTTGTAGTTTTTAAAAACTGCCCCTTGTCCTTTCTGATGGATGTATTACATGGTTTTTCTGTGGTTTGATCTCATTGACATGAATGGGGATAACCATATTGGAAACTGCTCTGCATTATGTGATTGTTAACTTTCGTGATGCTGCAATAAAATAAACACACACACACACACACACCTAGAAGTGGTATAAGTTTCCTAGAAGTAACCGTAACTTTTATACAAACTAGTCCGGTCATGTAGAAGTATTTTAGAACACCTCCATGAAGAATAGTTGCATGGGTAAAACTGCATGGAAATAAAATATTACATAACTACAATAAAAACGGGGAACTGTGGCGTGATGTGATTGGGGTTGGATAAGAAGGAACATCTGTAGCCAAATGCAGACTCTGTTCATGAGCTTTTCCTTAAAGGGGTTGTTCCCATCTCAGCCATGACTAGCTGAGGAGAGGACACCCCTTTTTTTGAAGGGGTTGTCCAGGATTAGAAAAACATGGCACCACACCTGCCCATAGTCTGATATTGCAGCATAGATCCATTGAGATGAAGAGGGCTGAGCTGTAATACCGCACACAACCTGTGAGCAGATGTAGCACTGTTTCTGGAAGAAAGCCGCCATGTTTCTCTACTCCTGTACAGTGCAATAGAATACTTCTAGAATAGAAAATAAAACCTGACTACCTAGTAAAACGTATTTACTATGTTTGTTTTTTTCCCCCCTCTTCCCTTCCCACATATCTCCACCCTCATTTTGTGACCCTGTACACCCCCCACCCCTCTCCCTCTCTGAGCAGGTTGAGGATGGGGATAATAGCATGCCCCCACCTGCCTTGCCCCATTCCACTTCTGTGGAGAAGGTCCCTGTGGTGAAAGCCAAAGCAACCTCTGTCATCATGAACTCTCTTATAACAAGTAAGGTGGTCTTTTCTATAGCTCTAATCATGAATTGTGAGGATTATGCTGCTGTATGAGGGGGAGTACAGCTCTTTCTGTACACACGGGGTCAACAAAATACTTATGTATATACTCCGGGGGCCTTGAACACCATGCCGAGTAAGTCAGGTATCTTTATTGACAACTGCTGCAAATGGAGTTTGACACACACAAACTTAAAGGGAACCAGTCACGTCCCCGCAGCACCATAAACTACGTTTTGTAGTTCTGGTGCTGTTAGGCTATAGGCGGTCATGTGATGTATTGTGTGTGTTATATATATATAATATATATATATATATATATATATATATAGAGAGAGAGATTTTCCAGCGCCGCACGACCTTCAGAGGGCAACAGTGTTAGATTGCGGGATGGGCAATTACTTGAAAAAATGCATCACATGGCACCATAACTTGGTTATTTCATAACCTCTGAATAGGGAATAACTTTTAGTCACAAGCCCTTTGGATAATAAATCGGCTCCCCTAGTAGACATGGCAAGAGGTGTGACTCCTGACAGCCTTCACTGTGCATGCAAACCATATGTTGCTGGCTTTTGGTCTTGCGTTTTGAAGACTATGTGATATGGACACGTGTTTATATAAGATGCATACCAGCTCTGTATGTCACGTTGCTACTCTGGAGCGAGCGGATACCCCAGCATCTCTGGAGGGTATTTGCTGCCTGGTTGAACGTCAGCAGGTTCTTCTGCCATCTGCTCCTTGTTTACTCTGGTAAGACTGAAGACGCTGTGGGCTCTGCTCGCTTTATTTGGAGAACACTAATTAGCAGTCTGGATATCACATAGACAAACAGAACCTGCTTTACCTGCCACAATTACACGGCTAGGGTTTTCCAGCATTGCAGAAAGGAAGGTGTGTCTTCTAGTTCCGCTGTCCATCTTCCGTTTGCAGCAGTTGGGTAATTTGCATGACACAATGAATGTATCACTGGAGTCAGACCGCCGGCCGGGACTGATCTAGTCTGAGTGGAAACCTAACTTAAACCCAAAACGGTGCAATCTACTAAATCAGCTGACACTTTATACTATAATGTCAGTAATTAAATCCCGTTTTTCCCCAAAACCTAAAAAGGACCTGCCGCCACTCCTAACGTGTCTGTTTTGTTCCTATGTGGTAACAATTCTTGAGTATCTTTTCTGATAACTGAGTTGTGCTGTTCCTCTGTTCTTACCAGTGTCACCATTTCTCTTTCCAAAAGTGTGTCCCTATAGAATCTGGTGCAGCCAGTAATGCCTTCCTCTGGATCAACATTGGGGGGTAATGGGCTGAACTGGATGGACATATAGGTTGTTTTTTTTTTTTGTTGTTTTTTTTGGCCTTACCTACTATGATTGGACTTTGTAGGGACAAATTCCTAAATGGAAACATCCGGTTGTCAATGTACTCATACATTTTATAGGAGGGATAATGAACTGCACTATTCAGGGTTACAAAGAAAGATGCTCCAGCTTTGTTTTATGAAGAGTAGAAATATTTATTAAATAGACATTAAACGCTTGCCTGTTTTTAGTAAATACTTTAATTTGTCATGAAATAATTCTAGAGAATCTTTTGCTGGAGTTTAGTATTGTGTGATTCCTTAGTTGTTCCTCCAGGAAATCTATGAATAAATTGACAACTGGGTGGTACCATCTGCTATGTTAGTGAGACATGTTTCTACAACCTAACAATGTGCAGCACTGAATAGTATGTGTAGGGACTTCTTCTACGGACAGGGGGGATGGTAATGGCTATACAGAATGGGAGGAATTGGACTAAGCAGCACATTGGGAAAAAGACTTGATCACAGACTGAACATGAGTCAATAATGTGATGCAGCAGCAAAAAAGGCATACACATTTCTGGGATGTATTAGGAGAAGCATAGAGTCTAGATCACGTGAGGTAATTATCCCCCTCTACTCTTCCTTAGTCAGACCTCATCTGAAATACTGGGTCCAGTTCTGGGCACCCCACTTATAAAAAGACATAGACAAACTGGAGCAAGTTCAGAGAAGAGTTACCAAGATTGTGAGCGGTCTGCAAATCATGTCCTATGAGAAACGGGTAAAGGATCTGGGAATGTTTAGCTTGCAGAAAAGAAGGCTGAGAGAAGACTTAATAGCTGTCTACAAACACCGGAAGGGCTGTCACAGTGCAGAGGGATCAGCCCTATTCTCATTTGTACAAGGAAAGACTAGAAGCACTGGGATGATACTGAAAGGGAGTAGACACAAATTAGATATTAGACAGTGAGGGGGATCAATGAGTGGAACAGGTTACCACAGGAGGTGGTGAGTTCTCCTTCAAAGGAAGTGTTCAAATAAAGGCCGGACAAATATCTGTATGGGATGGTTTAGTGATCCTGCCCTGAGCAGGGGGTTGGACCCGATGACCCTGGAGGTCCCTTCCAACTCTACCATTCTATGATTCTACTGGTATAGCTTTGTAGGAGAAGTAACAGAAATAACACAAGTACTAAGAAAAGATGCTCCAGAATTATGAGTATTTACTAAAACATGCCAGGAGAGGTGACAGCTCCTCTAAAGGGGTTTTCAGGAACTTCTTGTTTTTGTGTGTTTTTTTTTTTTTTTTTTTAAACCTTGCCTCCTCCAGTGCTGGAGCCCTGGCACCTGCCATTCAGCAGCCTGAGCGGGCATCTGGACATCTCAAGCTTCAGCGATTATTCTTCCATGGCTGCTGAAGCCTGTGACTGCCCACCACGTCCTCTGGGTCTCTAGTGCTGGACGTGGAATAGCTGTTACAACCTAAAGATCCTGCATAACGGCAGTGCAGCTGAATTGCTATTTGTTTACAACATAAAGTACTTTTCTTTCAGGCTATGGCCCCCTGCACATGTGCGGAAATTTAGTGGCGGGATTTCCTGCAGAATTTCCGCCAGTGGAAGCTGCCATAGGATTGCGTTAGAAAACGAAATCCTATGGTAGCAATCCTAGGCAGACGGCCGCGACTCGCGGCATGCTCTATTTCTGTGCGGGGCTCACAGAGCCCCGCACAGAAATCCCACTCCCCGGCCGCTGGCTCCGCTCTGCGCATGCGCCTGCTGGGTGGCAGCCAGGACATCACAGAGCCGCGGGAGCAGGTGAGTGCCGCGCTGGTGCCTGCAGGGGCTCGGGTCGGGTCCCACTGCGAGAATTCTTGCATTGGGATCCGACCAGGCCGTCCGCAGGCAGCCTATCTGATATTACCTTTAAATGTAAACTGTAACTTTGTATGAGTGGAGAATAAAGCTGACACACTCCGGCTGAACGGCTCTCTCCTTCTGACATCTAACACCGTTCTGAGTGCTAATTCTCATTGTCCAGTATGTCTGTGCATTGTGTTGCTATGATGGAGGAGGAACGCTCCCGTCAGTCTCTGGCTTTGGCACCCGCTTGAAAGCTGTGTGTGCAAATGTCTTCCATTGCAGAGCATACGCAGGAGAGTATTCAGCGATTCGAGCAGCAAGCCGGTCTCAGGGATGCCGGCTACACTCCACACAAGGGCCTTACTGCCGAAGAGACCAAATACCATCGTGTGGCGGAGGCCCTGCATGTAAGACTTGTGGTTGCTCTCTAACATGTACTCAGATTCTGTCTTCCTCCCCTGTAGTGTGCACTTTACCTGCTGTGTCTGTTGATGGTTTAGTCGGTGCTTTTGCTTTGCCGATTCCTTTCTCCTTAGTATTTTGCTTATAATGCTGTATCTGCATGTGTGTCTTTAAGACTATAGTTTGATCAACGGCACTCCTTGTACGGATTGAGGCCTTGCGTTTTTGTGAAACCTGCATGATGCATTTTTTTAACTTTCCTATAAAATTACACATGCTAAAACCTTTTGAGACTTTGGGCCATCACTCCCTTTACGCTGCATTAGACAAGTGCCTTATCTAACTCTGGCCTTATTCTCCCACAGTGTCTGCCCAAGACATAAGTGTTACCACTACTAGCAGAATTGTGTAAATGTTTGTTTGACAAATGCTGCAGACAATCTTGCTTTAGAATTTCTATTTATTTATTTTTTTGTAGCATTTTCAATGGAGGTTTTTGATTCAAGGTGTGGGTGTCTTGTTTGGGGTTTAAAAGGTTTTACGATTTTTTTGCTTGTTCAGTAGTGGATTTAACATTATTAGAAAAATGATCAAGGGATCACACACTGCAATACCTGCTTGTATTGCATTTTATTTTGCCTGATGGCCTCTGTTAGAGCTTAATAGGTATGCCGAGATGGCCAAACCTGAGGGTGGGGGCTTAATTAGGCACCCAGCTACTATGGTAACCCATCTGTGCCCGATGATCACTTTGCAGGGGTGCTGATGGGGTTACGGTACCTCTCCAGTGGCTGCACCATCCTTGTGTAATTGTATGGCAATTTACATTCATGCTTACCTGTCAGTGACTTATGTCATGGGGCAGCAACGGGCTACTATTTTTTTTTTTTTTTTCCAAGAAAATGAAGTAAAGCTGAATTGTTACTGTTTAATGTCAGTGATGCAATTGTGATGCCTTAATTTTTGTGACACTAAAAAATGGCCATTCCCTGCTGGTGTGGACGAGGCCTTTACACGCAGACACACAGACCTTTGTACTTCATGACTCTTCAGGTGCACAGCCCCATTTAGCTCCTATTCTGTAAGAAGTGCTGGGACTTTATGTAATACTATGTAGGAGCTTTTCCACCCTTACTGAATAGCCGGCTCCTGCCTGCTTGTCCTCACTTGGAGTATTCTAGGTTTTGCACTGATCTCACTACCACTTAGGGTAAGTTCACACGGCGGAATTTACTATTGAAAAATACCACGTGAACTCTGCCCTAAAATCAGCATCTTCTCAACATGGATTCTTGCCCTGTCAATGGGGGGAAAATCTGCATGCGAAATCTCCAAGCAGAAACAAAAAAAAATGACATTTCACTCCTGGACGCATAAGGGCTCATGTCCACGGGCAAAATAAGAATTAAAATCCGCAGCGGATTTTAACTCTTCTCCTGCCCGCGGATCCGCACCCCATAGGGATGCATTGACCACCCGCGGGTAGATAAATACCCGCGGATGGTCAATAAAAAGGATTTTAAAAAAAATGGAGCATGAAAAAATCTGGACCATGCTCCATTTTCGTGTGGGTCTCCCGCGGGCTTCTATTGAAGCCTATGGAAGCCGTCCGGATCCGCGGGAGACAAAAATCGGGATTTACTCACACGCTCCGTTTCTTCTCTTCGCGCGGCGCCATCTTCTCTCCGTCGCGGCCGGATCTTTTTTCTTCGGGACGGCGCATGCGCGGGGCATGTCACCGACGTCATCATGCGCATCCGCCGAGCCGAAGGAAGAAGATCCGGCCGCGACGCACAGAAGATGACGCCGCAGCGAAGAGAAGAAACGGAGCGGATGGGAGGTGAGTTTATTCCTATTTTCAGCGCTCATGTCCGCGGGGCAGGAGGGACCTGCTGCAGATTCTCCATGGAGAATCTGCAGCGGTTCTGATTTTTTTCCCCGTGGACATGAGGCCTAAATGGTTTTTTTTTTTTTTTTTTTCTGCATTGAGATTTGGCGTGCAGCTTTTGCCCAGTGACAGGAAAAATTGTGCAAGTGGATCCGCACAATAAACTGTGTCAAAAGGATGTGGAATTTTTTTCCATGGTGACTTCCCCTGTGTGAACCTACCCCTAGGAAGGCTCACATGGCTGTTTCATGAGGCACTTGCAGTATGAGCCACGCTGAGTCTGGATGTAGAACGGCATGGGCTTCTGCACCTGAAGCGTCCATCTATCTTGTGTGAACTTACCCTCTTGCTTCCAATGTTCTTATTAGTCACAAGTATTCTGTGCTCCGATTCGGACAGCGCCAGGGCTGCACAGAAGGCCCAATGATCCTGTCACTGCGCATGCAGTTTTCAGCATTTTAATAGTGTGATATTTGGGGTCACTTTATATTTTGGTGATTACTAGTGAGCTGGTAGCCTGCTGCTTCAGCTGTGCAGATCTACATCAGTACAGGTTTGTTTGCTAGCGCCTAGTCGTGGCTGTCACACGTCTGCTGACTTCTCGCTGAACCAGGTCTCCGGCTGCCTCTTTGCCATAACTATAAAGAGTACCCTTATGTAAAGAACGTGGCGCAGGCTCCACCGTGTTGTTTGGGCACTCGGTGAGCTTTTCACTAGCTATACACATTAAATGTTCGGTTCTCTTTCCCTTTAACAGAAGTTAAAAATGCAAAACGGGGAATCCAGTGAAGATAAGCAAAGCACATCGGCGCAGTCCACTCCATGCAGCACTCCGGGCTCCTCTCCTAAACAGATGCGAAGGTAATGTGCATAGACTGTCTTACACAAGGAACAACGTGGGCCACTTGTGCCGCTCTCTTTATGCTTTACAACACCTTGAGGACAGATGATGATTCTTGGTTTGTGTGTAAACATCTGCTTGCACATCTTATTTTCTGCTTGGGTAACGCTTCAAAACCACTAATATCAAATTTTGGTTTTTTTTTTGTGATAGAGGCATTTGTTTTTATTCGGACATTTACTTGGTTTGTCTCCTAACTAACTTATCACCAAGCCAAAGGATGGCTAAGTCTCAGTCACTGATACTGTGAATGGGGGTCCAGTGTCCTCTTTTCTTGTCACTACGGGATCGCCCCGCCGACCCACAGTGAGGATAGATTGAATGCAGCCGGAGGCCACATTGGCGTTGTGCCACCCCATTAATTTTAGTGGGGCTGATGGAGATAGCCAAGTGCTTGTACGCTGCCATCTCTGTGGGCCCTTTTGGAACGAGTGGAGTGCAGGCGCTGTCCCTGGCTATATTCAATCTGATGTCACTGCAGGGGGTGTAATGAACTTGCAGACCCATCTTTGCAGGATTGGTGCGGGTGTCAGTCTGATCTGTGGGGTCTCACCACACTAAGTGTATGGCAAAGCTATGTGACCTGTGCTCTCGGAGTAGCAGGGTCACAGAGCTGCATGCTGGGAGCTGCCTGAGATGGAAGGGGGGAGGGAGGAGGAGTGCTTTCTCACTGACATACCTGGAGGCCATGCTGATTGGTCTCCAGGCATCTTTGTAAATTGAGCTGTCCTTAGATACTCCGATCACAGAGCTCTTGCACAGCAGGGAGGCTCTAAGGGGATTCTCTATAGGAAAGTTTTAAAACTCCTGGTGAACAAGGACTGCCTGGATGTTTATAGTCACTGGGCAGTCCTGAAGCCTTTAAAAAAAAAACTATAGAAGTTTACAGTCACTGCAAAAGGAATACATATCTTACAAATTTGTGCCTTTTTGCTATTGCACCTATCCATTCTAAAGGTCCTTAAAGGAGTTCTGCCAACATATCACGTGGACCACATGCACAGGCTTGGGGATGCGTTTTTGATTGGGGAAAGTGGGGTTGGGGTGCAACACAGATTTGGAATTTTTTTGGCTAAATGCAGTTGCTGCCATTGCAGCCTCTGAGATCGCAGTCTTGTGAATGGTGGGGGTCCTAGTGATCTGACCATACTGATCAGAAAGTGACCCCCACCACTGGTTGCAGATAACACTTAATGCTACTCTAATCCTGCGTTACGGGTTAGGTGTTTAACCATTAGATTTGGGAGAAAAAGCTTTTAGAAATTGGTCGATATTGCTGCTTGTTTGCCAGACTTCATTTTTGTTCTGCACAGATCGTGGTTCAGTCAGGGCTCCACTACATCTCTCCCTGCTGGCGAATTCCAGAGCTCTGATGCAGACAAATGGAGCATGTTTGGGCCTCGTGCTGTTCAAAAATCTACCACAGACCCAGGTAATATCTGGCCCCTAAGGCCACATCCTGTTTCCACCCCTAAATGGCATGCTCATGTCATCTGTGCCCGTTGTTTTCTGCCTTTTACCCAGGTGGTTTTACTGTCCAGTCCTACAAAGGTGCTCAGAAGCCAACGGCCATGGAACTGATGAAGGCTCAGGCCAACAGAATAGCGGACGAGCCCATAACATTCAAGCCACCTAAGATGGAAATGCCGCAATTTGCATCAGAAAGTAAGATTAGCAGAGGCCACAACCTGAAGCCACGGGATATGAACATACTCACTCCCACCGGCTTCTAAGATGCACAGTTCTCTTTCCACCGTGTTCCTAGCGGAGCATCCAGTTACTGCTTAAGCTTCCCATTTCATGCACGATAGCTCCTTCATGAGGAGAGATGTTGATGGCGTTTTCACTCATGTTGTGGACTTTACTATTCTATTTCTGAGATGACTAATCAGATGTAAGTTCCCCCTCACAAAGGTATGTCTGCTCAGAGACCCCTCTACCACTATGCACTCATGACCCTCCTCACAAAGCTGCTCTTCAACTTCTCTGCGTATCTTAAGGATCCCACCTCTGTCTTCAAGTAGTCGTCCTAAACAGAGTGAAGATTAGCTTTGTGTTTCTGTGTCCTATCAATCAGTTGATCAGCTGCAAGAAAAAAAGTGGAGCGTGCGCTAGTCAAAGTATAACTTGAACTGACGGGCTGGATCTATAATCTGCCGTAATACTGCCAGTGAAAGCCTTGCCGTTCGGCATGTAACGAACGGCATCGGACACAGGTGGCGCTCTCTAACAATGACACATGCAGACTTAGGATTTTTGCATTCCATTTCAAAGAGACTGCACACTGAAGTCTGTCGGCTCTAATTTATTTGCATACATTTTGTGTTTGTGTTTCCTCACATTATCTGTGCGCCAGTGTTTGGGTTAAAATAAAGTTGAAACTGCTTCGGATGGATTGCGGGTTCTTGATTTGGTGTACAACCATGTATTTATAGGGGTAGACTACACTTTAGTCCGGCACTCTAGTCAGACACTTGGGGCTTATTCAGACGGGCATATAGCTGTCTGGTTTTCACTCCCGGACGATATACTCTGCCGCTCTCTTCAAGGGGAGAAAGGGGGACAGTCCGGGAACAGTGCACTGAGCTTCCACCCCCTCTCTACTGTTCTCTAAGTTCCACCCCACCTCCTCCCATTGCAACAGTGGCGAGGGAGCTCAGTGAACTAGCTCCCGTCCCACCTCCTCCCCTTGTAGAGAGGGGCAGCGTATATTGGCCAGGCGTGAAAACCCGACCGATATACGCATATCTGAATAAGGCCTTATGGATAAATGTGCAGGAGAAAGCATTATATTAAGGGTATGTACATGCTGAAATCGTGACATGCTGAAGCGCAACTCAGATTGGACAGCACACGGACATCTAATGCAGGAGGCGGACTCAAATAAATGCGTGGTATTTCCATCCAATTTTCGGATTGAGAAATGGGCCGTGTGCTTATACCCTGAGATTGGAGGGAACACATCTGTGTTAGATGTACAAACAGGAGCTATTGTGAGGATTAGAAGCTCTCTTGACAACTCAGGTGCTTGGACATTAGAATAGGCTCATCTCAATAGTTTAAAAAAGTCTATCCTCTTAAGGTTTATTCACATCATGAATTGAGACTGTTAGAAAAATAAAAGCAACATGAATGTAACGGGAATAAACCATTGTTACTATGCCCTTTAAGGAAGTGGAAAAATGCCAGACCGTGATGCAAACTACAGTGATACCTTGGGTTAAGAGGGCCTCAGCTTACAAGCTTTTTGACTTGAGAGCAGGCTCTCTCCAAACTTTTTGCTCTGATTTAAGAGCAAAAACTTGGGTTACAAGCCTTGCTTTCAATGGGGCCGTGGCTGCTGGTGGTGGCCCCACTGACAGCAATGGCCTGCCCGCAACCCCTGCAGTGATTTTCAGGGAAGAGCTTATATTTAAAATTCCCCCCCCCCCCCCCCCAGCTGTAGTAAAAAATATCTACGCAGCTTGTTCTCCCTGTCGTGGTTTTTTTTTTTTTTTTTTTTTTTTTTTAATCCCCGCCTGCTAAAAAGCTTCAAAGCGGTGCAGGGAGAACAAACAGCAGGTAGACCCACATGAGCCCTGGAAGATAGATATGTGTATATTTTCCATTCATTTCAATGAGTCATTTGATTTGACTTATGAGTGTTTTAGGTTAAAAGCTCCGTCACGGAATGAGATAAACTTTTAACCCAAGGCACCACTGTATTCCTGTCCAGACTCCTTTGACTGGAAAGCGGGCCCTTCTGGTTTATCTCGTCTCGTCTGTCAATCAACAGATGGAGTTCAGGTGTGTACTGATCTGAGCAATGTCTAATTGGAGTAGGCGAGCTTGGGGAAAACAGATTTCAGAGAGGATCTCCAGGCAGTTCAGAGTAGAACTGGCCTGCTTACCCCATCTTAGTGATCAAGCCTGTTTGCGCTTTAGTGATGGAGCTAAATTTTGGTAATCTGATGTGTGGCACTTATAACTCCGTAAAGGTTTTGCAAATCCAAGTAATTCTATCATGTGTGTGTTTTTTTTTTTTTGTTTGTTTTTTTTTTCTTCTTCTTCTGGGGAGGCTTGAAATATAAACCGTACCCTGAAAATAAGACCTAGTGCCTCTTTTGGGGCAAAAATTAATATATACAGTTTCCTGAAAAATAAGACCGTTTTATATTTCCATCTGTTTACTTTATTCAGGAAGCAAATTAAAAAAAACTTGTTTTGTTTTACCTCTTGAGACATCTAATTATTAATTTTGAGGAATATTTTGTTTCCTTACATCAAGCCAAGATGGTGAAAACATCCATTGGCTTTCAGGGCACAACTGAATAAATTCCAGGTCCCGTTGCTCACTTGTGCAGTGTCTTATTATTTTATTTTTTTTACAATTGACTCCCTT
The DNA here is from genome assembly GCF_035609145.1 of Eleutherodactylus coqui. Classification (NCBI taxonomy): domain Eukaryota; kingdom Metazoa; phylum Chordata; class Amphibia; order Anura; family Eleutherodactylidae; genus Eleutherodactylus; species Eleutherodactylus coqui. Next base: position 85,365,771 of record NC_089838.1, read on the forward strand.
AAACCCCCCCCCCCCCTCTCCCCATTTTTTGGCATTCCTTAAATCTTAGAGATTTATCTGACTGTGTGGCATGTCTCAGAACAGGGGGATTTATAGAGGCTGGATAATAAAACTGGATATCCCTCCTCTTATTATGCTTGCTGCAAACCCAACACTTGGGGGTAAGGATTTACCTCAGTGGCAAGGATGGGGTGTACAAAGTGGCGCTCTAAGCCTCTGTACCTCCTCAGACTTGTAAGCTTGCTGAGGTGTGGTGGTCTCAAACAGAAAGCGTTCAACAAGCTGCTCTTGAAACTGCATAAAGGTTAGTGGTCCCTGTTGGCTTTTTGTAAATTGCGTAGACAGTACAGGTAGTGATCTGAATAAGGTAGATCGCTACCTTTTTATAACCTTGGATACTGGCGATCATGTGAAACGAGACCACTCACCGGTGACAGCGCTAGCCTCTCTGCTACCTTTTGGGAGCCAAGAGACTTTGAATTTCTCGGCCCCTCCTCAGCTTCTGTGCATGTGTTCAGCCGTTTTGCCACTGGGCGCACGCGCAGAAGTCTGACAGGTCCGTGCAGGAACCTCCTTGTCTGGGGACATCGCTGAGGCCTCCAGTAAGAGGTTTCATCTCCGCTCACAGAACAGATCCATGAGCCGATAGCGGGGAGCTGTCACACTCGCTGACCCCACAGCTTGATTCTTCAGGACTGACGTGTTTTCATGGCCCTGTGAAATAAAGCTCAGACATCGAGGATGTAAAAAAACACGTATAGTTGGTCACTAAGGTGTTAAAGCAACCCTCCAGGCCTGGAGAAATAAACATGGCTGAACTGCTTCTCTGACCAGCTGGTGCACACTGTGTGTTAGTACTCTAAGGGGACATTCACACCGATTCTGAATAATAACCATCCCAATCCCTCTGCTCCCACGGGAAGTTGAACGACGATCGTACCATGTAAACTGAACGAGGCCCCGCAAACAGCAGCCGTTCACTACTTGGGCCCAGGACCCGTATGAAGGTTGCTTAGGACCTATGGCTAACAACGGCTTATAGCCTTCTGTGGTTTTGCCTAGAGTTGTTCTTTGACTTTAAGTATTACTTATGGCCTGATGCCAATAGCCTTTGTTTAGGGCATATCTCTGAGATGATGTGCCCTCTGTCCTTTGCCCAGGGCTTGTGGCCGTGGGGCTTTTACTTCTGTCTTTCTGCTCTGCCTATTGCTTATGACCTAGGTTTTTACCTACCGCATGTATTAGGACCTCTGAGTTCAGCTGCTGCCCTGCGATCTCTTGAGCCTGATGGGTGGTCTTCTGTGGGAAGACCAGTAGATGTCTCTCTGCTCACCACACATCGTCATTAAGGTATCTATGGTATAGAATACCTTTGGCCATCGGAGGTAAGCCTGTTCTGATGATTGCATAAGAACAGGATGAGGAATACACTAAGTGCAAATCTTAGGAGCATGGAGGTTACATTGGGTAAGACCAGGTGATGGTTAACCTCCAATGGGAAATTCTGTTTAAGAATCTGTTCCAAAAGTTGCATCCTAGAGGCTCGCTCCCACGGGTGTATGTGCCCTGCATATTACACATGTGGTTTTCATGTGCGCAAAATACCCAGAACACAGCAAATACGCATGAACTGTACCATGTATATTTGATGTGTCTGTTAACTTCCCATATCTGTGTTGGTGTGTAAGTAGCGCAATAGAAGTCAACAGGTTTTTACCACTACTTATTACATGCATGAAAAATATGTGCGCCACATCCAGCCGGGGCAGTGAGCCCCTATGAGGAGGACTAGGTGTAGGATGCGTCTACGCTTTTGATAGTGAAACAAAAAGATTGCCTTAAACAAGCTAAAAGAGGAAAATGTAAATATACAGTGTGTGTTTATATGTATATTCCTCCCCCCCCGCTTTACACTTGTATGCTGATCTTTAGGACCACCTTTTCGGAGACCATTCTGTGTTCTTCTGGGATAGCTATCCCTAACCACCATTTAACAGCCTGCAGCCCAAGTTCACTCTCTGCTTCAGCTTGTTTAATGGCTAGATCATGCTTGGATACAAATGTATTGGTGTAATATTGTGTAAGTGTGCTCTTTTCTGGAAATCCTACTTCCCTCTTACCAAAATACCAGTAAACAAAGTGCAGTCGATAGGTGACAGTACAATGGGGGCTAACAGCCTCCTTATATATTCTGAAGATGGTACATTTGGTTGTGAGGCACGGTAATACTTCAAAGTTGCAAGTCAGCTTTTGTGTTTCGCCAGTCCTCTATTGGAGGATTTTCCAACCCAATGAGCTGCTAGTCATGAGTTGTGTAGTACTTCAGGCTATAAACCCCTCTCTAGTTTAATCTCTCATGGGTGTAAGTAGTTACTCCATTAGTCTATGACAATACCGCTAATTCACACCCACCCCCTATCGCTATAAAGGGGTTTAGGTATAAACATAAGTAAATAAAGACCTCTACTAGTCCATGGAATCTTGCAAAAGAACTGAGGAGTGAAGGGTTTCCCACCTTTAAAGAGACCTGGGAGGTTCCAGTTTCCTGCCCAGATGGGAGGCGCGCTCTTAGTATTTTTTTTTTTTATTTTTTTTTAAGGGAAACCCTTCATGATTGGAGATGTATACCCATGTTCAAGCACTTAAATGCTGTATTGAGGTCCAGCTCTTCAGAGATTCTTCTCACCCTCCAACCAGGAGGTTGTGTAGCTTCTAATGTTTCTCAGTCTGTCAGCCCGGACACTGTGAGGAGTACCCCTCCTTTCTGGGACGCACCTCCCATGACTGTATGTGTGACTGGAGGAGGAGTTTGGTTTATGCAGCCTATACTGAAAGCTGAGCGGCTACAAACACACGTCTGAGGCCGTTAGATCCGGCAGTGGTAAGGTTTCTGTTTATATGTGCAGATTCCTTGGGCTACGTTCACACTGGGTAGAAATGCTATGCGTCAAACTGCAGCATTACCCCATCAGAGTCAAAATTTGCAGCGATGCCACCCAGAAATTGGCAGCAGATACAGAGCTCCCCTTAACTCCCACTTCTGTACACCATCCACATCGCCTTTCACCTGGCACCCTGTAGTGGGCACCGTGCTGCTGTTAAGTGATGCCACTTCAGCCTCACCTGACCAGTGGCGCTGCGCTCACTAGAGGCTGCGGTGATAACTTGAATTGGGACATGAGGGGAGCGCTGTAACTGCTGAAATCTACTGTGGATATGCAGCTGATTTTTGAGTCAAAAATAGGCATAACTGGCACAAATTTTAACTTTGTTTTGTGGAAATGCTACAGATTTTGTTGCTGAATTTTCTGCTGTCGAAAATCCACCACATTTCTGCTAGGTGTCAACATACCCTTAGGCTGGGGCCACACGGGACGTATCCCCAGTGGAAAGCTCGCGGATTTGCCGCAGCAAGAATTCTGCGGGATAAGCACAGCTGCAAAACCCGCGGGACCCCATGCCCATCTACTATTTGCTAGAAACCAGTGCTTCTGTACTGAACAGAATACTTCAGAAAGCAGACAGCTCTGTTCTTATTGTAGTGGCCAGACTGAGTATTGCAGACTAAGTTCCCATTTAAATAAATTGGAATTTGGTCTATAATACTAAGCCTGGCCCCTACAGTAAGAATGGAGCTGTGTGTTAGGAAAGATTGCTTCTGCACTGGGCCAACTTCTGATTGGCAGGGGATCCCAGGCAACAGACCCCCGCCAATCTACTACTGATGACGTCTCCTAAAGGATATGCCACGAGTAGTATACAACCAGTCATCCCTGTAAACTACTTATTACCCAACTAATGTTCAAATTTTTTTAAATGCAAAATCAAGGGGTTTTCCAAGACAATGTTATTGATGACCTACCCTCAGTATAGGCTATCGATAGTGGATGCCTGAACACCTGAGCAGTCAGGGCCTCAAGCAGCAAGCCTGTCTGTGTCACATAACTGTACCCAGCAGAAGCAGATGGCTCTGACCCATGTAGTGGCAGACACTGGTAACTGCAGGCACGGCTCTTATTTATTTTAACCCCTTAATGACATGGCCTATTTTGGCATCGAGGACCAAACTATTTTTGGTATTTTTTTCCATCTCCATTTTTCAACAGCCATAACTTTTTTATTTTTCCGTTGACACGGCCGTATAAGAGCTTGTTTTTTGCGTGGCAAACTGTAGTTTTTATTGGTACCATTTTGAGGTACATAAGTTTTTTTTTTTTTTTTTTTTTAAGCACTTTTATTGCGTCTCTTTGGGATGCAAAATGCTAAAAATTAGCATTTTTGCCTCAGTTGTTTAGCGGTTTTTTTTAACGCTTTTTGCAGTGCAGAATAAAAAGCGTGTTCAATGTATTGTACGTGTCGTTACGGACGCATCAATGCCAAATATGTGGAATTTTTTAATGCCAATATAAGAACATTAAAAAAAGGGTTTTAACTTTTTTTTTTTACACAATCTGTGTCCCTCTGAGGGACTTTTACTGCAGCACTGCAGATCGCTATGCTAAGGCATGGCAGGACTTCTCTCCTGCCATACCTTATCGCTTATTATAGCGATCATAGGCAATGGCAATACAGGACGCCGGTATCTGGCATCCTGTTGCCATAGCAACCAGCCAAGCTATCGCGAGAGCCGGCTGGAGTCAGAGGGAGCGCGCTCCCTCTGTGAACCCCTTTCCTGCCACAATCTACTTAGATTGCGGCAGGGACGGGGTTAACGGCAGGTGGGCACAACTCTGATGCCCCCCGCTGTCGCAGCGGGACGCCGGCTACTAGTGACAGCCGGCTCCGGATCTGCTATGATCTCACGCTATTCCTATGACGTAAGAGTACGTCATTTTGCGTGAAGTACTCTTACGTCATGGGGAGGGAAGGGGTAAATGGCAACTACAGTATATACTAGAGTATAAGCTGAATCACCGAGTTTTAACCTGGAAAACCTGACTCTAGTATAAGCCTAGGGTGGGTTTATACTCAAGTGAGGTCTGTGTAACAGTGCTTTCAATGGGGCTGTCGGCGGCCATGTTGGAAGCAATGGGCTGCGTGCAGTGATTTTCAGGGAAGGACTTTAACCTCTTAAAGACATGGCCTATTTTGGGCTTAAGGACGCAACGATTTTTTGGCAAATTTTCATCTCCATTTTTGAAAAGTCATAATTTTCTTTACTTTTCTGTCGAAGCGGCCGTATAAGGCCTTGTTTTTTGCGTGGCGAACTGTAGTCTTTGATGGTGCTATTTCTGGGTACATTGACGATATATATATATATATATATTTTTTTTTTTTTTTTTTTTACAGCGTTAATCCTGCAGCATAAATGACACAATAAATTTTTCCTGCGGGTCGGTACGATTACGATACCAAAATTCTTACTTTTTTAGGTTTCTTTCACTGTTCTGCAAGATAAATCCTTTTTTGGATTTTTTTTTTTTCTCTAAAAATCGCTGCATTCAAAGTCCTGTAACTTTTTTATTTTTCCATGGACTGAGCTTTGTAAGGGCTTATTTTTTGCGAGACAAGCTGTAGTTATTGGCACCATTTTAGGGTACATATGGCTTTTTTGATCACTTTTATTGCGTTTTTAAAGAGGCAAAACATTAAAAACTAGCATTTTGCCTGTTTTTTTTTTTTTAAAGCGTTTAACGCTTTTTTCCGTGCAGAGTCAAAAGCATGCGCAGCTTATTGTACACGTCGTTACAGACGCAACAATACCAAATATGTAGGATTAATTTTTTTCTTTTTATGCTAGTATGAGAGCACAAAAAAAGGTTTTTTTTAACTTTTTTCTTTTGTACGTTTCAAAATTTTTTTTTTTTTTTTTTTATATACACCATCTGTGTCCCTCTGAGGGACTTGCAACACAGCACCAACGATCGCTGGGATAAGGCATTGCAGGACTTCTCTCCTGCAATGCTTTATCGCTTATACAGCAATCACTGGCAATACAGGACGCTGGTATCTGGCGTCCTGTTGCCATGGCAATCAGCTGGGCTCTCTAAGATTATGTCGCGAAAGCCCAGCAACTTCAGAGGGAGCACGCTCCCTCTGTGAACCCTTCCCATGCCGCGATCTGCATAGATCGCAGCAGGGAAGGGGTTAACAGCGGGTAGGGAGGCGGGAGCATATCTGATGCACCCCCATTGTTGCAGCGGGAGGCATGCTATGACTGACAGCCGGCACCCGCTGCGGGATAGCACAAGATTACTAATGATCTTGCGCTATCCCCAGGACATAAGTTTACACCCTGTTGCGGGAAGTATCCCGCTGCCAGGACGTAAACTTGCGCCCTGGAGCGGGAAGGGGTTAAATATAAGTTCTTCCCTGAAAATCATCCCTAACGTGTTTTAAAAAAAAATTAAAAAAAAAAAATCCCCACACGGCTCAGTCGCTTGGTCCTCCTGCAGTGCAGTGAAGTTCTTTCAGCAGGCGGAGACTTAAAATCTCCGCTTGCTGAAAGGGCTGTATCTCATTGGCTGAGCGCTCAGCTGTCTTTCAATAACTGGCTGAGTGCTCAGCCAATCAGATACAGCCCTTTCAGCAGGCACAGATTTTAAATCCCTTCCTGCTGAAAGAACTTCACTGCACTGCTGGAGGACCAAGCGGCTGGCCACGCCTGAGCCCCGACAGCGAAGTAAGTCTTTATTTAACACGTTACGGATGAGTTTTTAAGGAAGGTCTTATATTAAAAACCCTTCCTCAAAAATCACTGTACGCAGCCCATTGCTTTTAATGGGGGCAGCGGCCCCATTACAAGCAATGAGGCATGGATCTGCACTCTAGTATAAGCCGACGAGGGGCTTTTTCAGTATAAAAAAAAGTGCCGAAAAAGTGTGCTTACACTAGAGTATATACGGTATGCCTGAAATTACCAGCACTGGCCACTACATGGGTCGGAGCAGGCTGCTTATGCTTTATATCCTGTGTTGTGGCACTGACAGCGGGTACCTAAATAGCTGATTGGTTGGGATCCTTAGTTGTGGAACCAAGCTGATTACCTGTTGCTGACCTTTTCTGAGGATAAGTAATTAAAAACACCATTATAGGGGTATCCCAGCAATTGTTTTTTTAAGTGAGTTATATTCTTAAGGTGATAACATGTAATTTTGCAATATAATCTACTTGTTTTACAATCCTGCAAAGACCTTGCTTTACCAGTGGTGCCCCACCCCCGCATGTCTATTCATATCCAGTAGTTATGATCTGTATGCTCTTACTGGTCAGGCCGCTCAGTGCCTTCACATTCTGTAAGGACTGTGCACTTATCAGAAACTGACAATGAGGCATTGTGGGAAATAGAGTTTTTAACACAACCGATGTGGAACTCTAAGGCTTGTTGTGCAGCAAGAAAGGTAATGAAGTTGTCTGAGTTAAGTGGACACTTGGAATAATGCCAATAAGTAGAAACAAGCGTTTCCCAGTCTCTGGCCTCCCCCTTAACAACGTGTAGATGACAGCCGCCTCCCATGTCTGGGCCAACAAATACTTGGGTTCCCCATGAACTAACACTGCTGGGGCATCTCTTCCTACAGCTGTGAGTCTGTAATTCTACCAGAATGTTATGAATGAATTGACAACTGAGTGTTACTATTCAATCAGTGCAGACAAACAGGGTTATCAGACTGTAGGAACACTCAGTTGCTAATTTATTCCTACAGTTCTATGAAAACATGCTACAGGGTTATTCTATCCTAGGTCAGTGTTCCCTAACTCCAGTCCTCAGGGACCCAACAGGTCATGTTTTCAGGATTTCCTCAGTGTTGCACAGGTGATGTAATTCTTGTCGGAGCCTCAGACAATGCCACAGGTGTTCTTACTATAGGAGATCCTGAACACATGACCTGTCGGTCCCTGAGGACTGGAGTTGGGGACCCCTGTCCTAGGTAATACAAGTATTCACTTAAACAGAAACCTCATAAAACTGCGCTCAGCATTCTCCCCAATAGCCTATTCAGGTTACCATGACGACCCACTTAAAGGGTATATTAAACATGGAGCAGATTTGTTGCAAAAATGTCTGCGATCTGTACAATCAGGTTTAGGGTGCATTCACACGACCGTATATCGGCTGGGTTTTCACGCCGGCCGATATACAGCGTCTCTCTCTGTAGGGGGAGGAGGCTGGAAGAGCCGGGAGCAGGAACTGAGCTCCTGCCCCCTCTCCGCCCCGCTGCACTATTTGCAATGAGAAGGTGGAATGGGGTTGGCTAAGTAACAGGAATTAGCTCCGCCCCTCTCCTCATTGAAAACAGTGCAGGGGGGTGGAGAGGAGGCAGAAGCTCAGAGCATTGCTCCCAGCTCTTCCAGCCTCCTCCCCCTGCAGACAGACGCCATATATCGGCCGGGCGTGAAAACCCAGCCGATATACGGTCGTCTGAATCCACCCTTAGTGCGGTGGTTGCTGCAGCGTGTACAAGGACTTTGTTTCATTCATATGACAAGAAGTTGCAAGCTTCTACAACAAGTCTGTGCTAATGTACCCCTAGGCCTCATGTCCAATGGGCCCACACTGAGTCCAAGTGCAGAAACCTGCAGCTGAATACACCTATTCCCACAGCTATGGGTACTTTCTCACCTGTGTGGCTGCGGTGTGGGTCTTCTTGGTCCTGAACGGATCTTTTCTTCTGCACTGCAAAGTGTATGGGTACGCTGGCCAGCACGCTGCGCTCAGCGTCTCTCCCCCCCCCCCCCCCCCCTTCAAATTTCCTGCTTTCCCGCGGCACGTCTGCAGTGTCAGCTGTGTGTGCGCCACGAATCAGATGGCTTCCATTGACTTCTATGGAAGCCATCTGTGCAGGAATCAGCCAAAAATGGAGCATGCTGTATTATTTGGAAAATATGCCATCCGCAGGTATGTATTTCTGGTGAACACCCAATGATGGTCTATGGGCATACTGGACTGCAGATAAGTCAATGATGTCCATGGAGATGAGGCCTTAGAGTCCATTTAAACGGAACACTATATTGTTTGATCAAGTGATGTCCTTGCTCGCTCGTGCAGCCTGTTTATAGAAGTGGATGCAGCGTCTGCTTGTTCAAACCAGAAATCGTTCAATCGTCACATTCGTTGTATAAGTGACTGAGAAGGACTGAACGATCGGGATTCAAACTGAACAATTAGTGAATGAGCCAACGATGATTTTTATCCCTGCACAAAACGGACAAACGAAAAGTGAACTATTTAGCGTTTATAGTTGGCTGCGTTTACACTCCTCGCTTATCGTCACTTTTGCTCGCTTGAACAATTTTTTTTTTAATGACAATGGTTCCGTGTAAAAGGGCCTTAAGCCACCTAGAAAACTGATCAAGCTATAGCTGCAATTCATGGTGCACATGAGTCGGCATATCAGGCTGATCTGTAATCCATCTCGTTGTGCCCTGACACTGGGGATAACAAGTAGCAGAACGCCTCCATGTGCCCATAGTGGATACGACCAGCTCAGGAAACTGAAGAAAATGTAATATTGCTAAAAGAAGGCATCTGTTCTGGCATTTACAGTAGTGCAGCAAGAAGGGACTGCTGGGCAAAGTGTGCTGCTTGCAATACTAGGTGCTGAGTAAGTCAGCCTTATGCTACAGCTCAGAACGGGTCTATGTTCACATGTGGGGAAGCTACCCAAGTTGTCATTGCTGCAGAAACAACCCCCTTCAGATGCAAGGAACAGGTTTTTAGCAAGTCTACAGCCTTAACAAAAACTACAGTCACCCGTGCACAGGCCGGATCTGTGGAAAAGCACAGGAACCAAATCCATCCTAAAACTAGGTTGACTTGCCTTTTTCCCCTCCATGAAAGCGGATTTGCTGAGGACTTTATGCCGAGTTGTCCAACCCTCGCAGTACAAGGGCCAAACAGACCTGCTGCAGGTTTAGAATCTGCAGCGGTTTTGTAAAACATTGCAGATGGGTTGCAGATAACTTCTGCATTACTTGAGGGGAACCCCACCATGTGTGAAGGCGCCCTGATGCTTGACAATATTCTTATGGAGGTTGGCAAATGTTTGATCCATGTGATGTGGATCCCGATTTCCACAAGTGCCTTAGTGCTGAACAAGTGGCTTCCAGCCTCAGGCAGGCACGACCACTTGAGGACAGTTAAAGATTTTCAGACCAACCTACAGCATCGAAGCTAAAGAACCAGCTAAATCAAGGAGGAGAGGGGAAGGGGTACAAGATGAAGTATAAAGTACGGTTCTGCATGCTTCTGGGAGCGGCTCTGGCAACACAACTGCATGTGTAAATACAGCCCAGAGATCTGATGAGGATATTCATTGTGGTGGCATTGCCACATTCTGCTCTTGTACTTCCACGGTTGGAGCTTCCCCATGCGTGGGAGTTACCAACCTTCCCTCAGAAACGCTTTCTAAGCAGTGGCCAAATGGTGCGATTTTCAAGCACGGTCAGGTTTTTGTTCTGCATTTTCGCGTTCTACGCACCTCATCACCTATCACAACGATTGGGCGCATTAAAAAGCGTGGCAGACGCTGTACCATGCATTCAAACACAGTTTGAAATGGTGGTAAATTACTGCAGTTTCGAGCGGCGTCTATCTGAACACGTGTGAGAGCGGCCCTGGGCTGCACTCGCTCGGAGATTTTGGCTTTAAGCTTCAGCTGCGATTTTGTTTTTGCTTTTTTTAAAGAAAAAAAATTCAAGTCTTCTGTTCTCATTTTGTGCACTTGGGTTTGGCTTAAGAAAAACAAAGTGCCTGTATGAATGCAGAGTTACTGAGGTAACTGGTGGTTTACCCCTATTTCTGAACGGCTCAAGTGAAGACATGCAGTCCCGCTATTCCTAGCCCTCACAATTCACCGCATTAATATGTTTATGCTAAAGAAGGGTTAGACTTGATTAAAAAAAAAAAAAATTCCACTTTTGATCCGTTTTCTCTATCACAGTACGTCTTTCCATGGGCAGATTGCTGCTTGTAGCGGAGCTGTAACCATACGGGCAGAGAGTTGATTTTATCAATATGCCTCCACCCGCTACTATATCATAGAGAATGAAAAGTATCCGATCCCAATTCTGAGTGCAGATCTGCTAGGATTGTCCTCTTACAAAAGATGCTGGCTCTGGCCATGTAATTCTTATATACCGTTTTATATAAAAAGGTTCTGTACAGAAAGCACATCCTATTTACATGAACAAAGTGCGGGGCTCTAGTGCCGAATCCTGCAGCTACCAGATTTAAAAGGTTTGCAACTGTTAAAAAAAATCGTTAAAAATGAGGACCCTCCTCTTTGGTCACTGGCAATGGAAACCTAATGGCTAGAGTCTACTAGTTCTACCTCTTAACAGCCGCATGTAGCAGAGAGCGCAAGAGGAAGAGTCTACTGAGGAGAGCTGCGGCCGGCTCGGCTCCCGGAGAGCTCCGCTGCTGGAAGACTGTGAGCGACAGGTCCACCTCCGATTCTGTGATGTCCTCCGCCTGATACATGCGACTCTGTGGTCTCCTTAGCATTTCATCCGAACGGTCGGTGATGGGGGTGCGCAAGTGGTCTGCAAGAAAATGCTTCTAGTTTAGTTGGAGCAGTTATCCATGCAGCAGCTTCATCTTCAAGGCTGTTTTATATGAAAGCTGGAGTCCGATTACAGCCTATGGGCCACTGCTCTGTTTATAGGACCGCCCCGTGTTCGTGATCTGTGGAGGTTGGACTCAATATACACAATTCTATGACAGACTTTGACCAAATACTGGAATTTGGTAAGATTTGACAGCCAAAAGGCAATATTCATCATTATTAACCATGTAGTAGTCTGTGTACAGAGAATCTCTTCATGTACTATAATAGATGGTTTAACCCCTTAACACTATATGAAGCAAGTTTAAGTCATGGCAGCATGGTACTTAACGCACCAGGACATAAACCTATGTCATGTGGATGGCACAGAAGCTGAGCCCGTGCCGTTTTGCAGCAGGAGCTGGCTATTACCGATAGCCGGCCTCCTTCTGCAATACCCCTACCTGTTCTCCACTTTTAAACCCCTACATGCCTCGTTCTACATAGAGCGCTGCATGTCAAAAGGTTCACAAAGGGAGAGCGCCCCCCCCCCCCCCCCATGATGTAATACTGGCGTCCTAGCTTACCGTTGCCTATGATCATGATTACAAGCAATAAGGCATTTAATTACAGAAGCCCTGCAATGCCTTCAGGCTTCTTCAGTCTGAAGAAGAAACAAAGATTCGCAGGCTCGTTATAACATCATGTACTTTAGCCATTAAAAGGTATTACCATATATACTCTAGTATCAGCCAACCCGAGTATAAGCAGAGTCAATATGTTTTACCACAAAAAAAAAATTAAAAAAATTGGTAAAACTTATGGACCAGAGTATAAGCCTAGCTATACTAGGGTATATACTAGGTAAAAAACAAAACAAACAAAAAAAAAAACAAACAAAAAAAAAAAAACACACAATACTCACTTCCCAGCCTGCGTCTGTGTCCTAGGCACGATTGTCTCCCTGGCGGTACGGCAAGCTGCTTCAGACTTCTCCCCGGCTTGGTTTTGAATTCCCCCACCGTAATTAAGTGCTGTGATTGGATTGAGCGCCAACCAATCACAGCCGGTGCTCAATAAATCAATCACTGCCCTTCAGTGATGTAATTCACTGAATGGCTGAATGATTGGCACTCAATCCAATCACAGTACTTAGTTACACAGCGCTGATGGCGGGGGAATTCAAAACAGAGCCAGGGAGATGACCGCGGGGAGAAGTCTGAAGCAGCTTGCTGCACCACTGGGGACACAGACGCCGGCTGGGAGGTGAGTATTGCGTGTTTTGGGTTTTTTTTTTTCACCTCACTTGAGTATAACAGAGGGGGCTTTTTTGGCACTTTTGTTTTTTTGTGCTGAAAACCTCTGCCTATACTCTAGTATATACGGTATATCTACAAGTCGTTTCCCTTGCTGGGAACAATCACATTTTGTTCTACTGGCTAATACCGTACCAAACCTGTTTTTATTTTTCCAACGATTGAACTCTTACAAAGGGCTTGTGTTATTTCGGAATGAGCCCTAGTCTTCAATTATCCAACTTCTGGGAACCTATAACAATTGGACTCCTTTTTATTTTTCTTCTAGAGGCAAGGTTAACAAAACCTACAATTCTGGCATTTTTTTTTTATTCTTAACAGCATTCACCGTGCAATCTAAATAGCATATTAAACTAATTCTGTGGGTCAGTTAAGGCCCATTTACAGGGCCGATGATCGCTCAGCAATCACTGAGCAACAGCTTTGAGCGATTATTTTGCATTAAAAAAAAATTGGTATTTAAGTAGCTACTCAGCTACTTAAATACCAATTATGTATGCAAATGAAGTCTTTCCTGAATGCAGTTAATAGCCGGAGGCCATTATCTGCGCTCAGATCCTTTGTTCTTCATGGGGAAACAATGCTTTCACACTCCCCCAAGGAGAACTACTGATAAAAGTGAGGGATGATTTTTAGGAGAGCTTCATTTCAACTAAAAGTGCCTGAAATGTGGATGCCCCGTGCCCATTTACACGTGCCGTTTATCGCATTTTTAGCGATAATCGTCCAGTATAAATGGGCCTTAAAATTGCAGAAGTACCAAATTGAGTTTGCTCCCCCCCCCCCACATTTTTGTTTTTACTTATCTGCATTCACAAACCCCTAACATTTTTTTTCTTTTTTGCCAAATGTGCTGTATAGCACTTTTTTTGTGGTGTGAGATGTACTTTTTATTGATCAATGTGATATTTTAATCTTTCTATTCCGGTTTCTGTAAGGAGAGTGGCAAAATTAGTGCTTTTTTTTGCCATTTTACTTTATGATGTGCACTGTGCGGGTTAAATGTGCTAACTTTTTTTTTTTTTTGGGGGGGGGGGGGGAATATTATGAATACAGCAATGTGTTTTTTTAAATAGTAAAGGGGAAAATGTGGGATTTTGAAGTCTCACTTTTTTTATATTTTATTAGGGGACTTTAGAAAAATGATAGTTATCGTAATAATAAATACACTGCTATACTGAAGTATAGCAATGTATTATATAGCCTATGCAGCTGAGCCTCATTAGGCCACCCTAGCTGGTATACCTGGAGGCCATATTTAACCTTCCAGGTGACATAGCTCATGGGGACCCTGCAATGGAATCGCGGGGGTGGGTGGTGGGGCGGCCCTTCCCGCTCACCATTTTACATTCTGCAATCACACTGACTGTGGCATGTAAAGGGTTAAACAGCAGAAATCAAAAGGTTTCTCTGGCCCCCGCTGTTCGAACAGGCTCCAGGCTATTATCCAACAGCTGAGCCCCAACTTTCCCAGGCATGGGAGACTTGTACATGCTTCTGCAGCTGTGATCACGTCATATCATAGATGATCCTTTCGAATACTTGCATTTTTCAATAGTTCCACTGTGGTTTTTGGAAACGTACTTTTGTGGCACAGAAACCACTTACATACTTTATTACCCCATTTGTGCTTTAGACACTTTTGCTGTGTCCAAAAAGGTATGGCCTAGATGTGACCATGTACATAGCAAATGTCATAAGCCAACCGTCCCCATACGAATTATACGTCAGTCATCCAAATTCATAGCCTTTCTGATGTATATTAGAGTGGCTCAACAGATGAGGTCAAGAGAAAGGATTGGGGATGAGGAATTTCAATGCCCCATCCTATTGTTCCCCAGGTAGTAAGCTAAATCAGTCGAGCTCTGCCAAATATTCATTTAGGGAGGTAAGCTGCAGCCAAAACATTCATGTGCAAGGGGACAGCCGGGAAAGAGAGGTAAGAAACAATTATTCACCAGATGTTGTTGAATGTGTTTGAACAGCATATAGTTGGAAAAAAGTGTGTAAAGCGGTGCCAAGTTTCTTATCCAGCACAACTCACTCTAATAACTATTTAGACAGAAATGCTGAGTTTGCCCCATTATATTTAACTGTATGCAAAGAGAAACGCACAAGAGCAAGTGAAGCAGCTAATAGCGATCCATCCAAAAGATAAGGGCACATAGCAGCTTAGGAAAATCTAAGTTGAGAGGCAGAGATGGTGTGTACACACTGACTGCAGGTCTGAGAGCTGTGCGAGTGCAGGAAGCAGAGCCTGTGAAGACAGATCCTTCCCCACAGCTAAGATTACGTCCTTAAAGGGGTTGTCCCGCGCCGAAACAGGTTTTTTTTTTTCTCAATAGGCCCCCCGTTCGGCGCGAGACAAACCCGATGCAGGGGTAAAAAAAACCAAAACGGATAGTACTTACCCGAATCCCCGCGCTCCGGTGACTTCTTACTTACCTTGCTAAGATGGCCACCAGGATCTTCACCCACGGTGGACCGCAGGTCTTCTCCCATGGTGCACCGTGGGCTCTGTGCGTTCCATTGCCGATTCCAGCCTCCTGATTGGCTGGAATCGGCACACGTGACGGGGCAGAGCTACGAGGAGCAGCTCTCCGGCACGAGCGGCCCCATTCAGAAGGGAGAAGACCGGACTGCGCAAGCGCGTCTAATCGGGCGATTAGACGCTGAAATTAGACGGCTCCATGGAGACGAGGACGCTAGCAACGGAGCAGGTAAGTGAATAACTTCTATTTGGCTCATATTTAATGCACGATGTACATTACAAAGTGCATTAATATGGCCATACAGAAGTGCTGAACCCCACTTGCTTTCGCGGGACAAGACTAGCTGAATGCCTTACAGCAGGCAGTGGATTGCAGAAAGACTGTACTGTAGACTTGATTTTCATTGGTCAAAACACATTTTTAATGGAAGTATAATTTGTAAGCATGGTGAAATAGGTGAGGGGAGGGGGGATCTTTCTGGGGATTTCTTTTTATGGTGGTCATGCTACAGTAAAAATGACCTGCTTATTCTGCGAGTCAGCATGATTATAGAGATACCAAAGCTGCATAGCTTCTCTACAAAAGAGAAACAGTTGGTCAGTTTATTTTTTTTTTACCTCCCTCAATCAATGGAGCTGGGTAAGGGCTGATTTTTTTTTTTTTAAGGATGGCCTGTAATTTATATTGGTAACAGATTGAAAGGATGGGACAAAAGCTGGGACTATGGTGTATGACCCGATGAGGAAAAAACCAAACTAGATAATTACTCCGGCCTTCTCCCTGTTAGGCTGCCTGCAGAGGGCCGGGTCGGATCCGGCTGCGAGGATTCTCGCAGCGGGACCGAACCAGAGCGCCTGCAGAGAGCAGCGTGACACTCACCTCTCCCGTGGCCCCGCCTCTTTCATGTGCCAGCGGCCGGGCAGCCAGTGCATGCGCAGAGTGGAGCCGGCAGCTGGTGAGTGACATTTCTGTGCGGGGCTCGCATGCCGCGATTTGTTTGAAATCTCGCGCGGCCAAATCGCGGCCGTCTGCATAGGATTGTGTTTGTTAACGCAATCCTATGGCAGTTTCCAGGGGCAGAAATTCCACCCGTCTGCAAGTGTTCTAAGAATGAGAGCGAGGGGCAAGGCTAGAGGTGGGGCTAGAGGGATCATCATAGTGATTCTTCTCTAGCAAAGATAGGGTGCAGGGCTAGCAGGTGGATCTTGGCCCCCTCTTGGCCAGAGATTGAGTCACGATGAGAATACCTCCAGCCTCACCCCCGCTCTCAGGGAAACCCTGGGGAAGCCCTTTAGCTGCGCCCCCTATCCAGTCCATACTAAATGCAGCTTCTATACTCTTCCTATCCAGCTACTTCTCAGATGCCTCTGCGCTATGCCAGTCACTGCATTGGCTGCCCATCCCCTACAGAACTCAATTCAAGCTCCTCACCCACAAAGCTCTCCATGGCACTGCACCGCCATACATAGCTTTCCTCCTCTCCGTATACCTCCCAGCCCACTCACTACGATCAACCAACACAATTAGACTAAACGCCCCTCTAATTTGATCCTCACATGCGCTCCTCCAAAACCCCTCTAGAGCAGCAGTACTGATGAAGAGGCACAATTGCCTGGAAATGCATCTCATGCCAGTGTCACCAATAAAAGAGAATTCATGCCAATTATCCTGTGGTTTCTCTTATTGTATATCAGTTTTTTCCTCATCCCTCCAACCTGACAGTTACAAATTAAAACTTTACTGTCAAGAGAAGCTGGTCCAATTACCCTGAGTTTTCTCTTATACACAAGTTGCACCTTAATCCCATTTCTCATCCCTTCGATCTGACGGATACTATTAATGCGTCCACCCTTGCCAGTGCTATATCTTCCTGGGTTGGCTGTACCTGATCAGTCTCATACCAACTAGCTGCTATCACTGACAAACTCCTTAAAATAGAACCTTTAATAAAGAAATATTAAAATCTAGAAAGGTGCGGCTTATGGACAGACAAGACAACTTCTCCATTCCCCTCTGATACTAACATTATATACCTGAGCCCATACAGTATTGACAGATACCCACGTCAGTACCATATTTATCACCTCACTGAGTGGACGTGCTCTCATTGGGCACTATGAATGAGGATTGCGCTTATCCATACTACTTGTCAATGCGCCCGGTCACTAGGACACAAGGTATCATGTGACCATGCCCGCGTGACTGTGTCCAGCGTTAGCAACGCGTCCCTGGTTACCTAGTACCAGGTTGCTATTGTGCGACGTGTCACGCTAGTACCACATGACCGGATGGGCGGACTCCGTGATTACGTCCACAGCAGCACTGACGCAATGAGTCATGTGATCGCATACTCGGGACGCTGCCCTGGGATAGCAATGAAGCGCCCCGTTAACCATGCGCATTGGGGTATACCGACGGCGATCGGACCCTATAGCCAGGCAGGACAGGGTTACCACTTTCTCTTCCCAGCCTATGGGACTTCTTTATTTTACATCAGTAATTACATGGGAGGTTGACAAGGGGCGGTTACTTACCATCTGATTGGATCAGAGAGCACTTACCCCCGAAGGGGTGGGACCAGGTTTGGCTTTATAAGACTGCTACAGTCTCATCTTGTACATATGCCTCCAGCCTACCTTCAAGGCTGGAGATGCTGCTAGGCTGTTTAATGTATTATTTTTGGGTTCTCTTGCCAATATATTTCTCTATTTAGCTAGTAGTTGCTAGTATTCACTAGATACCTGGCTTTTCTAGACTCCTACTCAAGCAGTTTATTTCTGCCCTTGATTGGGGTTTAGGCAGTGGGTCTTTGGGGCATTTATTCTTGCATCACCAATTTATACTGCTGGGCCCATTAAGCCCATATGGTGATCTACGCACGACCCATTTGAGAACCATTTTTCCTGGCATCATAGTGCTTAGCCCTCATTTTATACATCCTCTAGGACTTATGTGCTCTAGTATCCACTAGACACTGTCCCTACCATTAAGGGTATCCCTCAGGTTTTCTAGTAGGACATTTATTAGGTCTATCACTATTTAATAGTCATACGGTTTGCTCCTGGTGAATCCTCATACCAACTAGCTATATTATTAAGGGGAGCTCTCTGCTCCCAATTCTGTTCCACTAGAGACACTCCGCTCTTCTTCCTTGCTATCATTGTAGTTTTCATTGGAATGCGAGAGGCACATAGGACTTTTTGATTGCTTTCTACTTTTTTCTTAGGGTGATGCTGGCATTGTTTTTTATTTAATGTGTTAACAGTAAATTTAAAAATGAAAAGGTTTTAAAAAAAAATAAATAAATTTCCAGGTGAAGTTTTATTTGAAGCCATCACTGAAGAATGAACAGATCAATGAAGCATGTAAAGGTTTTTTTCCTGGGATTAATCACCAATTACCGTATATACTAGAGTATTCGCAGACTAGAGTATACATAGAGTCAATAAGTTTTACCACAAAAAAAAAAAAAAAAAAAGGTAAACTTATTGACTCTAGTATAAGCCTAGCTATACTCTAGTATATACTAGGTAAAACAAAAACGGAATACTCACCTCCCAGCCGGCATCTGTGTCCCCGGCGGTGCGGCAAGCTGCTTGAGAATTCTCCCCACTGTCAGCAAGTAAGCGCTGTGATTGGATGAAGCACCAGCAAATCGAGCGCCAGCTGTGATAAGCCAATCACAGTCAGTCATTCAGTGATGTAATTCCCTGAATGGCTGTGAATGATTTGAATGCTGGCCATGATTGGCTGGCACCCAATCTAATCACAGCGCTTACTTGCACAGCGCTGACAGTGAGGGAATTCAAAGCCGAGCAGGAAGATGACAGTGGGGAGAATTACAGAGCAGCTTGCCGCATCACCGGGGACACAGACGCCATCTGGGAGGTGAGTATTGCGGGTTTTTTTTGTTTTGTTTTTTACCTCACTGAAGTATAAGCCAAGTATAAAGTGCTGATAACCTGCTTCTACTGGAGTATATACGGTAAGTCACTCATGTTAGATCCCCTGTCCCCTTTGTTTCTTTGACCTGTACAGAAGACTGGCCCTGTATCTGACAGGTTTTCACTAGCAGGGCATGGCTTATGTGCAGCATTCATTTACATTAGAAACTCCCAATGACGAGGCTGGGAGACAAAGGGGATTTTGTGCTGTTTAGTTAGTTTTCAAACTGTCATCTGTAGGACATCACTCTCCAATACAGATAGATTCATATTAGGAAAATGTCACAATAGGCCCACGTACCTGCTATAATGGTTTGTAAACTCAGGCAGAGCGTAATTGTATAATGCAGCATTTCATCCCATCGTTGCCACTCTAAACCCTGTAAAATAGAAATAATGTAAGGAGCCATGAAAAATATGTAATTACATAGAAAAGATTGTTTTACCATTGACAAGTTTAAAGTGCAACTGCCTCCCAAAGACTTGAAAAGGCATAGGTTTACTGAAAAGTCTATCGCTGGGTGCCAAAACCCCCTATAGACTGCTAGAACAAAGCAGCTGAAGCGCTCCTCCGAGCGGTCACTGCTCACTAGCTGAAGAATGGCTCAATAGCAAGTCCATGGGCCAGTATTTAGCTAGCGAGCAGTGATAGCACTCTGATGAGCACTTCAGCAATCTGTAAGGGTCTCGGCCCCTAAACCCTCAGCCATCTAAACTTTTGACATATCCCTATGCAAGATCACCTTTGGAAAGCACAGTTGGACTTTAAGAGCAAACGAGCTTATCCCACTCTGACCCAAGTTCAATAGGATCAATGCCTGCAATACCAATCCAGGCCACTGCATTGTGTACAGAGCTATCAGCTTCTGGCGCTGTAGCAGACAGCTGCCTGGCAAACAGTCATTGGTGGTTCCTGGTAGCGCATTCTAACTAATCAACTATTACCTATTCTAAGAATGGGTCAATCGTTCAAACCTGACGACTGTATTTTGGATCTAAGGACACAATGATTTGTGAGGGATTTTTTTTGCATGGAGAGCTGTAGTTTTTATTGCTACCATATTTGGGGTACACAACTTATTGTATAACTTTGTGATTTTTTTTTTTGGGGGGGGGGGGGGTTCACTATGGTACAAATGCTGTAGTTCAACTTTTGAACTATAACTTTCCTGGAAAATATTTGTTTTGCATTGCTGCATTCAAAGACCCATAACTTTTTCTTCATTGATGGAGCTCTGAGTGACCTTTTTTTTGCATGAGGAGCTGTAGTTTTATTGATATCATTTGGCGGTACATAGGACTTTTGATCACTTACTGATTTGGGATGCAAATGAACAAAAATACAATTTGACTTTTAATTCCACGTGGCAAATGCTAAAAAAAGAAGTGTTACTGTAAGGGTAGTTTTATGGGTGAGACTATCAGACTTTATTAAAGAAAAGCACACAAAAAACAAGATTTTTGTTACTGCAAAATCCCTTTCTCGTTCTGTTCGTTAGGAGACAAAGCAAAACCTTGGCGTACAGCTACATATACAAAACCTTGGCGTACAGCTACATATACAAAACCTTGGGGTATATGCCACAGTACACGGGATGCTGCTAATACAGCTGTAGTGTGTGCGCCTGTTTAGTTATATAGGCCATTGCTGCAGTCTGCTTCTAGTGGCCTAGAGCAGAGAGCAAACTAATTAGGTCTGGTGCCTGAAGGGCACAGAGAATAACTTGATGATCCCAATGCAAGATTCTTGTTTATGTGCCAGAATAGAAGGGAATCATCAGACTCTCCTTATAGGTCCCAGTCTCCGTTCTATTGTTCCATCTGGGCAGGACTGCTCCCAGAAGAGAATATTGAGGTGTTGGGAGAAGTATTGGGTTGGCCAAGGCTTGGATGGCAAAGTTTTGTATGCCAAATGGATTCCCCCCCCCCCCCCCCCCCCTTCCCCAAAGGATGGGTTTCAAGGGAAGAGTACATCTAATGAGGGTGCCCCATCCGGCAGAAACTAGCAGTTGCAAGGGGAAACCGTGATAACTTCCTATCGTGCGCCAAGGACAAATAATTCTGGATAGGTCCTAAAAACAGTATGCCTGACACCTTTACCTTAGGTAGGAGGGCAGTACACAATGGAATGAACCTACAGTCCAAGGGAGAGAGGTAGTGCATTGACATCACACTGCCAATGCTGGCAATCATACAGGTGAAGTGTGCAACTCAGTGCTTGTAGTAGAAATGCTAAAGATGAATATTGATGTGTACCCATCAGATATACCCTATAGCAGCATAGTGGCTTCACAATTACTAATGATGGGATGCCTAACTATTCCTATAGGGAAAGCTATTGCTTTACGGTGGGAAATGGATGCTGAAGCGGACCACAGTGTGGTTGGTGTAGTAAGCGGGTAGTTTTTGCCAGGCAGATGTACCAACTGAAGGGCGACAAGAATCTGCCTCAGTGTTACAGAGATAAGCCTCATGAGGCCTCGTCCAGAGAATGCCCTTAGATGGTGAAGAATTGCCAGTAACCGAGGTTGGACTTGAAATCAGGGTGTTCCGTTGTACTGCGCTACCGAGATTTTAGACCCTGGCGTGGAGTGATCTGTAGTGCATGGGGGGTAGTAAAGGATTTATGATCATTAGTGCACAGCAGCTTCAACATAAAACACAGCATGAACGGGGAGAGCAATCTGCCATCCAGAACCGCAATGTCTTGGGGGAGTGAGAAGGCAGATACTTTAGGAGCTGCTGGTACAGAGATGAACCATAACATAAATAGTCCCTGCTGGGAGGGATTAATGAGGCTGTATGGCTGGTGTGACTTAGAGTAAGCAGTCAGTGTCTAGTAGGCATACGAGAACGTGCGAGGTGAAAGGAGGGAATGAGCCGTCTGGTACTGGGCATAAGTTGGTTTATGAAGATACCAGCAGACTGATATTTGAGAACCTGGTATACCCATGTTGGATATGGACTGACTGTGCAATTATCCTTCCGGCTATTTTACAAAAATCTGTGAAACGTAATGCAGCAATGTACTGTATAACATGGGGCCAATCTGATGCGTCCCAGATTGTGTAACCTGGTTATATATAATGTAGCAGTAATGTAACTGTAGTATGAAGGTAGTACTGCAGGCCATGGGAATACTGTGTCACACAGTAAGGCCTCCTGCATATGGGGCAGTTGGGGGGTGCAATGGGGTGAAATCTCAGGTGACCCATAGCTGGCAGGATGGAAGGAGTAACAGCATGTCTGATAAAACGCTGTTCCCCCCCCCCGACTTGGGGACAATCGGGAAAGTTGGCTCATCCCCGATTCTCACCCAGAGGGGAAAAACTAAAAGCAGCGACCCGCAGAGCAAGAAGTTTTCCTCCTAAGGATACAAAGCTAAAACCAATTTAGCTTTGTGCCTGCAGGAGCGATAAAGTTGGCAGGAGGGACAAATTTTGTGTAGCGTCCGCCTCCTAGTGGCAGGAGATATATACCCAAGGTTTTGCTGCGTTCCCCAATTACACAAAGAGAAGCTTTTTATAATTTTACATTTATTTGCTATATTTTCCTCTTTAGGGGACTTGAACCTGCTATCTCAAGATCGCTCAGACCATCACTTAGTGATATCTGCAGTACTTCTATCTGTATAGTACACGCCTTGGCAGACCTGGAAGCAATGGCAACCCATCATCACTCTTCAATTTTATAGCAGTTCTGATGACGTCAAAGAGGGAGTGCCCTTCCCTCTGTTAACCTTGTACATGCTGTGATTAATATGCATTGTGAGATGTAGAATTAACAACATGGTTTGATGTTCTCACTGAACCCCGCTGTTGCAACAAGAGACCAGCTGTCAGTCACAACTGGAACCTGCTGCAGATGGCATGAGCGCAGCACTTGAGCCCGCATCATCTATAAGACGTAGATATAAGTCATTTTGTGGGAACTGCTTCCCACCCAGGATGAATATATATGCCCTCTGTTAGGAAGGGGTTAAAGAGACTTTGAGCATAGTTTTCCCATTCAGGTTATAATTCGTTCATTCTCTCCCATGAACAGCATTATAGAGACTTTACAGCTGCCATGTGAAAGCAGCAACCTCAGTTTGAAAACCCATTGGCTTACATAAATTTATGGGGATTTTTGCATTTTGAACTGACAGTTTGAGCTTTTTTTATGCCTGCTTGAGAGGTCAGACAGTGGATTGGAAAGGGTTAAGCAGATGTCAGATAATTCATAGTTCTTAAATGCTACACCACATTACTCCAGCGCAGATGAAGAACATTCTGCTCACCTGATTCTCAAGTTGCAGTGTGGAGTTGCTGATGAAGTAGAGTATATTGCCAAAACAAAGTGAGAACTGCGGAGGCGGCGGCGATTCACAACCATTGTGGAAGAGGATCTCTAGAATCTTTGCTCGAAGCAGACTATTTTCTGTACTATTAAAGAACATCTCTCTGAGGGGGAAAAAATGGATAGAATAATGTGATTTATACACTTATGTCAACTTCCTTGGGCAGCTGTAGATTTATACCCTCATCAGTTCTGTAGTTACCATGCTTACTGAATGGGAGGCTTTTTTGGTATGGTATAAGAGCTGTGCTCTTCATGCAACTGAGCCCCTACTACTCTTCACTCAAGCAATATCAGTGGAACACTGAGAAACTTACATTGGACGATTTTTGATGACTGAGCAGGATTCTACATGGGAGCCAGTAGGAAAGGGAGGCTACAGGCTGCCAGTCAGTCTGAGCTCACCTGCTGGAGCTGAACTCAGAAGCAGTAACTGAAAAGAGCCACTCCAGCCAAAATGTTATCCCATGCCTGTCACATTCTGCAGGTAGTCTGTGTATTGCAGCTACTTCCATGCGGTGCAGCCTCTTGTCTGATACTTATCAGGAACAATTGTTGTGTAAGATTTATTTTTCACTCAATCCCATAATGCAACAGCACAGCATTAGCTGGAGGCTATACCATTCTGCCTGCTGGGGGAGGGGAAGTTTACTCATAATTACCTTTTTAAACTTACCTAAATAAGCTGCAGACCATAAGTGTACAGTTAGGAGGATGAGCTGTGATCTCCGCTATTATAACTGTGTGAGGATCATTTGTAACTGACAGGAGTGTCTGTGTCCTCTCTAGGCACTTTCTGTGGTAACTTCCATCTAACAGCATCACAGACAGAAATGGACTAGTTTCAGACTGCATAACCAAGTAAATTGAACTAGTCCAAACTGAAATTGCATGATCATCAAGGGAGAAAGGCCAGGCGTTTCAGATAGACAGGAATAACGAACCAAAATGCAAGACTAGCTTTGTTATATACTGGATCCTTTAAAGGTTGCCAGTTTTGGCAGCTCGGCTAACTAGTATGAATAGTGTCTGCCTTCTGAAAGCTTTGAAATGACTGAAACCTCCAAGTTATTGCCAAACTTGTGTTTATGATAGCCAATGTGATAACTAACAAAATGTGCAAATTAGGGTACTTAGCTAAAGTGACATTTTTCTCCTTAAAAATCCCTCAAACATGCTGCTCACTAGGGGTCTCCCTTCTAATTTGCAGTTTGCTGCCTTATGTGATAGCCATTTCTATTAAGGGTGTATTCACATATCACTGATTTGTGGCAGATCGGAATAGGACACTGACAAAAGGTGATTAGTTATACTGCTTCTAGAAGTCTATAAAGGGGAGAAAAGGGGTAAGGGGGTCATGGAGGTTCTAGTACCCTATTGTACCATCTTGTATCCAAGCTAGAGATGGTACACAAGCAGGCATCAACACTCTAGTATCCTGTTGTACCACCTCTAGCTTGGATACAAGATGTGATACAGGTAGCATGGAGGCTCTAGTACCCTGTTGTACCGCCTCTAGCTTGGATACAAGATGTGATACAGACAGGCATGGAGGCTCTAGTACCCTGTTGTACCGCCTCTAGCTTGGATACAAGATGTGATACAGGTGGGCATGGAGGCTCTAGTACCCTGTTGTACCGCCTCTAGCTTGGATACAAGATGTGATACGGGCGGGCATGGAGGCTCTAGTACCCTGTTGGGCCACCTCTAGCTTGGATACAAGATGTGATACAGGCAGCATGGAGGCTCTAGTACCCTGTTGTACTGCCTCTAGCTTGGATACAAGATGTGATACAGGCAGCATGGAGGCTCTAGTACCCTGTTGTACTGCCTCTAGCTTGGATACAAGATGTGATACAGGTAGCATGGAGGCTCTAGTACCCTGTTGTACCGCCTCTAGCTTGGATACAAGATGTGATACGGATGGGCATGGAGGCTCTAGTACCCTGTTGTACCGCCTCTAGCTTGGATACAAGATGTGATACAGGTAGCATGGAGGCTCTAGTACCCTGTTGTACCGCCTCTAGCTTGGATACAAGATGTGATACGGATGGGGATGGAGGCTCTAGTACCCTGTTGTACCGCCTCTAGCTTGGATGCAAGTTGTGATACAGGCATAAAAAAAGGCATACAGGCTCCATATTGTATCCTGCAGCATATCTGTCCATTTGCTCCAACAGCCTCTAGATCGTGCAAATTCATAAGCTGTCTAAGTTTGCATCACACACGGTCTCGCACATGTTCGATTGGCGAGAAGTCTGGTGACTGGCCAGGCCACGGAAGTGTAGCAATGTTGGAGGCATTCCTGTGACACCCTACTAGGGAAGGCTGACTGTCCTATATAATGCCTCCCCAGGCTATCACACCAGCAGTGGGGGGGCACTGTACCGCTCCACAGCAAGGCCAGGATTGAGGTGCTAACCCCTAGGTCTACAGAAACTAAAACAGCCAGTACCCAAACTAAGCCTGGATTTGATGCTGAAAACATCCTGGTTCCACTCTGTAGCAGTCCAGTTTAGTCGTTCATGAAATCACTGTAAACTGAGGTGACTGTAGGCGATTTCAAAGGTAATACACTTAAAGGTGCCATGAGGAAATGTGCTTTAGGCAGACGTCTAGAAATAGTTCCAACATAGCCATGGGCCTGTAACTATGTTGTCCCCCGTTTCTGAATGGCAGACAATGGAACAGTTGGAACTGCTCATGCTTGTTAGACTGATGATGATCCTTTCTACTGATTGTCTGCCAAGGGTGTCCTGAGCCTGATCACCTTGTGTGTGCCTCCATGCATCCACTGGTCTCGACACCTCCGGAAATTCAGGCCCACGCGGATTCTCCATGCAGAATTCCGCAGCGTGTCCCTTCTTTCTGCAGACATGAGGGGGAAAAAAAAAAAGATAATACCCACCTGTCCCGACGCTGTGGGTTCCCGTCTGTCGCGGCCAGATCTTTTTTTTTTCCTGCCTGGTGATGTGCTCGACACGCTGGCAGCATGCCACGCGCATGCGCTCTGCACACTTTTTTTTTTTGAACTACTGCTTTCTTGTGTTACAGCAGAAATACAGCCGTGGGTGTCACGCGGGAGCCGTCAGTGTGGGAAACCCACAGAAAATGAAGCATGCTGCGGGTGATTTCTCGCACGTGCGATCCGCGCGACAGGAAAAATGACATCCGCAGATATGCAATTACCTGCAGGTGTCCAATGATTCCCTATGGGCACAGATAACAAATCCGCATGGGTGTCCCGCATGCGTTAAATCCATTTTGCTACTGGACGTGAGGCCTAACAGTCTGGTCAGAACCGCCCACTGGGCAGGCAATTTGTCGATATGACCATCCAGTTTCTGGCATCCTAATAATGCCCCCTCTCAAACTCCATTAACTAGTAGCCTCAGAGGACTTTTTATAGGCCAATGGTGGTGAGACGCCACAACTCTAATCATTTGCACATCTGCCTGAAATGTAACTGCATGCAGAGTTTTACAGCAAAGAGACAACTCCTTCTCTGTGCTACATGTTTTTTTAAACCAAGTATCTACTATCCCACAACTACTGAAATCACATCTACACTGCTTAGTATTTCCTAATGTCCTCCCCGACGCAGTTATTTATCCATTGTCCATGTGCAGTATAGAGAAGACTTCTATACCAACCAGTTGATGAAAAACTGAAACAAAGATGGAGCCTCGGAGAGAACTGTAAAATGCAGACTGCATAATGATCAGAAGTCACACTAGTCCTCATGTCCACTCAGCAGCTTATTCTGAAAGTCACGACAGGGAAGGCAAGTATAAAAACTTACATTCCTGGGCTCAGTGCTTTCCCTACTTTTAGCCCAGAAGCTTAGCTTATAGGGCTAAAAGTAGGTTACAGTCTCTTTAAGGGCTCATTCACATGGGCATATGTAGTTTTGATATGTGAAATACGCAGTTTTTACGCTCCACAACCTTGCTGGGTTACTGCATATTTTGTTCATGTGGCTTTATGGATGCATATTCAGTTTTTCACTTACAAAAAAGCATGTACCATTGATTTCTCCTGTGTTTATACGGAACCACGCCGTGTATATTTTACGCGATCCTATACACTTTAATGGCCAATTTCAGTACGTACCATAGACCTATATAGGACATGCTGTATTATGTGTGTAATATGATTTACAAATAAGCCTGTGTGAATGAGCTCTAGAGCGTAATTCTAATTAAAGGGGTTTTCCAGGGAGAATACTACTGATGACCTATTCTCAGGATAGGTCATCAATCGTTGATCGGCAGGGGTCCATCACTCGGGATCCCGACCGATCAGGTGAGCAGGGGCATGCTGCCAGCACCACGAAACACACAGAAGTCAGAGCAGAACTTTCCATGCCGACCTCTGTAGTGGCCGTAGCGGTGCTCATTGAAATCAACGCAAGCTGTGCCTAGTTACAAGCGCCGGCCACTATACAGAGGTTGGCGCGGAGACTTCTGCTCTCACCTCCATTTTGCGGCGCTGACTAAGAATAGGTCATCAGTAGTATTCTCTCTGGAACACCCCTTTTAGGTATAGAAATTAAAAGTTTATAGATAGTTTGTAGGTTATTGTAAATACCTCTTTTGTCTTGTTTTTAGGACGGTCACATATGGAAATACGTAATGTGCTATCCTGTTTGAGTTCACTGTAGGAGAGTTATCCACTTCCACTGCTATGGAGAGCATACGCTGTAAGAGAAAAACGGCCCTGGGCCACAGCAACAAGACATCAGTATATTGTACCATAATAAAAGTTTATGGTATATCCACACACAAAAAGTTACCTTTGTAGGTTACACTGCACGGAGGAGTCATGACCCGTTTCAGGTAAGTTGTTCACAGCATCTATCAGCCAGTGAAGGACTTCCCTGCAACACATTACAACTTAGTCAGAATTAAAAATATAAGTGTAAAGGTTTCCCCAACGACAGGAAGTCGTAGACACTACTTGGTCCCTAGCTGGAGCTCCTCTGTGTGACGGGCAATTGATAACTGTATGGCTATAGCTATGTGCCATCTCCAGGCAATGAAGAGCTGAAGCAATACTTTACGTAGCATTGCCAGTAAAACAAATTACTGTATATACTCGAGTATAAGCCGACCCGAGTACATTTTTTCTGACATCAATGCCGATTGGACATCTAAGATTCTATGGTGGGCGAGGTACATAGACGACATCCTCATTTTACGGGCAGGATCTGTAGATTTCTTTAACAATTTTGTGTCAAACTTAAAAAGACAAATCTTAGGATCACCTCAGAAATCCCCCCCACCGGTGGGCTCTTATCTGCGCTCAGATCCTTTGTTCTTCAGGGGGAAACAATGCTATCAGCATTACCCACTGAGAACTGTTGATAAGGCAGAATGAGGATTCTTCGGTTGGACTGAATGTAACGGCTAGTAGTGCACGAAAGGTCCACGATGGGTGCGCATTTAGACGCAACGATTACTGCTAAAACTATTGCTTTTTAATGATTTTTTTTAGCGATCGCTCTGTGTAAATGGGCCTTTATTCAGTAGAACAAGACTTGATTGCTCTCAATAAGAGAAACTAATCTTGTAGATATGTTACTTTATGACTAACAAAAAGGTGTTACAGTAAGCTATCAGAACTACTTTGGTTTCTTCAACAGCCTGATAACAGGATACATCTGAAGATGTATGTACACTCAGATTTGGTTTAGGTCATACGGTATGCCTCCCTGAAGAGGTGCGTTTTTAGAGCACACCTGAAGTTTAGGGTGTCAGGGATTGCCTGGATATTTTTTGGTAGCGCGTTCCATAGGACAGGTGCTGCTCTGGAGAAGTCTTGGAGGCGGGAATTAGAGGGGAACTTAGTCCGATGTCATTAGCAGAGCAGAGGGCCCGGGCTGGGTGGTAAATTAAGATGAAGCAATGTGTGTGTGGAGCGCTTTGTGGATGAGGGTAGGGAGTTAAAATTGTATTCTGTATTTGACGGGCAGCCAGTGCAGTGACCGGCACAGGGCAGAGGCGTCAGTAGCAGCTGGACAGGAAGAGGAGCCTGGCTGCCACATTCAGGATGGATTGGAGGGGTAGAGTCCAGAGCAGCTAGTTGCAATTATCAAGCCGAAAGTGGATGAGGGCAACAGTGAGTGTTTTTACAGTGTCTACGGTTAGAAAAGGGTGTATTCTTGCGATGTTCTTGAGGTACAGCTGACATGTTTGGGCAAGAGATTGGATGTAGAGGGGTGAAGGAGAGACCGGAGTCTAATATAACCCCAAGGCAGCGGGCATGCTGTCTGGAAGTTATGGTGGTGCCACACACTGAGATGGAAATGTCAGGATGAGGTCGGTTAGTAGAGGGTGGAAACAGGAGGTCAGTTTTTGTGAGGTTCAGTTTTTGGTAGAGAGAGGAGATAGTGTTAGAGACAGTTGGTAGCATTCTGAAGGAATGTTGCTGTGATGTCTTGGGAGGTGGTGTATAGCTGGGTATTGTCAGCATAGAGATGGTACTGAAAGCTAAACCTCCTGATGGTCTGTCCAATCAGCGGCTTTGTAGAGGAAGAGGGGGCCAAGGACAGAGCCCTCGGGGACCAAAACAGCAAGGGACAGAGGAGGGGAGGTAGAGCCATCAAAGCAGAGACTAAAGGAGTGGTCAGAAAGGTAGGAGGAGAACCAGGAGAGGGCAGTGTCCTTTAGTCCAATGGAGCAAAGCATACTGAGGATGAGTTTGTGGTCAACAATGTCAAATGCTGCAGAGAGGTCGAGGAGGATCTGTAGGGAGTAGACACCCCTCGATTTGGCAGTCAGGAGGTCATTTGACATTTTAGTCAGGGCGGTTTCTGTTGGGTGTAGGGGGTCAAGAAGAGTTTTCTGAGATATAGCTTAAGGAGAAAATAAACCAGGCGTTCTAGTAGCTTTGAGATGAAGGGGAGGTTAGAGATGGGTCGATAGTTGGCGGCATCGGTCGAGTCGAGTGGTTTTTTTTTTGTTTTTTTTTTTTTAGCAGCGGGGATATGAAAGTGTTTGAATGAGGAGGGGAAAATGCCAAAGGTCAGAGAAAAATTGAGTATAGTGGTGAGGTGGGAGATGACAACTGGGGAGAGGGACCAAAGGAGGTGTGAGGGAAGAGGGTCGCTAGCACAGGTGCTGGGGCAAGCGGAGGAAAGCAGCCTGGAGACTCCTTCCTCGGTCATTGATCTAAGTACAGAGAGTGAACAGGCGCAGCCGGAGTTGCCTCGGTCTATATCAGATGGTTCTTATGACTTTAAGGGCATGTATCTCCATTGCTATGTCATTTGGAGTATATATGTACCATCCTGCTATAAATAAATCAGAAGCGTACTGGTTTTGATACAACCATTGTGTTAGACTGTTACTCTGCGTGCACACACTTCTCAATAACCAATTTGGAATAGGCAGTGAAGTCAGGGGGACCAGAGTTGTTCCTGTTGAAGAATTTTTAAATCAGATAAAATTGATAAATATAAGTCACAAGTGACAATGCCATTAACAGAAACTAAGACAAGAGATCTGAATTCCGTCAATGGTAATGGGTTCTGAGTCTAAACCACCCAACACTGTAATTTTTATTGAAAGGAAAGGCATATTCATCATATAGATACGGGTTGGATTATACAAAGGTTACATATGCAGGATATAGCATTCCCTTGCTAAAATATTTTTGGCATAAACACATTAGTATTTGCTGATGTCTTGCAAACAGAACAATTAAAGGATAACCCCTCCGCATCTAACAGTCCAAGGTGCATCCTGGTACCATTTCTGAGATAAATTGGCAAATATCTGTCTCCATAATTCCGGGGAAAGTACAAGATTAAAAATAGTTTCATGGTTCATGAACGGGTCAGGATAACCTCAAAATGCCTTAAAGGAATTGAGCCAACTTAAATTTCACTAACATTCTTATAATATCTGGAACGTAAATATGACAATTACATATGGGAGGGGCAGGGGGCATGTTGTGGGGGGATTGGATCAGGAGATTTGATATGCTTCTTTGAAGAGGTGCGGTTTTAAGGCATGTCTGAAGTTTTGTGCGTTGGGGATGGTCTGGATATTTTGGGGTAGTGCGTTCTAAACGGACTGGTGCTGCTCTACAAAGGTCTTGTAAGCAAGCATGTGAGGTTCATATTAGAGGGGCGTTTAATCTGAATGTGTTAGAAGTGCGCGGGCTGGGTGATATATGGATAGGAGGGAAGCAATGTACGGTTGCGCGTTGCCATGAAGAGCTTTTGTGGGTGAGGAGTTTGAATTGAGTTCTGTTGTGGATGGGCAGCCAGTACAGAGACTGGCATAGCAGAGTGGCGTCTGAGAAGCAGCTGGATAGGAAGAGGAGTCTAGCTGCCACATTCAATATGGATTGAAGAGGGGAGAGTCTGGTGCAGGGATGAGAGAGGATGGATTTTTGCAAAGTTCCTGAGGTGCAGGTGGCATGTTTGTGCCAGAGATTGGATATGGATGGTAAAGGAGAGGTCAGAATCCATTGTGACCACAAGGCAGCGGGCGCGCTGTTTGAGTGTTATAAAGGAAATCATAGAAGAATCTAGAAATACAAATTTATGACCATCTTTGATATGCTCAGCACAAGCCAGAATAACTCTGAGGGTTTTATGGTGGGGAGGGCTGAGAAATCTGGTGCAGAGATACTAAGATGGGGGGCAGGCCTCTGAACTATATTTATAGACCATTATCTGTGGACTAATTAGGTATTTACTCCTCTGCTCATCCTGTTTGGTCATTGTTTGAAGTGCAATGTAATCACACCAAGCCTGTGGTCTTCAGATATATCCTCCTATCAGCTTGATGAAGAAACCAAAGCAGTTTTGAAAGTTTGCAGCCACATCTTTGTTAGCCAACAAAAGGCGCGTCTACAAGATCATTTTGTTCCTCTTACTGAGAACATTCTCATTTCGTAACTATATAAACACTTTGAACATTCCTCTCAGCCTCGCGGGCGAGGATGACACTTACTTAACGTTACAGAAACTCTTGTCACAAGACAGCATTGATTTACAGAGACACTTATGCAAACTTCTTCGCTGTAAGTTGAAGTGGAAATCATCATCTAAGGTTTGTACCACATACTGCAGGAACAGGCAACAAGTCTGGCTATCCTAAACGGGAAATATGAGGAAAAAAAAAAAAGTTATGAAAACTAAAACCCGTCCACTTGCAGTGTCAGACTTATAAAAAAGAAAATAAAAAGCACATACACACCTCTCCTTGTCAGGACACAGTGTCACAGTCCTAACTTATGGCATTAGCGCTTACATCCTGGGCGCCATGATGCCAGCAGTTTGTGACTGATGTGGTGGCCTCCAATTGGCCACAGCAGTCACCCTCCAGTGAGCTGTCTACCCAGAAGCCACCACCAGGCCTGTCAGACTGCTGCGTCCGGGAAAGGAGGGGGGTTGAGGAGAGGGAGTATGCGTGGTTTTCTTATTTTATGGCAGACCTGGTAGATGCACTATTTTTAAGTCACAAAACGTCTTTAAATAAAGAAGCTTTTCAATCAGATTTGCATGAAGCAATAGTACACAACATAAGAATCTGACATGACAAGCCTGTCATCTTGACAATCAGTGGGGGTCTTGGGACCCAGACCCCCATTGATCAAAACTTTGGCTATGTCAGACACATGTCACAAGTTTTACACAAGCGTAGTTACTCTACGAATTCCCTCCGAGGTCAACCTGGAATAACATTCTGTAGGTCCAACAGCATCAAGAACATATCGGTAGTGGCCCCCAGTAGGTTGTGAGAGTCTACAAAATAGGTCCTTTTTCTAACTAAACGGAGCCGTCATCTCCAGGCTCCTAAGTAATATGCCTAAATGCCCGTTGTAAGACCACTTGTAATGCTGCAAAAACATTTCTTCCAACAGTACACAAGACATGAAGACTGAATGTTATTTATGTGGTTGACAGCAGTTGTAAGTCAGACCTCATGAGCACGGCTTCATGGTTAGAAAGCCAAAACCAAGATGGGCTACCTTGAGCAAAGCTTTTTGAGACACCTGTTAAAACCTACTGGCTGTTCTGAAAACATGGCGGTTACCCTATAGAACAGACACCCTCCAATTTACCAATTAGATAGGCTGCATTAAACAAAAAAGAGAATCTCTTCCGTTTTAAAGAGCGTTTCATCAGAAAAGGACCTATTGTATAAATAAGGTTTTATGTTAAACCTAAGAATTTTTGGAGTTGGATTGGGTCATTGAATATGGAAAAAAAAAACAAAAAAACTGAAATCCTGTAGTTTTTACACTGATCGATGATTAAGCCCAAGGGTAACTTTACACTGCACAACTATCATTCAGATAGCCGCTCAGAAAAGTCATTCAATTGCTTTCGTACCGAGCGATGATTGGTCATTAGTTAGCCAAGATAGGCCCATAGAGGGATCTCCATGCAAATCTGTTTGCAAGTCGTTCAAATAAATGTCGGGGACATTAAAAAGGAGACTTGATCAACTAGTGAAAAGCTACAAAGCAACAAGTGAGTGGGTTATTGCTAGTCCCTGCAAAAATATTGTTTGTAGTCCCTCCTTCGAGCGATTAGTCTGCCAGTAGTTGTCCTGTGTAAAGGAACCTTAAAGTAATCCTCTGGCCCTGGAGAAAGATGGCCGCACCTGCTTCTGCCATCCTTATGCACACTATTAGTAGACCTCTTTAGTCTGGGACACTACACCTGCTGTGATTAACTAATGCGGCCCCCATGAGCACAGATGTAGTATCTTTGGTGCAGGGTTCTGCGTTTTTTCGCTTTGGTAGCTTCCATAGTCCCCGGAGCGGCCGCAGAGACCCAGGACCTGCAGCTCTTTCATGCCCCGCTTCCCCTGCCTCTGCTGGGGGATCTTTGAAACTGAAGCTGCCAGAGATCAAAATAAAAACAGACTAGTTGCATTAACAACTTAGGACACGACAGTTTGTAGTTTAGTTTCTATGGAAACTGGTCTAATTTTTCACATAATTTTTTTTTTTAAAGCAGAGATTTCTAAACGGTTCACCTTCTGTAGTATTCTATGGCAGCAGTACTTGTTTCCTGCGATTGACTACAGTCCGATGTAGCAGTCGCAGGTCATTTTTATACTTTAAAGTTATGTTTTCATGCATTAGCTCTGGACATATGATTTTACCTCCAAGGCTGAAAATAGTTTTATGTTTAATATCTAAATTTTTGTATTCAAGAGCGAGCAGGTGGGAAGTAAATTTCTAGCCACTTTTACTATACATGTTGTAAAAAAGAAGAAAAAAACAAAGCCCTAAAAGAAGTTGTCGTTTTTCTGCAAAACTTGGCATGCAGTTCCATCTCAGCCAGATATACAAATTATTATTATTATTATTATTATTATTAACAGTGTTGCCACCTGAGGCCCTAAAAGTGGTTCCACCCTTGTCCTATAAAAAGGCTCCTTGTGTGTAGTGACCTCTTCTTCCGCTTGTGTAGGGCTTGTTGACCAGTAGACGCCTCTACGGCGCAGAGAAGAGCTTTCACCCTGTTACCAGAGTCTGAGAGGGGCGCATTATTGGGATGTGAGAAGCTGGATGCTTGTATCAGTTGTTTTGTCAGAATGGCACAGATGGTGGACAGACTATCAGGAATGTCTCCACAGCATTGCCTGCCTTGTTGCCACATTTATCTTCAGTAGAACATGTATAAGATCTGGGACACCAACTTTGACAGCTTACGGGTTTGCACGATCTAGAGGCTCAGTTGTAGCAAATTGATTGATATGCTGCAGGATACCATAGGGAGCCTCCATGTCCGCCTGTATTAAACCTTGCAGCCAAGCTAGAGGTGGCCCAAGAGGGTACTAGAGTCTCCATGCCCGCCTGGATCACATCTTGTATCCAAGCTAGAGGTGGCCCAACAGGGTACTAGAGTCTCCATGCCCACCTATATCACATCTTGTATCCAAGCTAGAGCCGGTACAACAGGGTACTAGAGCCTCCCTGCCCGTATCACATCTTGTATCCAAGCTAGAGGCAGTACAACAGGGTACTAGAGCCTCCCTGCCCGTATCACATCTTGTATCCAAGCTAGAGGCGGTACAACAGGGTACTAGAGCCTCCATGCCTGTCTGTATCACATCTTGTATCCAAGCTAGAGGCAGTACAACAGGGTACTAGAGCATCCATGCCCACCTGTATCACATCTTGTATCCAAGCTAGAGGCGGTACAACAGGGCACTAGAGCATCCATGCCCACCTGTATCACATCTTGTATCCAAGCTAGAGGCGGTACAACAGGGTACTAGAGCCTCTATGCCCACCTGTATCCCATCTTGTATCCAAGCTAGAGGCAGTACAACAGGGTACTAGAGCATCCATGCCCACCTGTATCACATCTTGTATCCAAGCTAGAGGCGGTACAACAGGGTACTAGAGCCTCTATGCCCGCCTGTATCACATCTTGTATCCAAGCTAGAGGCGGTACAACAGGGTACTGGAGCCTCCATGCCCACCTGTATCACATCTTGTATCCAAGCTAGAGGCGGTACAACAGGGTACTAGAGCCTCTATGCCCGCCTGTATCACATCTTGTATCCAAGCTAGAGGCGGTACAACAGGGTACTGGAGCCTCCATGCCCACCTGTATCACATCTTGTATCCAAGCTAGAGGCGGTACAACAGGGTACTAGAGCCTCTATGCCCGCCTGTATCACATCTTGTATCCAAGCTAGAGGCGGTACAACAGGGTACTGGAGCCTCCATGCCCACCTGTATCACATCTTGTATCCAAGCTAGAGGCGGTACAACAGGGTACTAGAGCCTCTATGCCCGCCTGTATCACATCTTGTATCCAAGCTAGAGGCGGTACAACAGGGTACTGGAGCCTGGATAGATATGACAATTTGTAGATGAATGCAGCCATGGATTTTGTACTGCTGCATATTACTATAGCCTCTTCTGAAGACTTGACTCAGATCTATGAATACAGGAAATACTCCTAATTTTCATAAACACAACTGGCCTGAAAACATCACATATGACCAAATAAACCATTGAAGATCAGATTTCTAGCAGTTTAAAAGAGTACATTTAACTTACACCATTCTATTACATTCACTTTAAAGCACCAATTCCCATTTATAAGCTATAAGAATCCTAAATGCCCCATATATATGGCCATACCTGTTCTGACATCACCTCCGACAGCAGCCTCCAGTCCCAGGCTACCGACTCCAAGGTAGCTGGATGTAGTCTGAAGTACAAAAGATTACATACATGGATAATTAGGAATACCAACTTATCGCCACTGGCAAAAACTAAGCAACAAGACCACAAATAGACGTCTGGTTCACATCAAGTGGATAAATACAATAGCCTGGGGGAACTGAATGACCATACCGGACTTTTTTTTTTACTAAGTGAACAAAGAGGTTTTTAAGGATCAGTAAAAACCATAAATGTGAAACTTTTCTACGCACTTCCAGCATGGCTGACGGAAGCAAGGTGGTTTGGGCTCTTGTTAGGGTTTATTCAGATGAGAAAAGACGGAATAGCACTGCAAGGAGCGCTATATTGTTCTGTCATCCAGCAAAATGCCAGACAGAAATTGAACAGACCCCCATGTATAGTCAATGGGGGCCCTTTGGTTCCGTCATACAGCTGACCAGAGACTGAAGTGCTCCGAAAACGGAACAGAGACGGAATTCTAACCGACAGCCCTACCTGAGGTATGAACGCAGCTTTAACACATGTTAAACCATAGAGCTACCATTGTGTTGTTGGAATAGGTTATGGTCAACTAAGTATAGCAAAATCATAGAATGCATAAAAGTAGTCATAGAAGGAATTAAATTATCTTAAAAATACAAAAGCTTTAAAAAATAAAAATGAAATGAAGGTTTTTAGTTGTTTTTTTTTATTCGCAATGCAATAAGAAACAGATTAATCCTTTAATTCAGAATCTACAGTCCCTGCACTTGATGTTTAAGCGGAATGGCTGGCGGACAGGGGAATATAGTGTAGCATGGAAAGTACATCCAAGACTCTGGTTTTCTCTAACCGCTGCACAGGATATTTCGGCCGAGGAATGAAGGTCTCAGCGGCTGATCTCTCCTGGCTCGTCATACCAACTGTTGCCTTGATCTAGGTTTCCCTTTAACACTTCTAATGTAACATTTTGCACCTACCTCTGGACCTTCATCAGGATCATGTAAGCCTCATGTTGGATCGCCCGTTCCTCGGCTCCCAGCAGCACACAGCTTAGGACATGACTAATAATGTCTTTAGGTGGGTAGTGACTCGCTGACACGAACTCCGACAGGAAGTACAGTGTGCCCCGATGGAAGCCTTCATCCTTCGTGTTGTTTACTAAGTTTGTCCGACTTAAAGGCATTGGTGCCGCTTGCAAGTTCTGCAACAATGAGACAAAGCGAAGTGTAACCCGGGGAGGTCAGCAAGCCAATGTACAGAGGATGGGCCACATTTATGGGAAGACCGTTTACTAACTGCAGAATTAAGAGCTCTGAATAACTAATGGATATCTTGCAAAAGTAGAAAATAAAAGTACATTTGCTGTGACCGAGTGGGAACCATTTACATCAAGGAGACAGAACTGTTCCTGCTTAACCCCTTAACGACTGCCCACATGGCTTTTGACAGCAGTCTTTAATGGGCTTTATTCTGATGTGCCATCTTTTGACAGCGCTGCATTACAAGCCAGGCGTTTGTCTCTTCCGTGACATGTAAAGCGGGTGCTCGGCTGTCAGATGACAGCTATGCACTTGCTCTAACACAAAGGACCAAAAAACCTAGCATTTCTGTGTTTAACTCTTTACATGCCAAGGTCAGTGTGACTGTAGCGAGTACAAGGCTGACAGAGGGATGGGGCTCCTGCTCACCCATCGGACCCCTGCCATGTGATTGTGGGGTCCTGATGGCACCTGGAGGCTTGTATATAGCCTCCTGGTCTGCCACCTATGATGGCCTATGAGGCTGAGCCTATGCCTGAGCTTCATAGGCTTTCTAATGCATCACTGTACTGCTATATAGTAGCTCATCAGAAGAATGATAAAAAATGCTGATAATCAAGTCCCCTAGTGGGACAAAAGTTTGTTGTTTTTTTTTAAAAAAAAAAAGGTAAAAAAATCCCATCAAAATCCCAACGTTCCTCCTTTACTAAACATTCATACTGCTCACCTCTATAGGCAAAAATGTTTCCATTCCCTGACAGCAAGCAGAGAGGTGACAACATGGAACACATGAAATGGCATGTATTACCTTGTCATATTTTAACATGTGAGGAAACAAATGGCTGACAGGACGCTTCTTGAAGTATCTGAGTTTGTAGAAGAATGGACTGTTGACTATAGTGGACTGACTGCATGAGTGTTCTCGGGAGTCTTCTTGAATTGCAGGTGTTGAGCTCGTTATGTGTTGGACCTGGGTACCAATTTCCGAATGCGCACAGACGTGACTGGAACTGGGTTCATCGGACAAGTCCGGTAAACGGGAAGCGTTAACATAGATAAGCTTCAAGTTGCTGTTAGAAGGAAGATCCACTTCCCCATTTCCAGGAAGCCCATCATCTGGTTGACAGAAGTCCATCATACTCTCAGCAGTACATATTCTCTTGCAGGCACCTCTTAAGTAGCTTTCACTTGGCTTGTCCTCCGATTGCCAATCTTCACTGTTACACGGCTGACTATTCATAGTGGAGCTGGCATTTCCTTCCCTTGGGTCGGACTCTCCACCTTCAGGCCGAGAACTGGCCTTATATTTACGTTTAGAGTTCACCTGCTGCTCGAATGTGCCTTGTGTTGTATAGTCTTCAAGACGGGTCAAGTCTATCAAGTTATCATCTGAGCTCGTCACACATGTAAATACGTCACCGTTAGTCAAATCAATAACTCCCTGAAAAACAAATTCAATATTAAAATTGTCCATTTTGGTATAATTTGCTCATCTTATTTCTATGGAGGACCGCTGACACAAGTGAACAGCTGGGCTGTCTTCAACAGAACAGGTGGCCTATCTAGGTTTTTTAGAGTTGATGAGGACTTCAGCACAGATCCCATAAACCTCCGGCATGAGGGGCGCTCCCACAACCCTGGTCTACTAGATTTTTATCAGCGCCTTCGGGGGAAAAAGAGCCATAAATAGTATGCATGGAAAATGAATGCCATAAGTGGCATGTATGACAGCGGAGGCCAATCCTTATGTAGATTCGCTGCAATCAAACTGCACGTCCACCGCAGAAACCTGAGGGCCAGTCAGATACCGGCCATGGATCCTCTATAAGTGTGGGGATGTACCTTCAACCCTTTGGTGCCCACCACCTGTTTTGGTGGGGACTTCATTCCAGCCGTCCAAGCGCCATAACCACTTTTAATACGCTTGTATTAATTTACATAATTTAGTGAAACCATAAAATGTACTAAATAACTAATTTTGAGGGTGGAATAGGGGTGGGAAACAAAAACCCATCATAACTGATTTATATAGTTTTTGTGCTTATTCTGAGAGAACCAATTTATGAGACCTCGTTCTTGCAGGACAACTTTTTCAATGGTACCATATACCACTTCTTGGGGGGGAAAAAAATATATATTTTATTTTTTTTGAAAGGCAGAACTAAAACAGCAATTCTGGATTTTTTTCTTGCAAAGATAACATTACGTAAAATTATTCTAATAGACAAACAATACTAAAAATCTACATGTAATTGTTTTGAAAAGAAAATGTTTAGGGTCCAATTTAGTTCTTAAGTGACTTCTAGGGTGTTTCTAATATATAGAAACCTCAACCATCCCATTCGGAAATCTGTACCTTTAGGCCTCCTTCCCACGAACGGATTTATGCCGCGTAATTCGCGGCGAAAATCCGCTGCGTTGCCCCCTGCTATTAGGTTCTATTGAACCTAATAGCTCAATGCTCACGGTGCGGAATTCCATCGCGGAATTCCGCACTGTGAAATCTCCCGTTCTCACCCGCGGCATGCTCTATTTGCCGCCGGTGTACGCGCTGACGGCTTCCATTGCAGTCAATGGAAGCCGTCCGTTCACGCTATCTCCCGCTGTAACACAGTGGAAGATAGCGTGAAAACGCTTTCCCGCCTACCGCCGCCGCGGCACGTGACACGGTCGGCCCGTGACACTGCGGCAGTGGGCGGGGACGCGTCTTCACGCTATCTTCCGCTGGTAAGTATGGGGTCTCCGGGGGGCGCCGTCGCGGGCTTCGCCGCAGAATATTCCGCGGCGGAGCCCGTCACGCTCGTGTGAAGCCGGCCTTAGTGTTCACAACAGCATTTAGGGAGTTTACTAACCAGCCATTTCACAGGAATTAAAATCTATGATGTTAAATACTCTTGTACAAAAAAATGCAATAGTATTATGCAGGTGATGCTTTTATTGGCTACCCCCAAAAAAACTATTAGGCCAGCCAAAAAGCCTCAAAAGCTTGCATAGAGAAATGTTTCTGATTAGCCAAAAAGAGGATCACCTCCATTATGCCCTTGGATAAAAAAAAATGAAATAAACACAACAAAAGCATTAACCCAAGACCTTTTTCTGGCTAAGGATACCTTTACACGGCGCATTTATCCCAGTAAAGATTGGTGGAAGCTTTTTGGGGAGAG
Source organism: Eleutherodactylus coqui (assembly GCF_035609145.1). Classification (NCBI taxonomy): domain Eukaryota; kingdom Metazoa; phylum Chordata; class Amphibia; order Anura; family Eleutherodactylidae; genus Eleutherodactylus; species Eleutherodactylus coqui. Next base: position 85,406,928 of record NC_089838.1, read on the forward strand.
GTCACGAGCCCCCTCTGAGATCTTGGGAATCCCTGTACCTTTGAGTCCTGAGATTTGCCCGTTTGGGGTACTTGATGAAGAGATCTGGCAACACCACATAAGAATAATCCTGAGGGAGACTGTTCTTGGCCAGGAAAACTATCGCTTTACAATGGATGGATCGGAAAAATCCCTCATTGTCTATGTGGAGGAAACTGGTCAATTCAGTTGTGCCATTTAACTACTTGGTCCATAAAGGACGTCAATGTCCTGAGGAGTTTGAGAAAGTATGGGGTCAGTGGGGCTTCCGATAGCTAGTCTACTTCCAGATGAGACTCGTGATCCTCTGGATATATGTTGACCATGTTAATTCTGGTTGCTCAGTTGTGGTAACTGCTGAGGTGGCTCAGTTCTCTCTCCCCTCCCTTGCCCTTTCTGTACACCAAAGTATTGTGCTTCATGTACTAAATATGTATTGTTGTGCTCTGTCTGTATGTGGAATGTACATACTTCAATAAAACGAGTTTAAAAAAAGTTTGCTGGAAGCAAGGTATCTGGGCAATAGCCTTCCTGTGTTCATGCGGCTACTGAGGGCTCACTTGTCGAAGACACTTGGCTTTTAGCTCACCTAAAAACCAAGCGACTATCAGACGGTGCAAAAGATCTCCAGCCGCTTTGTCTCCATTCCCTGACTGATTATTGCTCCTGTCTGACAGCACAGGGCTGACCGTTGTCCAGTGGAAAGGCACCTTATCTCGGTAACACTATTTTTGCTCTACAAGAACAAAATAATCTTGTTTTTGCCCATTTTTCATTTTATTCCATCTTCCTCGAACACAGCAGGACTTGCAAGAAACAATTCTGATATTATCCCGATTCTGCAGATCTTTAGAAATCTCCCACTTGGGTCCTTAGTGCGCAACATGACAACACCAGCCTTAGAAATGCAGGATCACTGTGGATTTTGGGGCTGTTTTTTTCCTATTAAGAGGTTTTCTAGGAACCTGGACTTCCATGTTGGAAAGTACACCTCTCAAGGTATTGATGTACAACTTCATTTATAAAGCCTGGTTTAGACACAACCATCATCGCTTAAAAGAGGTCTTACAGGGCAAGGTGATCGGTCAAACATTGAGCGATTGTGCTCCGAGCAGGGGATGCGGGGCCGCTTGTCTTCTGCATCCAGTTCTCTGCTCAGAGCACACGGCTGTTATACAGCAGAGCGCTCAAAGCGGGGTATGCAGAACACAGCTGGACCGCTGTCTTCTTCATACCTCGGTTTTTAACAAAGCGCTCAGCTGGTATACGGCTATGCACTCTGTGCGGAGTATGAACACAGCTGGAGTGCCGTGTTCTTCATACCCCGCCTGTGTTTAGGGAGTGGGATACAGCTGAAACAATAGTATCAGCTGTATCCTGCTGTGAACTCCTGATAAAGCTGATCCTTGTCTCTCAGCATGCTGAAAGACAACAATCAGCGACTCAATGAAAAACTGTGCGATGTCCGTGCAGTTAGACCCAATAATTGCTCAAAAGACGGCTTTTGAGTGATAATCGTTGTGTCAAACTAGGCCTTTAGACCCACTTGAAGATCTGATTGCTTACAAAATACACTGCACTACTTGTAATGCAGTGTATTTTTTTTTTTTTTTTTTTAACACCAATATCTTGGCGCATAGTGAGCATTTTGGCACCAAAGATATTGGATAGAATCGTGGTGTGAAAGTGAGAAGTTGTAATATTTCTAATACTTTGGTTTAGCTTCACAGTTTTCAGTTTCAAACGGTGCAGGAGAAAACATACCCACAATTTGCTACACACTTTCTCCTGTGCACGGAAATACGCCACGTGGGGTCGTGAACAGTTTGGACCCATGACAGGGCTCAGAAGGGAAGGAGTGCTACTTAGCTTTGGAGTGCAGATTTTGCTAGAATAATTCTTGGATGTCATGTTGCATGTACAGAGCACCTGAAGCGCCAGTGCAGTGGAAGCCCCCCATAAGTGTGCCCGTTTTGGAAACTATACCCCTTAAGGAATTCATCTAGGCGTGTAGTGAGCATTCTAACTCCACCGGTATTTTGCAGAAATTAATGCAGAACACGTTGTGAAGAATACAAGTCGCAATGTTTGCACAGACATGCCACTTCACTGCCCAATATGTTGTACCCAGCTTTTGCCACTGTGGAGAAACAGCTCTTTATTATACGGTGTTTCCTGGTTTTACAAGCAGCTGGCATGTTGTCCTACTCTTCTAAATGAACATACAGCGGGACTCATACATCATAGGGCACCAGACACATTTCAGGCCTGTTTTGGAGCTTTACAATCCATTAGCCCACAACTGATTAATTAAAAACGTGACCCCATTTTGAAAGCTATACCCCTCAAAGCAGTCATCTAGGGGTGTAGTGGGCATTTTGAATTCACAACAGTCTAATGTACAGTGGACAAAGCAAAGTTGGATGGTTCACTGTGAAGGTTCCAATCTATCCAGAAATATGCCATTTCGGTGCCCAATATGCTATGCCCAACTTGTGCCACACCCCTTCAATTGTAAAGTTGGTTCTCCTGGGCACAGCAATGCCATTTATGTGGCCATGAGCAGCTATTTGGGCACACTGCAGGACTCACGGGAGGAGAACCACCATTTGGCTTTTGAAGTGCAGCTCTTGCTGGAATGATTTTGCAGACACCATGTCACATTTTCAGAGTCCCTGAGGTACCAGTAAGTGGAAACTCCCAAGATATGACCATATTTTGGAAGCTATTACCTTTGTGCCCCCCCCCCCCTTCCTATTATGATCTCCAGGACAGTTTTCTCCGCTATCACATTAATTGTGTGTGGCCCTTTCCCATAAGACGTATATATATCATACCCTCTTCATTTACACTTTGGGTCCCCTCTATGGCTTTACAAGACCCCTCACCAGTGGGCTTTCTTTAAGGCATTTCTTTTTCCCCATCACACCTGTTGTCCATTATTCTCCACCCACTACTTACCACATTTCAGAGTATTCCCAAAAATTAATCCATTCTAAACCCATGTACAGCCTCATTTATTAGTCCCACTTGAAGATGCAATTGCTTGCAAAATATACTGCACTACTTGCAATGCAGTGTATTTTTTTTTACACCAATATTAAGGGGTTGCACCAGAATTTAAAAAAATATCCCCTGTCCGCAGCTATCCGCATCACAACCGAAACCCCCAATGATCCCGAGAACAGAACTCCGGTCCTCACTGTGGGCTTACCTCACTGCACATGCTTAGCCACCGCTCCATTCACGGTGAAATCACTGCTGGTGGAGCATCCAAACAGTGAAGAGAAGGGGATATAGTACTCCATTCTGAGGATCGGTGTGTGTGTGTGTGTGTGTGTGTGTGTGTGTGTGGGGGGGGGGGGGGGGGTCTCAATGATGATACCCCTACCGATAAGCAAGTCATCCCCTATGCTGTGGATAGTGGGCAAATTGTAATTCTGGTACAACCCCTTTAAGGTATTTGGCCCTGCCTCCCTAGAGTTAGCACATATCACAGTTCTTACCTGGAACTGTCAACTGTTGATAACTGCCACACCCGCCAGGTATGAAGTAGGATTGCCTCCCAAGCCCATTCCATACCCCCCATGACATATGAAGGAGCCACCCAAACTACATTTATCAGTAAATACCTTAAAGTAGGGCTGCTATCAGAGACAATCCCTGCCAGAAAGCACCCCAGAACTATAAGCTATTCGCTCAGGTCCCATTTAGTGCACAGAATAGGTAATCAATATCAAACTGGTGGGGGTCTGACGCTTGGGAACCCCTGCTGATCAAAGAGACCAGGGAGCTCAGGTGAGAAATGCGGCCTCTTCTGATAGCCTATGACACCACGTTCATGGCCTAAGAACAGGTTGGCCCTATTCAAGTGGATGGGATTGAGCTGTTATACCAGGCAGTGCCACTGTGAAATGTTTAGCTATATGGCACCAACTGGAGGCATATTTCCCTATTCCACACCACCTCTACTCGAGCCATCCCAAATAACCAATCACTCTGAAGGAGTTAATCCAAACCACCAATCAGATTGCGAATGGTGTAGAGGTGGGGTGGAATTTAGTTATACGCCAACTGGAGCACCGCGGCCACTTCACACAGCTGATTAGCGGGGCTCTTGAAGCTGTTGACCTCCCCCCCTTGCTCTGATCTCTATGACCTATCCTGAGGTTAGACCATCAATATCTTAGTCCAGAAAAACCCCTTTAAGGACCCACATTTACACCAAGACTCCAGTGATTTCTATTGAGCTCGGTCCTTGGAACCGAACAATGAAAATACTGAAGCTGACAGATCGGGCTACCAGCTGGTCGGCTGGCATTTTAGTGGCAGAAACGGCTGCATGCTGCTATATTGTGTCCAGGACTCTGATCTGGGGGCTCTGAGGAGAACCCGACAGATGGGAATGTGCCCTAAGCCATGTACTGTAGCTTAGAGGGGTTGGCCATGGAAAATACTACTGTTGGACCTATCCTCAGGATAGATCAATAGTTCATCGGCTGGGGCCCATCGCTCGGGACCCTGACCCATCAGCTGAGTGGACTCATGCTGTCAGTGCCACAAATACACAGAGGTCAGAGATTTTTATACCTAAAACTTAAAAGGGGTTTTTGAGGGAGAATACTATTGATGACCTATCCTTAGTCAGCGACACAAAAACAGAGGTGAGAGCAGAAGCATCGGAAGTCTCTGCACCGACCTCTGTATAGTGGCCGGCGCTGGTAACTGCAGGCACGGCTCACATTGATTTCAGTGAATGCCTTGCCTGCAGTTACAAGCGCCGGCCACTATACAGAGGTCAGCGCGAAGGCTTCCACTCCAACCTCAGTGTATTTGCGGCACTGATAGCATACGCCAGCTCAACTGATCGGTCAGGGTCCCAAGCAACGGACCCCAGCCGATCAACTATTGATGACCTATCCCGAGGATGGGTCATCAATAGTATTTTCCACAGAATACCTCTTTAACCCCTTAACGTTCCAGGACGTACATCATGGGTGTTAGTGTATCTTGATGCCACCGGAAGCTCTGGTGGAGCCAAGCTAAGCGTTTGACAGGGGTTTGCCACCCCGTTGCTGATTGGCTGTCCGGCTGTCTCCCCTCACAGGTCCTGCACGCACCCGGCGCCCGCAGCAGACAAAGGATGAGAGGCAGCGAACGGCAGTTATGAACACTGCTGCCCAGTAGATGACGCCGTGCAGAAGGTGACAGCTGGCAGTCTGCATTTCACAGGGCGGAAGTGCCAAGGAGCGGTGAATGTCGCCTGTGACCAGCGCTTCGACAAACTTAACAGTGCTCCTGTGGTCCCTAGCACTGAGCGGCTGCGATCCGCCCTGGGCAGTTCAGGGTGCTGCTGTGGCCCGCAGCGGTCAGCGCTTGACTGCGGTGTTGTGGCACGGAGTGCAGAGCGCAGGATAATGGCCTTTGACAGCCTCACGGGAGGTCTCAGCAGTGCACCCAAAAGCACGATGTCTGACGGGGAGAAAGGGTTTGCCAGGGAGAGTCACAGCGCCATACCACAAGGCAGCGGAGATGACAGCGGGGCCAGCAGCAAGAGCTGTGAAGCATAGAAAGGTGCACCAGGGAGAGTGACAGCAGGGCTGCTGGGACGCCGGCTACAGTCAGCTCGCTGGCAGAAGCAGGACCTGCGAGTCCAAGAAAGGGAACAATGTCATGCAGCCAATCACGAACAGGGGTGTCAACCATGTCGAACACCTTCTATCTTGGCTCCACCTGTTCAGGTGGCGTCAAGATACACTGATACCCATGTCATGGAGGGTCGGGGTTTATAGAAGTCCAATCTATGAAAATAACGCATCGGCCCCGAACTGCGAATGTCAGAAGAAAAACAAAAACAGAATTGAGCTTTTCTGGCCACCCAGTTTCCAAGAAAAAAAAAAAAAAAAGAATAAAGCTATTAAGTCACAAATACTACAAAACTATCAGTTGAATCTGCAGGAAGCCCTACAAAACGCAACTGAAAAAGAAAAAAGTTTGGGCTGCCAGATTTTTCAAATATTTTTAAATTAATATTCTAATTATTTTTTTTTTTTAAAGTAGTACAGCAAAAAAAAAAAAAGAAAAATTAAAGCGACACACCACTCTTAGAATCTTTTACCTGTTTTCCAGCACATTATATAATACCACTGAAAGATACAACTTGTGCCACAAAGCCCTCAGCCAGCCGTGTGGGGGATAAATAGAAGGGTTGGGATTTTGGGGAAGGAAGACTAGGGGGAAAAAGGGCGCATCCTTAAGGGGTAAAGAGGTTTTCAGGACACCCCTGATGACATCCTCAGGAAGGGGGATCAGTATTTGATGGCTGTGAAGAACCTCCGCTGAGATCCCCGGTGATCAGCCGAGTGCCCAGGAAGCCGTCCGGGCAGCGGGGATCAGAGCCACAAGCCATGGAGGGCTTCACGGCCAGTGGGGGCGCAGCTTTCTGTTACCCCTCCAGCTGCACCGCCGGGGGTCGGACTGGGAGGTAAGTCCTCTGATGTTTTTCCCTTCGACCCCGATGACCTCCAGCCCTGCTGCACTGACAGTGGGCTGGGTGATCCGCTGATCGCGGGGATCCCCAGTGATCAGTATTTACCCGGATTACCCCTCTAAGTGGCCACAGTCCACAAACCCCGCGTTAGATACGTATATCACAGGCTAACTATAACCTACAGCGGATACAACATCCAGGTGAAGGCTTCTCATCGCTTTACATACAGGGCAGCGGGCAGCCAACGGATCCCTGCACCGGAGAGGAGGACGCGGGCGGCGCCGGTCACTACTACCCGGCCGACAGCAGCCCTGCCCGCCTTACACCTCCACCGCACTCAGGACACACGCTGCCTCCATTGTAAGCGCCGCCACTAGTTTCGCTTTCGCTTTCCCGCAGCCGGTATGTAGCCGGCCGCTCTCGGACATAACCGGCAGCCCCGTCTGCCGTGTATATATAGGCGCCTCCCATCACATGACCGCTCACGTGCTACACACCTGTGTCCGCGAGGCGCTGCGAGAACGCTTGCACCTCCGCCTGCGGCGTTTGCTCCAGGTTTGCTCTTCTTCGGACGCATCTGAATGGCTTATGACTATAACTTCGTCCATGCCGGACTTCTGAGACAAGGCGTCATAAAGCCCCGTGTAGGTCACACTCCACCCCGTACCTCTCGCAGGGCTCCGCCCATCATTACCGCCTACTGAGCCGAGGAGCGCGCCGGGCGTCTTTTATACCGCGGCAGAGGTGCAGTGGCGCGCTGTGATTGGACGGCTCAGTCTATAACCACGCCTCCCAAGTGCCGCCGGCCTGTTCTACGGCTGTCAGTAGGCTGCCGCTCGCAGCCGGGGAGGAAGGTCTGTGGGAGCGGCCGGCGCCGTGCCTGGCTGGGGCTCTGCAGCAGCTCATGTTGTGGACGGGATATGCATGGGGATTCAATAGGAGCTCCACTGCTGGAGAGCTCAAAAATGAAGGGGCTGCGCCCTCTATGGGTGCCTCTAGAAGTTACATACCTATGGTCTATGTCGTTTAAAGGAATTTTCCAGGAAGAGTACTACGATGACCTGGCCTTTAGAGCGCGCCCCCCCCCCCCCCCCCGGGCTCCTGTTAGTGGGGTAACACTGCAGTGCCGCTCTGTCCTGTCAGTCTGTTAAGCTTCATAGTAAAGCCCCATCGTTGGACGGAGACCGCAATAGGGGGCCCAACGCCGTCTCGTATGCTGCTGCCCAGGTCCCATCTTGGGTTCTGTCCCCATACAGTTAGTCCTTGTCCTGGGTCTTTGTTGCCACATTGATTCCTAATTAACTCGTTAGCTGCCTCATTTCCATCTTGTCTTTAGTCACCCCTTGCCTTTGTATCTATGCAGTCTGTTGCTAGAATTGCCTAACCAGGTCACCTTGTGATATCCAGCCTTGTTTAAAGGGCCTTTCGAGGCAGTACCTGCCAGGGTCAGAGAGGAAGCACACCTCCGACCCCTGTATAGTGGCCGGCGCTTGTAATTGCAAGTACAGCTCTCATTGAAATCAATGGGACCCCAGCCTGCAACTTCAAGCACCAGCCACTATGCGTATTGGAGTATCGCTTCCGTTCCGACCCCAGTGTAGCCCGGCGGGCGCTGCCAGGAGAGCCCATTTAATCCGTAGTAGGCCGAGTACATTTTTTGTTTTCTTTTGTTCTTAAGGCGAACCTGTTGGAACCTTTTGCGTTCCGTAAACTGTTATTGGGCTCAAGGATGAAGGAGCAGGGAGTCTGGAGTCACCGGGCCTCCATTCCAGTGATGTGACCCTGAGCGATCGGTGCGCACACAGCGCACACAGAAGGCTGTATGCCCATGCTCTCCCACATGGATCACAGAGGTGCACGCACATGGGGGCAGATTTATGAAATGGTCTAAAAGAAAAACATCGTTGCCCAAAGCAACCAATCGGAGCTCAACTTTCATTTAACCAGAGCAAAATGCAAAATGAAAGCTGTGCTGTGATTGGTTGTGAAGAGCAACTAAGACAGTTTATCAGCAGCAAATCCGCCCAATGTGAACATGCCTTTAAAGTACACCCCCTGATATTAACACCGTGTTTGCCTTATTCATGGGTTGGGAAACTAGAGTTGCAAGAAAAAGTTAGTTAACTCTTCAGAAATCATTATTGAGGCAAATCTTGGGCAAACTCAAGCAAAGCCTCAGTGTGTTTGGTTTTTTTTCTGGAAGCGGCTTCCTTCCATGAACGCCATTCTTGCTCAGTGGTTTTATGATGGTAGACACCGGAACAGAGGTTTTTCCAATTTGTAGAGTCTGCTGTAGGCTTTTATCCATTACCCTTGGGTTCTTTCTCACCTCTTTCACGATTGCCCGTTACGCTCTTGGAGTGAACTTAACAGGATGCCCGCTCCTAGGGAAAGTAGCAACAGTCCTGAATCTTCAAAATGAGTAAATGGAGTTGTCTGTGAGTTACTGGTAACCCAGGTATGTAGCAATGGGTGAAGCTGGCAAAGGCTACAAAAACATTTATCTCAACAAGTCTGCTGAAAGTTGTTTGCATTGAGGCATGGTTCCCGCTAACCAGTGTTTCTTGAGGAAAACTAGATTTGTCAGTAACCAGGCTTTGTGTGACTTTATTTAATGGGCAAACCCACCCTTCCAATCTCATCTCTTTAGCTGAAACCCCATTTGTCAATTAGCTATTGGAGGTATTACAGGTGCACTTCATCTCCCTATGAATGTTTAGGCAATGTGCCCAATAAAATACATGACTGATACTTTAGATAAGAGGATAATTCAAAGGGTGGATTTACTTTTTCTTACAACTGTGATGAAGTCCTCTATTGGGACTAAAAAAAAGAGAATCAACAAAATGTTCCAAAATATTATGTGTGGTAGGAGGAGAAAGAACATAAAAATGTTTTCACTTTGCAAAACGCTTTATGTACAAAAATAAAACCTTTAGCAAAAGAACTGAATTGCTATGGCTGTCTGTTCCAATCCGAACTATACAAACGTTTAATCCACACGGTCAGGGTGGATTCAGACGACTGTATATCGGCTCAGTTTTCACGTGAGCCAATATACGGTGTCCTAATCTGCAGGGGGGGGGGGAGGAGGATGGAAGAGCCAGGAGCAGGAACTGAGCTCCCACCCCCTCTCTGCCCCTCTGCACTATTTGCAATGAAAGGGGGCGGGGCTAAGTTCTGAGAAATAGTGCAGAGGGGTGGAGAGGAGGCAGAGAGGGGGCAGGAGCACAGAGCACTGCTCCTGGCTCTTCCAGCCTCCTCCCCCTGCAGAGACAGACGATGTATATCGGCTGGGTGTGAAAACCGAGCCGATATACGGTCGTCTGAATCCAGTCTCAATGCCATAAACAAAAAAAAAAAGTCTGTTTTTTTTTTTTTTATTACCTTCCTACCTTGGGGGGCATTCAATCACAAGTGTGGTGCCAGCTGCATTATAAAAAGCACAACACATCTACATACAGTAAGTCCTGTCAGAAGGCGACTGCCTAGAGCAGTGTTCCCCCACTCCAGTCCTCAGGGACCGCCAACAGGTCATGTTTTCTGGATTTCCTCAGTATTACACAGGTGATGTAATTATTGTCAGAGCCTCACACATTGCAACAAGTGTTCTTAATATAGGACATCCTGAAAACATGACCTGTTGGGGTCCCTGAGGACTGGAGTTGGGGGGCACTGGTCTAGAGAGAGCTGGGGGTATCTTCAGCCATACAGCAAAGAGACTTAATAACCTGAAACCTGTACTGTGACGGCAGCAAATGGACCACGCCAAGAAAACCAGGAACCGGATGAAAACTTGTCCTAGGACTTATCAGAAGAAAGGAAAGTTGTGAACGTGGGTTCTATACTGACAGACGGAGATCCAAACTACTGGATCCATGGAGGAGATGAGCTGCAGTTTTAACCCACGGCTCACTCGTTAAGAAGCAACTGGGTTGTTGGTTTTTAAATTGAGGAATCTCTCACAATATCGGTGATCGCTGCTGTGACAAACCCAATTCTTTTGTTCATTCCCTCCAGGCTGTGTGTTCTGCACCTTTCTTCTGGCCTCAGCACTCTGACAAAACTCTGTGTCCCGCAGTTAAAAGGGCAGAAAAAGGAAACTGGTCTTCCTTGTCCGTAGCAACCAAAGAGCAGAATACAAAATGAAAGCTATGCAGTGATTGGTTGCTATGGACAAAAAAAAGGGTTTTCTTTATGATAGTTGACATAAATCTACCCAATTAACTGCAGGGCACAGAGTGTTGTCAGAGTGCTGGTCATGTGACCTGGATATGAGACGAATACACAGCCCGGAGGGGGCAAGCTACAGAACTGGATTCTCCACAGCAGAGGTGACTGATATTGTTATGAATTTTTCAAAAATAAAAAAACTGGAGTGCTTCTTTAATACTGAACTAAACATGCCTATTACAGTGGGACTCATCACTAACAAGTCTTTCTAGAACAAGTCAGACTATTGAAGCACGTACTCTACCAACAGATCGATCGCTGAGCTCTGTTATCGGTTGCAGCCCCTGTGATGTCCCGAAAACCGTGCGGAACTGAAGCTATAACAGAGACCGGACCAGGGGACTGAGCATGGACACGGGACATAGCGGGAGCATGGAGAGATGAGTATATCACTGTCATGTCAGTGCACGGGGAGGGGGATGTCCCAAGATGTTACAACTTGCATGTATGTAGAGCCCATGCTTTCCTATGGGTTCTTCCACACAAGTGATGTTTTGTAGCCTGCAACATTGCGAGACTTCAAAACACGGTATGCTCTATACAGCTGTGATTTGCGTTTTTTTTTTGTAGCCCACGTTTCCCTGTGGAGCCTTCCTTTCTGTAGCATCACATTGCACAAAAACGCAGTTTTCGAGCAGTGCGATGCAACTTTGACAGTAGGAAATCCTATTGTCAAAGCCCAAAAATTAAGCCTTATGTGCATCCAAAAAAAATAAATATATATATATATATACATTACCTATTAGGCGCTGTCAGCTCTAGCGCACGTCTCCCCCTGAAGCTCCAGGACACTTTTCTATAAACAACAGGCAGCTCTTCCTGGATTGGAGGATTAAAATCCCTGCCTCCAAAAAGCACTGGCTGTGATTGGTTCTCAAGCGCTGGCTCAGCCAATCAGAGCCAGTGCTCGATGAACCAATAACAGCCATTCATTCATTTATTGAATAGCTGTGTTCATCGAGCGCTGGCTCTGCAGCGCTCAGCCAATCAGAGGCAGAGCTTCCTGGAGGCGGGGTTTTTCGAAAAAGCCTGATCAGGAAGCTATGCTGGAGAACTTCAATCAAGTGCCAGAGGGTTTGGGAGACATGCGCTATATCGCACAGAACACGTGATATCGCTGCGATTTATTTGTCTCCATATCATTGTCGCCTATGTGGAAGTGGCCTTAAGTGGGTGTGGTTATGCTACACAGCCTCTCAAAGAAGGGAAGGGAAGCCGAGCTTGTGCACCTTAATGAGAGAGACCAGCTGATCAGTGCTGGGAACACCCTGGAGCGAGAAACTTGAATGTAGGAAAGCCTGCAAACCAAACATAAAGCTTTTTAAATGCACGGGAAGGAAAACTCAATGTAAAAAAAAACTACATAAATGCATAATTTTTTTCAGCAGTGACTTAGATTTGTATTGATTTTTCATTCAGAAAGGTTTCTGTAGCCTTTAACTATTAATGGCAGATACTGAGTCTGTTAAATAATACCTATACATCCTTTTCCCTTGACGTATTAAATACACCATTGAGTGCACTGTGCTGGAATATTGGTTTTTGAGTCCACCCTGGTAGTTGTAGCAAATCTCCTCCATAACTATCAGGGTCTTACTCAGCCCCAGTGGAGGCACTGCGTGTAAGAGAAATGAGATAATAGAAGACTAGGGAATAGAGATGAGCGAGTAGTGCCTTAGCCGAGTATCTCCCCGCTCGTCTCAAAAGATTCGGGGCCGGCGGGGGAGAGCGGGGAGATCTCTCTCTCCCTCTCCCCTCCCCCCCACAACTCACCTGTCACCTGCGTCGGCCCCCGAATCTTTAGAGACGAGCGGGGAGATACTCGGCTAAGGCACTACTCATTCGAGTAATGTGCCTTAGCGAGTATACTCGCTCATCTCTACTAGGGAACCCCGGTGTATAGAGAGAACCAGATGTCACCATTATATAAATGTGGCTTCGCCAGGCATCCAAGGACTGTTCTGATTGCAGATTGGAGTCCTATCACTGTATGCACACACGCGTTTGTAGCGTCACTGATGCTTTTTTTCTTGGGATAAATGTAGCATTGCGTCGCTGCTACTGGTGAATTTATAGCCAGAAAGTTAATAGGACTTTCTAATGTTAAAGTCGCATCGCAAGAAAATCGCAAGTTCGTGCGATAAACAAGGAGGCTCCTAGGGAAACATGAGCTACAAGGCAGCCAACCGCGGCTGTATAGCACATGCTGCGAGTTTGTATTCTCACAATGTAGCAGCCTACAGAACATCGCTGAGAACCCATTGGAAAGCATGGGCTTCACATCCATGAGATTCCAATGGGTTCCTTCACATGAGCGATGTTTTGTAGCGGGATCGCGGATGTGGCCTGCGGCCGCTGTCACATCAGCGTTGAGGGTCCCTTTTCCGGCTCAATTTGGGAAGCAGGAATACGGAATCCCCTAGCCGAACGGATCCGTCTCATGATAGAACCGAACAGCGCCGCGCGGACCTCATAGACTATAACAGGGCCATTTGGTTCCGCTCAGCTGCCGGCATTTTTCTGCCATTAGAAGCACTATTCCTGTATTTTGCGCTGGATCTGAGACTGATCCGGGCTCCCATGAGCGTGTTTGAATTGCGTATTACGGGCGTGATGTACAAGCGTATAATATGCGCTACATTGCTTTTCTGTTACGCTCGCACTAGCGGTTTTTCTTTGCATGATACATGAGCATAAAAACCGTAGCCTGTTCTATTTTACCGCAATTATGCCGTATTGTTCTCTATGGCTGTATACAAAACGCTCCACTGCGCAAATACATTGTGTGTGCGCCGGTTATACGTAATGTCACTACAATGAAAACAGGAAGCCATGCAGGACATCAGATGTGAGATGCACAGGTGAACGTGGCTGCCCTGCATGGCGACACACGGGTCCGCGGTAATGCCGCACTACATACGCAGCATCCCACCACATGCAGTGTGCCCGGCCTGACAGCACCAGGTGTCAAGTACGCTTCCTGTATGTTTACTGGACACAGCTCATCACCCTGCTGGCAGTGACTACCGTACGTGAGGAGCGCGGCTCTGCTGCATTATATACACCCCTATGTATCACGTGGATCTGTCAGTGACTCCTCCCCTCCAGCTGTAATGACCCGGAAGTGCTCGCGGCGGTTGCCTAGCAGCGGGGGCGCTCGGCAGTGACGTCATTAGCCGGCGTCTCCGTCCAAACATGTCGGCGGCGGCGCTGCAGGAGCACTTCAAAGCAAACAGCAAGACCCGGGAGTTCCCGGCGCACACCGCCAAAGTGCACTCGGTGGCCTGGAGCTGCGATGGCCGACGCCTCGCCTCCGGCTCCTTCGATAAGACGGCCAGCGTGTTCTTACTGGAGAAGGACCGGCTGGTGAGACTGGGAGTGCGGAGGCACCGTCTGCTGTGGAGGCTTTGAGTGCGGGGCGGGGGTGTCTGGTGACTGTTTCCTGCCGGCTGCAGCATCTAACATCCTCCCTGTTGTGTTGGTAGCTGTTGCTCTGTGATCCTTGACGAGGCAGTGTTCACACTGGACAGTTTTGCATACCATTTTCTGACCAAAGTTGCCCAGAAGCGGAGCGTGCTGATGGGCCTGGCGGTGTCACATCAGTGTGAGGGGGAACAAAAAGTTTGATCGTCAGGGGGCTGCTGCTTGGGATCCCCACTGTCCATGCTGGAAGCAGATAGCGCTGGCCGTATTGCAGTGGCCTGGGTTGGTACTGCAGGTGCCGCTCCCATTGAATTCAACCTATAGTGCAGCGGGCTGCTGTAACGTTGGCAGTGCTGCCTGCACTGACAGCTGGGCTGATATACAGCCAATCAGCAGGGATCCCGTATGGCTACCCCCTCCCCCCCACCTTATCAATCAACTATTGATGACCCACTCTGTGGATAAGTCATCAATAGAATAATTCCCCATCCCCCCCCCCCCCCCCCCCCCCCCCAGCAGCCCCTTAGTTTTATGGCTGCAGTGTTCTTAATTGATTGAGAGAACCATGTTTGCAGATTTGTTGTCAGGGCGGTTTCACATCAGCGCTGGAAGCTGCGGTCCGGCACAAGATAGCGGGAGAGAAAGAGCTGCTCTGCGGATAAAGCAGGAGAACGGAACCCGCTGCAGTGTGTTAGCTGCCGACACTTGTGTGCTGCCGATCTGTGGTATGATGGGTATATACCGTATCTAGTGTGCTGGACACACCAGGTTAATCCCGGTCAGTGCGGGGAGGCAGCGATGCCGCCGGGGCGACATCAGTGTGACTGCTGCATGCATGTAACCATAGAGGACCATTAGTGGCTGTGTGTCTGGTGACCCTGAAGTGCAGTGCTACAAGGTGTATGTATAGATCATATATGGATTGTGCGCTTGTACTGATCTGTATACAGGCTGATAGATTTCTTATCATTGCAGATAAAAGAAATGAATTATCGCGGTCACAGCGACAGCGTCGACCAACTCTGCTGGCATCCCACAAACCCGGACCTCTTTGTCACTGCGTCAGGTGACAAGACGATTCGTATTTGGGATGTTAGATCTGAGAGGTGCCTGACAACTGTTACCACAAAAGGTGAGCATCCATAATGCCCTGTTAGGAACTCATTAACCCCATAGAGTTCTACAGAGCTGCAGTTGAGCATGCACGATGCTGCTGCACTCAATCTATAGGGACTACTCAGTCACACGGGCTGGTGGTGTCCTCAGCAATCATACACGGACATGCCAAATGTCATGGGACACTTTATAGTCTCTTAGGCTTCTAAACTAGCAAGAACTATTATCTCACACATGTGTGCTGCAATCCTTGTATATTGTCAACATTATTTGGAGCGTATCATTCACTGCTGTAATCCTCGAACTGGAAAAACGTCTCCATCTGACCTGCTTATAAGGGCCAGTGACCTGCTACTTGCATCAGTATGTAATGCTGCTCGCTGGTCCCATGATATCTGTCCTGTCTTGTTATTGATGACATATCTTGCCTTTAGGTGAAAACATAAATATCTGCTGGAGCCCGGATGGTCAGACCATTGCAGTAGGAAATAAGGATGATGTTGTCACCTTCATAGACGTTAAAACCCATCGCCCCAAAGCAGAGGAGCAGTTCAAGTTTGAAGTGAATGAAATCTCCTGGAACAACGATAACAACATGTTCTTTCTTACCAACGGGAACGGTTGCATTAACATTCTGAGGTACGAGGTCAGGGCTTCACTTTAGTCATCCGCATTCCTTAGTCTGCGCTAGAC
The DNA here is from genome assembly GCF_035609145.1 of Eleutherodactylus coqui. Classification (NCBI taxonomy): domain Eukaryota; kingdom Metazoa; phylum Chordata; class Amphibia; order Anura; family Eleutherodactylidae; genus Eleutherodactylus; species Eleutherodactylus coqui. Next base: position 85,422,901 of record NC_089838.1, read on the forward strand.
ACACATCTAACATTATCTAAAGGAGATTCGTAGTGTTTCAGCTAAAAGAATTTAAAAAAAATGATGATGATTGAAACTCTAGAAGTTGGACTCTGATCACATCTGCATTGGGGTTTCCATCAAAAACCAAGACTCAAAGTGATGGATCCGTCACTTAATGGACTCCATAGGTGACTGACGGCCCGTTATTGACTTCTGTTGGGGGGCATCGGTTTGATGAGTGCAGGGGTTGTCTTGATGTCAAAACCAGTGGAATCTGTGGTGTGAACATAGTCTTATATGTAAACCCACTGAAGTGCGGTCAGAAGTGCCAAAGACACAGGGAGCTCTTGCGTTTAGCACCTCATTTATTGGGAGTGACAATACTGGAGATACAGGAGCCTATAGATTTCGGACTCTGCTTGGTTTAGAGGTCAGCTGTTTCATTCATGATTATATATGGGAGGTGCATAAATATATCCCCATTAGTGATGAGCGAGCGTACTCGCTAAGGGCAATTGCTCGAGTGAGCATTGCTCTTAGCGAGTACCTGCCCGCTTGAGACAAAAGGTTCGGGTGCTGGCGGCGGGCAGGGAGCTGCGGGGGAGAGCGGGCGGAACGGAGGGGAGATATCTCTCTCCCGCTCCCCCCTGCTGACTGCCGCTACTCACCGCTCCACTGCGCCGGCATCCGAACCTTCTGTCTCGAGCAGGCAGGTACTCGCTAAGGGCAATGCTCACTCGAGCAATCGCCCTTAGCAAGTATGCTCGCTCATCTCTAATCACCATGTTATCCACATAGACAAAGAATAGATCGGGTCATACTTATGAATTCATTAACTTTCCATTTGGCATTCTTGTTTTAAGAGTGGTGACCAATATAGTAAGCGGTAGACCAACTCCGTAAGGACTTTTCAGAATTTTAAGTGTTTTTGATTTTGTTAAACAAGAGAAATCCCAAGCCTTTTAATATACCTTCTTCCAGAATAGTTCTGCTGGCAGTATCACTTTTCACATGGGTCTAAGCTGCGCTGAGTTTTTCTTTTCCATTGTGACGACAGACTGTGAGGTTCAGTAGATAATGCATTAAACGTTGGGGCCTAATCATCACATCGTCCAGGGTGCAGATAATTCCAGCCTCATTTACAGACTATTGTGCAAAATTATTTCAAACAAAGGAACTTGTGTGATAATCATTGTGTCTAAATCCACAGCCAACCAGCATGAAAATTGTTGCTGACTTCTCGCTGAGTGTAAACGCTCCCCGCTCAGAGCTTCACATAGAATGCGAGAAGCAAGTGGTGATCTGCTTGTCTAAACGCTCTGCATGAGTGTTAACAGCCCAGCGGTGTCGTTGGCTCTCGTGCGGTCGTTTAGACAACCATCGTCTCGTCTAAATGGGACATTGAGTGTACTGGTATTGTGCTGTGAACTTGGGCAGCTCCTCTTGGGAGGAGATTAGGAGATGCATATTAACCCTTTCCAATCCAATTTTGGTTTTAGGGTTTCCTAAAAGGCTTTCTCTTTTTGCTGTTATACAATGGTGCCATCTGCTGGCTAAAGCCAGTGTGTGCGTACCAGAGAGGCTCAGACAGTGGAGTGACTGGAAATAGACAGTAAGAATACCCTCTCGGGCGTCTTCTGACATTGGAGCTGTAGAAACTTCAATCAGGATGTAGGAAGACATCAGACAGTGAATTGGAAAGGGCTAAAGAGATGACTATTATTGCAAAGCTATCTTTAGGATTGGTCATCAATAGCAGATTGGCTGGTGTCTGCTGCTTGGGACCCCCCACGAACAGCTGATGAGAAGCAGATACTATAAATTCTCAGAATGCCATCCATTCAACAGCGGTCCGGTTTGGTATGGCAGCTCTATCCAATTGAAGTGACTGGTTAAGAGGTGAAATACCAAACCAGGCCATTGTACTGCGTCTCGCGTATTCCAGCTGTCCATAGCCACTTATGATTGGCAGTGGTCCTGAAGAGTTGACTCCCAATAATTTGCTACTGATGACCTATGGGAAGGATAGGTCATCAGTAGATGTTGCCCGTAAAGCCCCTTTTAGTGCCTGTATGCAGAACTGAACATTTGGTTAAAGTGATCACTGTTTGCTATTGATGTTTATGAAAATTGTCGATCTTGTGGAACTCCCTCCTAAACTCTTCAGTAAGTTTGTATATTAGTCACTCAGGACTCCAAGCATAGTATGAAGTATGTTCTGATATTTTACCAAACGGCCATGTAACGCTAATAAATATGGATCCGTCACTAGTATAGCAACAGGTTTTAGGTCTAGAACTCTCTAGTTGTCTTCAGGCCTAAGTTTCAGCAGTGAATCATGTACAATTGTCTCTAAGCAACATATTCATTATTGTTGTGTTCCAGTTATCCAGAACTCAAGCCGATTCAGTCCATTAACGCTCACCCGTCAAATTGCATTTGCATAAAATTTGACCCAACTGGAAAGTATTTTGCCACTGGCAGCGCGGACGCACTTGTCAGTCTGTGGGACATAGAAGAATTGGTGTGCGTGCGCTGCTTCTCCAGGTACAGTAGTTGGTTTTGACATTGCTAGATCATTTATATATCAGCTGCTTTCAAGATTGCTGCATTTTTTTTTAAATTGAAATGACGTACAGTCATGACTTGGGTTAAGAGTTTAATTTGTTCCTTGACGGAGCTCTTTCAATTTTCTCCATTGAAATGAATGGAAAAGCTACTAATCTGTTCCGGATCGTGACGCTGTCCTACTGATTTCAATGGGGATGGCATTGCACCAATGAAAGCAATAGGTTGCCGACAACTTCGCAGGGATTTTCGGCGAAGGGCTTTAACTATAAGCCCTTCCCTGAAATCATCCCTAGTTGTAGTAAAAAAATATATATATACTCACCTGAGCCCCGCCACGGCGGACAGGTGAGTATATATTTTTTACTACTTTATATTTAAAGCCTTTCCCTGAAAATCACTGCAGGGGTTGCCGGCAGGCTATTGCTTTCAATGGGGCCACCAACAGCAGTGGCGGCCCCATTGAGAGCAAGGCTTTGTGACCCAAGTTTTTGCTCTTAAATCTGCGCAAAGATTCGGGAGAGAGCGCCTGCTCTCAAGTCAAAAAGCTTGTAAGCTGAGACACTCTTAACCCAAGGTATCACTGTATTATTAGTATTGAAGCATTTTCTACTCCCATCACCTTTGAGTGCAGTTTGTAAAGTACCAGAGACCCTGAAATTGTGCAGCTGCATGAGAGGGGAGCCGGCTGTCACAGAGAGGGCAATGGTTGTGTATTACCACCTCTGGACTAATAGTGATCTATATTAGTGCCAACATACTCCCCAGGCATTCACCAGCCGATACATAAAGTTATAAACGGACATTTATTTTTGTTTTTCTTTATATTTTCCTGTGACCTCTCAGACAGAAAAGTAAAGAAATTATAAAAATGGCATAAAACAGGGCTACAAAAATGTGACTGCATTAAAAGTAATTCATGTTTCTGGATTTTCAGGTTAGACTGGCCTGTGAGGACCTTAAGTTTCAGCTATGATGGAAAGATGCTGGCATCCGCATCCGAGGACCACTTCATTGACATCGCACACGTTGAAACAGGTATTGACTACAGTATTTCAGAAGTGCCCTTCACATATACAACGCTGCCATTAGTGATATAGTCATCTGCAGCAATGACAATGTCATGTGACAAAATCGAGGCATCCCATGTATTTATTTTGTGTGGACAGATCTATATAGGATGATCATTCAAATGGTGTCTGCAAATGAAATTTGATTTAATTAAAAAAAAAAAAAAAAACCTCTAAACTAATTGATGTTGCAGTCATGTACAGATATGTAATTTCATTTTATTGAACTTGCTCTGCTCATATGATGTCTTTTCCAGCGTTTTCCTATAGGGTTTACAGTAAGACTTGGTAACAAACTTTTTCTTGTGTTTTCCAACGTTGTGAATAAAAAAAAAAAGGCCATCAAAAATTCTTGTAAAATATCGCAATAAAATGGCAGTGATGGCAGATTACCCTCAGTTCCTGAGCAGTGAGGGTATGACCTCCAGGATCCCCACTGATGGAGAGAAGGGGCTTCCTGCCTATATTAGCACTATGGCTCCCTTTCATTTTTAGTGTTTTCCCCTGCACAGCAGCAGGCATGAACTATACAGCTGTGTGACTGCATGTAATACAACAATATCCATGGTACTTTGTGTTTTTCTACACCTAATATCAATAAGCCAACTCCTAATATTATTGAGCAAGTGTAATTATATATGCAAAATAGCCTTGCTAGAAAACATTTGCTGTCACATGTGTTCTCCCTGCTGGACACACGCATACATGTAGCATGCCGATGTCATTGGTATTCAGCAATAGCTTCCATAAGGCAGCCTCATTAACATAAATAGTCATGTAGGATGTTACTGCAGCACTTCTACTGAGTGCTGTGTAATCCCCAAAGTTCCTTAAGTAGTATTTACACAAGACATTGTTTTAAGTATTTTTTTTCTACATTTCTTTTGAATGACAAATGTTTTCTTATCATTTTAACTAAACTGAAAAAACCCAGCAAAACTGTAACAAATGGTGATGCATATACAACCTTAGCCACCATACACACGTGCAGCTACAGTGCAGATTGTTGCAGCCTTTTTAAGTGCCATTTAAGTTTCTGCCTCTGATTTTCCATTTTTGTAATAAACGGTGGGTTTCAGTGAGTAAGTGCACTTCAGGGATTCTGTCACCAGGTTCATGTAGTTTGACTTGGGAGCTGAGCTCTGAGTCGGAGGCGGGCCGTGCTGGCTTCTCCTCACCCACATTGTGCAGACTGACGGCTCCCTCTCTCTCCTTCTGTGTATAGGGACAGAGCTGCCAGTCTGCATGATGCGGGCAGTAGCAGCCTGGCATGGTCCGCTTCTTTGTCTCTGCTCTGAATAAGAGCCCATTTACACACAAAGATGATTGCTCAAAAGATGGCTTTTGAGCAATCAATTTGTGTATACTACTGCTTGGTACTAATGCTTATTAGTACCAATTAGTAGCGTGTGAGCCGTCGGGAGCTGTAAAAGGGGAACAGACCATCCGCTGTTCTCTGAATAAATTCTTTGTAAAATAAAAACGGACCTAGATAAGCTAGGGGCTTGGACAGAAAAATGGCAAATGAAGTTCAATGTTGATAAAGGTAAGGTTATGCACATGGGCAGCAAAAACGGATGTCACCAATATTCACTTAATGGGGTACAGCTAGGGAAAAGTGATATGGAAAAAGACCTGGGGGTACTAGTGGACTGTAGACTAAACTGGAGTAACCAATGCCAGTCAGCTGCTGCAAAGGCAAATAAAGTCTTGGGGTGCATTAAAAGAGGTATAGGGGCAAAGGACGAGAACATTATCCTTCCATTATATAAGGCACTTGTCAGGCCTCACATGGAATACTGCGCACAGTTTTGGTCACCGGTGCTCAGGAAAGATGCTACGGTATTGGAGGGGGTTCAAAGAAGGGCAACTAAACTAATACATGGAATGACGGGACCGGAATACCCAGAGAGACTATCCAAATTGGGACTATTTACTCCAGAAAAAAGGTTAAGAGGCGACCAAATAACCATGTATAAGTACATGAGGGGACAATACAAGGATCTCTCCCGCGATCTGTTTATACCCAGGACTGCGACGGTAATGAGAGGGCATCCGCTACATTTAGAGGAAAGCAGGTTTCATCACCAACACAGAAGGGGATTCTTTACTGTAAGAGCAGTTAGACTGTGGAACTCTCTGCCTGAGCATGTGGTAATGGCAAAATCCATAGAGGAGTTTAAAAGGGGACTTGATGTCTTTCTGGAGAGGGAGGATATTATAAATTATAAATCTTAGGTTAATTGTTAATCCTGGTATACAGGCAGGTAGGAACTATTAGGGGTTGATCCAGGAAACAGTCTGATTGCCATTAGGGAGTCGGGAAGGAATTTTTTTTTTTTCCCCCAAAAGGGCTATTTGACTTCTGCTCTTGGTTTTTGTTTTTTTTTTGCCTTCCTCTGGATCAACAACACAGGAGGCTAACAGGCTGGACTAGATGGACATTGTCTTCGTTCGGCCTTACGAACTATGTTACTATGTTACCACGGGGCTGACAGCTGAGACAATGTAATCAGCTGTTATGAGTGCTCCTTGGGCAGAAAACCGCATATGGTCCGTCTTATCAGATGGATTTCATGCCAAACTGAAAATCATTGTTCGGCAGAAAAGTGAAAGATGGGCACATTTACACACAACAATTATCACTCAAAAGATGGCTTTTGAGCAATAATCGTTGTGTGTAAAAGGGCCTTTAGATTTCATGAACC